>NC_133849.1:300227-600454 GCF_047830755.1 Zonotrichia albicollis
GCAAGCTGCGCACACTATCCCAGTATTGTGCAGCTTCATTCTTCCCCTTTTGAAAGCAGCCGCTCTCTCCAGCTCCCGGAGGCAAGGAAGCGTCTTCTTCGCGCAAAGGCGATTGTGCCGGTCACAGTGCATTCCAGTGCGGCGGCATCTGCCGAAATGTGCCCGGGACTGGCGCTTAGCTCCGGGGACATCCGTACCTTCTTCTTTAAGGACTTTTGTGGTCTACATCATTGCAGAAAAGTTTTCCACTATTTTAGGCAAGGAGAAACTGTGCCAGCACAGAAAACATCTCCCGTCGTGTTTTACATATTGCAGAGAGGTCTGCTGAATGTTTTGCACGAAGAAAATAAAGTTGTTGAAAACACCTTCCATCCGTATATTCATAAATTTGAAAAAGGTAGGAGAGTGGTAAGGTACTGTTTTCTATCAGTTTGCAAGCTGCGCACACTATCCCAGTGTTGTGCAGCTCCATTCTTCACGTTTCCGAAGCAGCCGCACGCTCCAGCTGCCGGAGGTGAAGAATCGGCTTCTTCGCGCAAAGGCGATTGTGCCGGTCACAGTGCACTCCAGTGCGGCGGCTTCGGCCGAAATGTGCCCGGGACCGGCGCTTACCTCCGGGGACATCCGTACCTTCGTCTTTAGCGTCTTTTGTGGTCTACATCATTGCAAAAAGCTTTTCCACCATGTCTGGCAAGGAAAAACTGTGTCAGCATAGAAAACATCTCCCATCGGATTTTACATTTTGCAGCGAAGTCTGCAGTCTGTTTTGCAGGAAGAAAAAGAAAGTTGTCCAAAACACTTTTCAACAGAATGTTCATGTGTTTGGAAAGGGTGGAGAGTGGTAAGGTACTGTTTTGGATCAGTGTGCAAGCTGTGCACACAATCCCACTGTTGTGCAGCTTCATTCTTCAGCTTTCAGAGGTAGCCGCTCTCTACGGCTTCCAGTGGCGAAGAAGCGGCTTCTTCGCGCAAAGGCGATTGTGCTGGTCACAGTGCACTGCAGACGGCGGCTTCTACCGAAATGTGCCCCGTATCTGCTCATAGCTCCGGGCGTCTCTGTACCTTCCAATTCCGTTTTTCGTCTTGGCAATGCACATGGTTCACTTGCAGCAGTAGGATGGGACAATGAACTGGACTTTTTGCTTTTAGAGAGAAGCTAATGAAAAAGTTTCACCAGGATCAGGTTGTAAAACAGAAAAATTGTCATGAAAAGAAGCCAGCCTTGTGCCCTTAGATTTGCTAGCTGTGTTTGAACAAAATGAAATGTGTCAACTCGGTGTTCCTGGGTATCACATCAGTAACAGGTACTTCAGTTGCTGAATTTTTCTCGTCAAGTTAAGAAGAGAATCCAAGGAATTGTGATTTCATGCTCACAATTCACCCTATGGTGCCGAAAGGTGAAAAAGGGATGGAAGGTGCACGGGTCAACTAACTTGAATGGCCTATGTAAATCAGCGGCCACTGATTTCCTGAAGGCTTCAACAGGTCAGTTGCCTATGTTTTTCTTGGAATTGTTTTAACCTTCGGTCATGTTTTTCTTGGGATTCTTTTACCCTTTCCCTATTAGTTCAGCCTTTGGTCTCCAGCCTTTGCTGACATTTCAAGTATCTCGGTAGCCTGGAAATGTGTTGTCTTAATTGCTGACATCATTATTCCCTTCAAAGGGTTGTTTGCCTCAAGTCTCAGTTTTGCTGGTTCTCTGCTAGTTGATTGTCAGAGGGCAGCAGGTGTTGTGTAGGAGCAAGTACACAAACCCATAGCTGGCTTTTCTTTTGATTTGGCCTGTGTAGCTAATGGAATGACTGAACATCTGTGAGAGGCTTTTCTCTCCCCGTTAGGTTTCACTGGAAGGGCAGATGCAAATCGTCTACCTGAAGTCTTGGCACAGAAGAAAGTAGTGGCTTGCTGCTGCATCTAGCTAGAAGCTTACAAAAGGAAGGCCTTGGGCTGAGGCCCATTCCATTGGCTAAGTAGAAAAGGACTGTGGGAAGGTGAGGCAGCTGAATTAGAGGTAGATCAACAAGTTCTAGAACGGTCGTGTGTTCGAAGCCTGGTGTATGGTGGTTGGTTGAATGGTGTTTGTTATGGCTTAAAGCTATGGAACTGATAAAGGCAAAGTTGCAAGAAAGCAGCTCTCCTTTGCATCTTGCTGGGGACTCTGCTTCACCACGGACCCTCAACTCCAAGTTCGCCAAGGAGATGATCAGTAGGACTGTTGCAGAGCTGCTGTGTGCATCTGAATGGAACGGCAGAGAGTGAAGCGCTGGACATTTCTGGCTTTAGTACAATGCTGCTGCATTGGTGCCAGTTTAGTTGGTTTTCCATCAGTGGCCTTTCTGTCTAGAAGTACACTGCCCAGTGTACTTCTTTCCTAGTCTTTCTAGCATGTGATGCCCTTTCCTTCCTGTTGTTTTCCTACCTTCCTTCAGTTGAAAGGATGATACAATCTTTACATTTTGAAGATCCCTGTTAGGAAACACTATGCAAGAGGAGTCATCGCTCCCTTTTCTTCAGCCTCCTTTGTCATTTTCAGAGACTCATTTCAAATTTCTGCTAATGTCAAGACCAATACTGAGATTACCTAGCAGGGTTGGCACTCTCAGCTGCTTTCTTCTTTCATGCTGCTTCATACTGGATGTGACTTAAAGGCCTCGTTTTGTCATCTGCATTCTGCTGTGATCCAAAGCTAAATATTCCAGGCGTGTGAACACAAAAAGAACTCCTAGGCTTTTGCAAGAACTAGCCCAGGAGGATTTGTGTTCAATTTGATCTCTACAGTGTTTCAGAAAAAAGGAGATTGTACTGTCTTCTTGTGTACTCTCTTCTTGTGCTCTCATGCCTTGCATGTCCTAGTTAATCTACCGGCGTGACTCATTTGGCATCATCTCATGGTACAAATTCTGCATAGTTTCGTGTCCTTACAAATGCCAGTTGCCAAGGAGCCTATCTGACCATTCAATGGGCAAAGAATTGTAAGGCTGGCAAGTTCAGTTGCTGAAACTGTAAGTCATGCCATATCAAAGTGACAGAGGAAATCCATTGATCTAGGACTTTCAGCTGGACACCTCTGAGAATAGCAGCTTGTCAGCAATGACACAGCCATCTTCCTAGCTGTATTCCAGAAAGAGGAAAGGGACACCTTCAACGATTAATATGTTTGGCATGAGAAAAACGCAAGAAATGCACCGGAAATTACTTTAGTCAGATAAAGTGCGTTTCTCTAGTGAGAATTTTGCACTTGCTCTTTCTTGTCTGCGCCTCTACTTTTCACAGAAGACAGGGGAGCATTTCATTATTATTGTTCCTTTGTTTTCTTTCGTTGGCCTCCCTCTTTCCACCTGCAATTAACAAATTTGCCTTTCTTTACTGGCTTCTCTTACTTTACTACGAGAATTTTACATTAGGTCAACTTACATAATGGTCAAAGTTCTCAGACAGTGGAGAGAAGTAGAAGGTAGAGAAAAAAGAACAAAACAAATCCAGAAAAATAGACAAATTTTAACAGTCTTCTGTGAGAACATTAGGACACAAGATTTCTTTGAACTGAGCAACGCAGGGGATATTTGACGCAGTCAAATCAGGCCGACATTGCACTGGAGCCAGCACGGGTCTGGAAACCATCCTGCGTCTCGTGGATTTTCAGGAACCAGCTGCCCCTACCAGCTACAGGACCCCAAACACAAACGATAGCCCTTTTCCCTGAAAAAAAACTCAGCTGCCCCGCTTCTGGATGGCAGATTGCAGGAGTCACAAGGTAATACACGACTTGGAATTGGTGTCACCATTCATCTGAAAACCATCCTGCGCGGCGTGGATTTTCAGGAGCCAGCCAGCCACACCCAGCCACAGGCCCCCAAACACAAACTACGGCCCTTTTCCCAGGCAAACAAAACTCACCCACCCCGCTTCTGGCTGGCAGATTGCAGGAGGCACATGGCTCTATCAAACCAGCCCGACTTAACAGTGGTGCCAAATTCGGTCTGGGAATCATCCTGCGTAAAGTGGATTTTCAGGAGCCAGACGGCCACACCCAGGCTCAGGCCCCAAAACACACACTACAGCCCTTTTCCCAAGAAGTAAAACTGACCTGCCCATCGTCTGGCTGGCAGATTGCAGGAGACACTTGACTCTATCAAACCAGCCTGACTCGGCACTGGTGCTCCCTTGGGTCTGGGAACCATCCTGCGCGGCGTGGATTTAAGCAGCCAGCCGGCCATTCCCAGCCACAGGCCCCCAAACATATACCAGGGCCCTTTTCTATGGCAAAAAAAACTCACACGCAGCGCTTCTGGCTAGCAGATTGCAGGAGCCACTTGGCTCTATCAAACCAGCCCAACTCGGCACTGGGGCCACCTTTCATCTGGGAACCATCCTGTGTATCGGGGATTTTCAGGAGCCAGCCGGCCACTCCCAGCCACAGGCCCCCAAACACAAACTACGGCCCTTTTCCCTGGCAAAAGAAACTCACCCGCCCCGTTTATGGCTGGCAGATTGCAGGAGTCACTTGGCTCTATCAAACCAGCCTGAATAGGCACTGGTGCCACCTTTCATCTGGGATCCATCCTGCGTATCGTGGATTTTCAGGAGCCTGCCGGCCACTCCCAGCCACAGGCCCCCAACACATACCACGGCCCTTTTCCCTGGCAAACAAAACTCAGCCGCCCCGTTTCTGGCTGGCAGATTGCAGGAGACACTTGGCTCTATCAAACCAGCCCGACTCGACACTGGTGCTTATTTGGTCTGGGAATCATCCTGCGCGGCGTGGATTTTAAGGAGCCAGCTGGCCACTCCCAGCCACAGGCCCCCGAAAACAAACCACGGCCCTTTTCCCTGGCAAACAAAACTCAGCTGCCTGGCTTCTGAATGGTAGATTGCAGAAGCCACTTTGTACTATCATACCAGTCCGACTTGGCAGTGGTGCCACCTTAGTCTGGGAATCATCCTGCGTGATGTGGATTTTCAGGAGCCAGCTTGCCACTCTAAACCACAGGCCCCCAAACATATACCAGGGCCTTTTCTCAACAAAAAATACTCACCCGCCCCGCTTCTGGCTGGCAGATTGCAGGAGCCATTTGTCTCTATCAAACCAGCCTGACTTGTCACTGGTGCCCCCTTGGGTCTGGGAACCATCCTACGTATAGTGGATTTTCAGGAGCCAGCCGGCCACTCCCAGCCTCAGGCCCCCAACACAAACCACATCCCTTGTCGCTGGCAAACAAAACTGACCCCCCCGCTTCTGGCTGGCAGATTGCAGGAGACACTTGGCTCTATCAAACCAGCCCGACTCGACACTGGTGCTTCTTTGGTCTGGGAATCATCCTGCGTATAGTTGATTTTCAGGAGCAAGCCAGCCACTCCCAGCCACAGGCCCCCAAACACAGACTACCGGCCCTTTTCCCTGCAAGTAAAACTGACCTGCCCATCATCTGGCTGGCAGATTGCAGGAGCCACTTGGCTCTATCAAACCAGCCCGACTTGGCACTGGTGCCACCTTTCATCTGGGAACCATCCTGCATATCGTGGTTTTTCAGGAGCCAGCCGGCAATTCCCAGCCAGAGGCCCCCAAACAAAAACTATGGGCCTTTTCCCTGGCAAACAAAACTCACACACCCAGCTTCTGGCTGGCAGATTGCAGGAGCCACATGGCTCTATCAAACCAGCCCAACTCGGCACTGGTGCCACCATGGGTATGGGAACCATCATGCGCGGCGTGGATTTTAAGGAGCCAGCCGGCCATTCTCAGCAACAGGCCCCCAAACACACACCACGGCCCTTTACCCTGGAAAACAAAACTGACCCGCCCCGCTTCTGGCTGGCAGATTGCAGGAGCCACTTGGCTCTATCAAACCAGCCCGACTCGACACTGGTGCTTATTTGGTCTGGGAATCATCCTGCGTATAGTTGATTTTCAGGAGCAAGCCAGCCACTCCCAGCCACAGGCCCCCAAACACAGACTACCGGTCCTTTTCCCAGGAAGGAAAACTGACCTGCCCATCTTCTGGCTGGCAGATTGCAGGAGCCACTTGGCTCCATCAAACCAGCCCGACTAGGCACTGGTGCTACCTTTCATCTGGGAACCATCCCGCTTATCGTGGATTTTCAGGAGCCAGCCGGCCACTCCCAGCCACAGGCCCCCAAACACAAACTACCGGCCCTATTCCCTGGAAGTAAAACTGACCTGCCCATCTTCTGGCTGGCAGATTGCAGGAGCCACTTGGCTCTATCAAACCAGCCCGACTTGGCACTGGTGCCCCCTTGGGTCTAGGAACCATCCTGCGTATCGTGGATTTTCAGGAGCCAGCCGGCCACTCCCAGCCACAGGCCCCCAACACACACCACGGCCCTTTACCCTGGAAAACAAAACTGACCCGCCCCGCTTCTGGCTGGCAGATTGCAGGAGCCACTTGGCTCTATCAAACCAGCCCGACTCGGCACTGGTGCCCCTTTGGTATGGGAATCATCCTGCGTATCGTGGATTTTCAGGAGCCAGCCGGCCACTCCCAGCCACAGGCCCCCAAACAGAAACCACCACCCCATTCCCTGGAAACAAAATTCAGCCGCCCCGCTTCTTGCTGGCAGATTGCAGGAGCTACTCTGTATTATCAAACCATCACGACTTGGCACTGGTGCCACCTTTTATCTGGGAACCACCCTGCGTATCGAGGATTTTCAGGAGCCAGCCGGCCACTCCCAGCCCCAGGCCCGGAAACACAAACCACAGCCCTTTTCCCTGGAAACAAAACTTGACAAATCTGGGACTTTTTTACCGACTGAAATTGTTTGAATAATCTCGTCATAATAATAGATTTCTAGAAGAAATTTTTAAAATCTTTCTTAGAGTTGAGAAAGTCCAGGACTGAGGTCTTTTTCTTCCCATATCAATATTGCAACGAAATTATTAAATAAAGACCAACTCTTTATTTTTCTTTTTAACCCAAGTAAATAATTCCCATTCATTAATCCATTTTGTGGACCAATATTTGCCATTCTGATGGAAGTTGTCACTTCTTTACAATAGACATTCTGTGACTATGTTGACAACTCTTGGGTGATGATCCTAACTGGTCTTAGATACACATAGGGGGAAATTTCCTCAGCCAGTGTCAGTCCTAAGCATGCGTATCAGAAGATCTTTCTATAGCTGGGAATTTTCCCATGAAAGGGATTCAGTTAGGGAAGAGACACTTGTCCCAGAGTTTTACATTCTTATTGAACACTGCTTAAGGAACATGGATCCCATGTCCATTTGGATCTCTGTCTGCACAGAACTTTGTCATGCCAGTGCTTGAAATGCATCTCGAAGAGAATTCACTACACAGAATGAATGAGAGTGGTAGGGCTCAGTGGGGCTCACCAGGCCCAACCCCCCTGTTAAAGCAGGATACCTAGAGCCTCTTGCCCGGGATTCTAGCTGGGTGTACTTTTAATGTCTTCTAAGATCCAGGCTTCAGAAGCTTTCTGGGCAGCCTGTGCCGCGGTTCAGTCACCCTCACAGTAAAACATCATTTGGTGATGTTCATAGGCAATCTCCTGTATTTCAGTGTGTGCCCACTGCCTCTTGTCTTTTCACTCAGCATCACTTAAAAGACACTGGTTCCCTCCCTTTTGCATTATTGCTTCCAGTATGTATGTGTGCAGCCATGTAGAGAAATGTAAAAACCTCCCTGAAGGCCACGCAGACATCTTCATCTACCAGTCAAGTTGATTCATCAGAGGTGTTGGAAAAGTTGTTCAGCATGAAATTCCCCAGGAAAATCCACTCCGAGTACATTGCTTTGTCCTCCTTCATATGCCAGGCAAGGCTTTCAGGAATAGCTGCCCCATCAACTTCATGGGGATAAAAAAGAGGCTGGCTGATTTGTACTTTTCCGAGTCCTCCTAATTGCCATTTTTGAAGAGGGCAGTCTTTTGCTTTCATACATTCTTAGCTACGGAAAACTCCATACTTTCGTCTTTAGCGTTTCTTGTCCTCTCCAACTTCGCAAAAAGTTTTTCCACTATGTCTTGCAAGGAGAATCTGGGTCAGGGCTGAAAACATCTCCCATCGTGTTTTACATGTTGCAGAGAAGTCTGCAGAGTGTTTTGCAGGAAGAAAAAGAAAGATGTCCAAAACACCTTCCAACCGAATGTTCATGTGTTTGGAAAAGGTAGGAGAGTTGTAAGGGACTGTTTTCTATCAGTTTGCAAGCTGCGCACACTATCCCCGTGTTGTGTAGCTTCATTCTTCACCTTTCCGAAGCAGCCGCTCTGTCCGGCTCGCGGAGGCAAGGAAGCGGCTTCTTCGCGCAAAGGCGATTGTGCCGGTCACAGTGCACTCCAGTGCGGCGGCATCTGCCGAAATGTGCCCGGGATCGGGGCATAGCTCCGGGGAGCTGCGTACCTTCGTCTTTCGGGACTTTTGTGGTCTACATCCTACAGAAAGGTTTTCCTCTATGTTAGGCAAGGAGAAACTTTGCCAGCACAGAAAACATCTCCCGTGGTGTTTTACATGTGGCAGAGAGCTCGGCAAAAGTTTATGCAAGAAGAAAAAGAAAGTTTTCCAAAACACCTTCCAATCGAATGTTCATGTGTTTGGAAAAGGTAGGAGACTGGTAAGGTAGTGTTTTCTATCAGTTTGCATGATGCGCACACTATCCCAGTGTTGTGCAGCTTCATTCTCACCTTTCCGAAGCTACTGCTCCCTACGGCTTCCGGAGGCGAAGACGAGGTTTCGTCGAGCAAATGGGATTGTACCGGCGCCAATGCTCTAAAGTGCGGCGGCTTCTTCCGAAATGTGCCCGGGACCGGCGCTTAGCTCCGGGGACATCCGTACCTGCTTCTTTCGGGACTTTTGTGGTCTACATCACTACTAAAAGCATTTCCACTATGTCTGGCAAGTAGAAACTGTGCCTGCACAGAAAACATCTCCCGTCATGTTTTACATGTTGCAGAGAGCTCTGCTGAGTGCTTTGCACGAAGAAAATAAAGTTGTTGAAAACACCTTCTAACCGAATAGTCATATGTTTGGAAAAGGTAGGAAAGTGGTAAGGTACTGTTTTTTATCAGTTGGCAAGCTGCACACACTATCCCAGTGTTGTGCAGCTTCATTCTTCACCTTTTGAAAGCAGCCGCTCTCTCCGGCTCCGGAGGCGAAGAGGCGGCTTCTTCGCGCAAAGGCGATTGTGCCGGTCACAGTGCACTCCAGTGCGGCGGCTTCTTCCGAAGTGCGCCCGGGACCGGCGCTTAGCTCCGGGGAACTCTGTATTTCGACTTTAGCGTCTCTTGTGTTCTACATCACTACTAAAAGCATTTAAACTATGTCTGGCAAGTAGAAACTGTGCCTGCACAGAAAACATCTCCCATCATGTTTTACATGTTGCAGAGAGCTCTGCTGAGTGTTTTGCACGAAGAAAATAAAGTTGTTGAAAACACCTTCCAATCAAATATTCATGTGTTTGGAAAAGGTAGGAAAGTGGTAAGGTAGTGTTTTTTATCAGTTTGCAAACTGCTCACACTATCCCCGTGTTGTGCAGCTTCATTTCCACCTTTCCGAAGCAGCCGCTCTGTCCGGCTGCCGGAGGCGAAGAATCGGCTTCTTCGCGCAAAGGCGATTGTGCCGGTCACAGTGCACTCCAGTGCGGCGGCTTCTTCCGAAATGTGCCCGGGACCGGCGCTTAGCTCCGGGGACATCCGTACCTTCTTCTTTCGGGACTTTTGTGGTCTACATCACTGCAAAACGCTTTTCCACTATGTCTGGTAATGAGAAACTGTGCCTGCACAGAAAACGTCTCCCATCATGTTTTACATGTTGCAGAGAGCTCTGCTGAGTGTTTTGCACGAAGAAAAAGAAAGTTTTCCAAAACACCTTCCAATCGAATGTTCATGTGTTTGGAAAAGGTAGGAGTGGTAAGGTACTGTTTTTAATCAGATGCAAGCTGCACACACTATCCCAGTGTTGTGCAGCTTCATTCTTCACCTTTTAAAAGCAGCCGCTCTCTCCGGCTCCCGGAGACAAAGAGGCGGCTTCTTCGCGCAAAGGCGATTGTGCCGGTCACAGTGCACTCCAGTGCGGCGGCTTCTTCCGAAATGTGCCCGGGACCGGCGCTTAGCTCCGGGGACATCCGTACCTGCTTCTTTCGGGACTTTCGTGGTCTACATCACTGCAAAAAGCTTTTCCGCTTGTCTGGCAAGGAGAAACGGTGCCTGAAGAGAAAACATCTCCCATCGTGTTTTACATGTTGCACAGAGCTCTGCTGAGTGTTTTGCACGAAGAAAATAAAGTTGTTGAAAATACCTTCTAACCGAATATTCATATGTTTGGAAAAGTTAGGAAAGTGGTAAGGTACTGTTTTCTATCAGTTTGCAACCTGCGCACACTATCCCCGTGTTGTGTAGCTTCATTCTTCACCTTTCCGAAGCAGCCGCTCTGTCCAGCTCCCGGAGGCAAGGAAGCGTCTTCTTTGCGCAAAGGCGATTGTGCCGGTCACAGTGCATTCCAGTGCGGCGGCATCTGCCGAAATGTGCCCGGGACTGGCGCTTAGCTCCGGGGACATCCGTACCTTCTTCTTTTGGGACTTTTGTGGTCTACAACATTGCAGAAAAGTTTTCCACTATTTTAGGCAAGGAGAAACTGTGCCAGCACAGAAAACATCTCCCGTCGTGTTTTACATATTGCAGAGAGGTCTGCTGAATGTTTTGCACGAAGAAAATAAAGTTGTTGAAAACACCTTCCAACCGAATATTCATGTGTTTGGAAAAGGTAGGAAAGTGGTAAGGTACTGTTTTCTATCAGTTTGCAAGCTGCACACACTATCCCAGGGTTGTGCAGCTTCATTCTTCACCTTTTGAAAGCAGCCGCTCTCTCCGGCTCCGGAGGCGAAGAGGCGGCTTCTTCGCGCAAAGGCGATTGTGCCGGTCACAGTGCACTCCAGTGCGGCGGCTTCTGCCGAAATGTGCCCGGGACCGGCGCTTAGCTCCGGGGACATCCGTACCTTCTTCTATCGGGACTTTTGTGGTCTACATCACTGCAAAAAGCATTTCCACTATGTCTGGCAAGGAGAAACTGTGCCTGCACAGAAAACATCTCCCATCGTGTTTTACATGTTGTAGAGAGCTCTGCAGAAGTTTATTGTGCAAGAAGAAAAAGAAAGTTGTCCAAAGACCTTCCAATCGAATGTTCATGTGTTTGGAAAAGGTAGGAGAGTGGTAAGGTACTGTTTTCTATCAGTTTGCAAGCTGCGCACACTATCCCAGTCTTGTGCAGCTTCATTCTCCACCTTTCCGAAGCAGCCGCTCTGTCCGGCTCGCGGAGGCAAGGAAGCGTCTTCTTCGCGCAAAGGCGATTGTGCTGGTCACAATGCACTCCAGTGCGGCGGCTTCGGCCGAAATGTGCCCGGGACCGGCGCTTAGCTCCGGGGAACTCCTTATTTCCACTTTAACGTCTTTTGTGGTATACATCACTGCAAAAAGCTTTTCCACTATGTCAGGCATGGAGAAACTGTGCCAGCACAGAAAACATCTCTCATGGTGTTTTACATGCTGCAGAGAGCTCTGCTGAGTGTTTTGCACGAAGAAAAAGAAAGTTTTCCAAAACACCTTCCAATCGAATGTTCATGTGTTTGGAAAAGGTAGGAGAGTTTTAAGGTACTGTTTTTTATCAGTTGGCAAGCTGCACACACTATCCCAGTGTTGTGCAGCTTCATTCTCACCTTTCCGAAGCTACTGATCTCTCCGGCTCCCGGAGGTGAAGAATCGGCTTCTTCGCGCAAAGGCGATTGTGCCGGTCATAGTGCACTCCAGTGCGGTGGCATCTGCCGAAATGTGCCCGGGATCAGGCCTTTGGTCCGGGGACATCCGTACCTTTGTCTTTCGGGACTTTTGTGGTCTACATCACTGCAAAAAGCTTTTCCACTATGTCTGGCAAGGAGAAACTGTGCCAGCAGAGAAAACATCTCTCATGGTGTTTTCATGCTGCAGAGAGCTCTGCTGAGTGTTTTGCAAGGAGAAAAATAAAGTTTTCCAAAACACCTTCCAATCGAATGTTCATGTGTTTGGAAAAGGTAGGAGAGTTTTAAGGTACTGTTTTTTATCAGTTTGCAAGCTGCGCACACTATCCCAGTATTGTGCAGCTTCATTCTTCCCCTTTTGAAAGCAGCCGCTCTCTCCAGCTCCCGGAGGCAAGGAAGCGTCTTCTTTGCGCAAAGGCGATTGTGCCGGTCACAGTGCATTCCAGTGCGGCGGCATCTGCCGAAATGTGCCCGGGACTGGCGCTTAGCTCCGGGGACATCCGTACCTTCTTCTTTAAGGACTTTTGTGGTCTACATCATTGCAGAAAAGTTTTCCACTATTTTAGGCAAGGAGAAACTGTGCCAGCACAGAAAACATCTCCCGTCGTGTTTTACATATTGCAGAGAGGTCTGCTGAATGTTTTGCACGAAGAAAATAAAGTTGTTGAAAACACCTTCCATCCGTATATTCATAAATTTGAAAAAGGTAGGAGAGTGGTAAGGTACTGTTTTCTATCAGTTTGCAAGCTGCGCACACTATCCCAGTGTTGTGCAGCTCCATTCTTCACGTTTCCGAAGCAGCCGCACGCTCCAGCTGCCGGAGGTGAAGAATCGGCTTCTTCGCGCAAAGGCGATTGTGCCGGTCACAGTGCACTCCAGTGCGGCGGCTTCGGCCGAAATGTGCCCGGGACCGGCGCTTACCTCCGGGGACATCCGTACCTTCGTCTTTAGCGTCTTTTGTGGTCTACATCATTGCAAAAAGCTTTTCCACCATGTCTGGCAAGGAAAAACTGTGTCAGCATAGAAAACATCTCCCATCGGATTTTACATTTTGCAGCGAAGTCTGCAGTCTGTTTTGCAGGAAGAAAAAGAAAGTTGTCCAAAACACTTTTCAACAGAATGTTCATGTGTTTGGAAAGGGTGGAGAGTGGTAAGGTACTGTTTTGGATCAGTGTGCAAGCTGTGCACACAATCCCACTGTTGTGCAGCTTCATTCTTCAGCTTTCAGAGGTAGCCGCTCTCTACGGCTTCCAGTGGCGAAGAAGCGGCTTCTTCGCGCAAAGGCGATTGTGCTGGTCACAGTGCACTGCAGACGGCGGCTTCTACCGAAATGTGCCCCGTATCTGCTCATAGCTCCGGGCGTCTCTGTACCTTCCAATTCCGTTTTTCGTCTTGGCAATGCACATGGTTCACTTGCAGCAGTAGGATGGGACAATGAACTGGACTTTTTGCTTTTAGAGAGAAGCTAATGAAAAAGTTTCACCAGGATCAGGTTGTAAAACAGAAAAATTGTCATGAAAAGAAGCCAGCCTTGTGCCCTTAGATTTGCTAGCTGTGTTTGAACAAAATGAAATGTGTCAACTCGGTGTTCCTGGGTATCACATCAGTAACAGGTACTTCAGTTGCTGAATTTTTCTCGTCAAGTTAAGAAGAGAATCCAAGGAATTGTGATTTCATGCTCACAATTCACCCTATGGTGCCGAAAGGTGAAAAAGGGATGGAAGGTGCACGGGTCAACTAACTTGAATGGCCTATGTAAATCAGCGGCCACTGATTTCCTGAAGGCTTCAACAGGTCAGTTGCCTATGTTTTTCTTGGAATTGTTTTAACCTTCGGTCATGTTTTTCTTGGGATTCTTTTACCCTTTCCCTATTAGTTCAGCCTTTGGTCTCCAGCCTTTGCTGACATTTCAAGTATCTCGGTAGCCTGGAAATGTGTTGTCTTAATTGCTGACATCATTATTCCCTTCAAAGGGTTGTTTGCCTCAAGTCTCAGTTTTGCTGGTTCTCTGCTAGTTGATTGTCAGAGGGCAGCAGGTGTTGTGTAGGAGCAAGTACACAAACCCATAGCTGGCTTTTCTTTTGATTTGGCCTGTGTAGCTAATGGAATGACTGAACATCTGTGAGAGGCTTTTCTCTCCCTGTTAGGTTTCACTGGAAGGGCAGATGCAAATCGTCTACCTGAAGTCTTGGCACAGAAGAAAGTAGTGGCTTGCTGCTGCATCTAGCTAGAAGCTTACAAAAGGAAGGCCTTGGGCTGAGGCCCATTCCATTGGCTAAGTAGAAAAGGACTGTGGGAAGGTGAGGCAGCTGAATTAGAGGTAGATCAACAAGTTCTAGAACGGTCGTGTGTTCGAAGCCTGGTGTATGGTGGTTGGTTGAATGGTGTTTGTTATGGCTTAAAGCTATGGAACTGATAAAGGCAAAGTTGCAAGAAAGCAGCTCTCCTTTGCATCTTGCTGGGGACTCTGCTTCACCACGGACCCTCAACTCCAAGTTCGCCAAGGAGATGATCAGTAGGACTGTTGCAGAGCTGCTGTGTGCATCTGAATGGAACGGCAGAGAGTGAAGCGCTGGACATTTCTGGCTTTAGTACAATGCTGCTGCATTGGTGCCAGTTTAGTTGGTTTTCCATCAGTGGCCTTTCTGTCTAGAAGTACACTGCCCAGTGTACTTCTTTCCTAGTCTTTCTAGCATGTGATGCCCTTTCCTTCCTGTTGTTTTCCTACCTTCCTTCAGTTGAAAGGATGATACAATCTTTACATTTTGAAGATCCCTGTTAGGAAACACTATGCAAGAGGAGTCATCGCTCCCTTTTCTTCAGCCTCCTTTGTCATTTTCAGAGACTCATTTCAAATTTCTGCTAATGTCAAGACCAATACTGAGATTACCTAGCAGGGTTGGCACTCTCAGCTGCTTTCTTCTTTCATGCTGCTTCATACTGGATGTGACTTAAAGGCCTCGTTTTGTCATCTGCATTCTGCTGTGATCCAAAGCTAAATATTCCAGGCGTGTGAACACAAAAAGAACTCCTAGGCTTTTGCAAGAACTAGCCCAGGAGGATTTGTGTTCAATTTGATCTCTACAGTGTTTCAGAAAAAAGGAGATTGTACTGTCTTCTTGTGTACTCTCTTCTTGTGCTCTCATGCCTTGCATGTCCTAGTTAATCTACCGGCGTGACTCATTTGGCATCATCTCATGGTACAAATTCTGCATAGTTTCGTGTCCTTACAAATGCCAGTTGCCAAGGAGCCTATCTGACCATTCAATGGGCAAAGAATTGTAAGGCTGGCAAGTTCAGTTGCTGAAACTGTAAGTCATGCCATATCAAAGTGACAGAGGAAATCCATTGATCTAGGACTTTCAGCTGGACACCTCTGAGAATAGCAGCTTGTCAGCAATGACACAGCCATCTTCCTAGCTGTATTCCAGAAAGAGGAAAGGGACACCTTCAACGATTAATATGTTTGGCATGAGAAAAACGCAAGAAATGCACCGGAAATTACTTTAGTCAGATAAAGTGCGTTTCTCTAGTGAGAATTTTGCACTTGCTCTTTCTTGTCTGCGCCTCTACTTTTCACAGAAGACAGGGGAGCATTTCATTATTATTGTTCCTTTGTTTTCTTTCGTTGGCCTCCCTCTTTCCACCTGCAATTAACAAATTTGCCTTTCTTTACTGGCTTCTCTTACTTTACTACGAGAATTTTACATTAGGTCAACTTACATAATGGTCAAAGTTCTCAGACAGTGGAGAGAAGTAGAAGGTAGAGAAAAAAGAACAAAACAAATCCAGAAAAATAGACAAATTTTAACAGTCTTCTGTGAGAACATTAGGACACAAGATTTCTTTGAACTGAGCAACGCAGGGGATATTTGACGCAGTCAAATCAGGCCGACATTGCACTGGAGCCAGCACGGGTCTGGAAACCATCCTGCGTCTCGTGGATTTTCAGGAACCAGCTGCCCCTACCAGCTACAGGACCCCAAACACAAACGATAGCCCTTTTCCCTGAAAAAAAACTCAGCTGCCCCGCTTCTGGATGGCAGATTGCAGGAGTCACAAGGTAATACACGACTTGGAATTGGTGCCACCATTCATCTGAAAACCATCCTGCGCGGCGTGGATTTTCAGGAGCCAGCCAGCCACACCCAGCCACAGGCCCCCAAACACAAACTACGGCCCTTTTCCCAGGCAAACAAAACTCACCCACCCCGCTTCTGGCTGGCAGATTGCAGGAGGCACATGGCTCTATCAAACCAGCCCGACTTAACAGTGGTGCCAAATTCGGTCTGGGAATCATCCTGCGTAAAGTGGATTTTCAGGAGCCAGACGGCCACACCCAGGCTCAGGCCCCAAAACACACACTACAGCCCTTTTCCCAAGAAGTAAAACTGACCTGCCCATCGTCTGGCTGGCAGATTGCAGGAGACACTTGACTCTATCAAACCAGCCTGACTCGGCACTGGTGCTCCCTTGGGTCTGGGAACCATCCTGCGCGGCGTGGATTTAAGGAGCCAGCCGGCCATTCCCAGCCACAGGCCCCCAAACATATACCAGGGCCCTTTTCTATGGCAAAAAAAACTCACACGCAGCGCTTCTGGCTAGCAGATTGCAGGAGCCACTTGGCTCTATCAAACCAGCCCAACTCGGCACTGGGGCCACCTTTCATCTGGGAACCATCCTGTGTATCGGGGATTTTCAGGAGCCAGCCGGCCACTCCCAGCCACAGGCCGCCAAACACAAACTACGGCCCTTTTCCCTGGCAAAAGAAACTCACCCGCCCCGTTTATGGCTGGCAGATTGCAGGAGTCACTTGGCTCTATCAAACCAGCCTGAATAGGCACTGGTGCCACCTTTCATCTGGGATCCATCCTGCGTATCGTGGATTTTCAGGAGCCAGCCGGCCACTCCCAGCCACAGGCCCCCAACACATACCACGGCCCTTTTCCCTGGCAAACAAAACTCAGCCGCCCCGTTTCTGGCAGGCAGATTGCAGGAGACACTTGGCTCTATCAAACCAGCGTGACTCGGCACTGGTGCCCCCTTGGGTCTGGGAACCATCCTGCGCGGCGTGGATTTTAAGGAGCCAGCTGGCCACTCCCAGCCACAGGCCCCCGAAAACAAACCACGGCCCTTTTCCCTGGCAAACAAAACTCAGCTGCCTGGCTTCTGAATGGTAGATTGCAGAAGCCACTTTGTACTATCATACCAGTCCGACTTGGCAGTGGTGCCACCTTAGTCTGGGAATCATCCTGCGTGATGTGGATTTTCAGGAGCCAGCTTGCCACTCTAAACCACAGGCCCCCAAACATATACCAGGGCCTTTTCTCAACAAAAAATACTCACCCTCCCCGCTTCTGGCTGGCAGATTGCAGGAGCCACTTGGCTCTATCAAACCAGCCCAACCTGGCACTGGTGCCACCATTCATCTGCGAACCATCCTGCGTATCGTGGATTTTCAGGAGCCAGCCGGCCACTCCCAGCCACAGGCCCCAAAACACATGCCAAGGCCCTTTTCCCAAGAAGTAAAACTGACCTGCCCATCTTCGGGCTGGCAGATTGCAGGAGCCATTTGTCTCTATCAAACCAGCCCGACATGTCACTGGTGCCCCCTTGGGTCTGGGAACCATCCTACGTATCGTGGATTTTCAGGAGCCAGCCGGCCACTCCCAGCCTCAGGCCCCCAACACAAACCACATCCCTTGTCGCTGGCAAAAAAAACTGACCCCCCCGCTCCTGGCGGGCAGATTGCAGGAGACACTTGGCTCTATCAAACCAGCACGACTCGACACTGGTGCTTCTTTGGTCTGGGAATCATCCTGCGTATAGTTGATTTTCAGGAGCAAGCCAGCCACTCCCAGCCACAGGCCCCCAAACACAGACTACCGTCCCTTTTCCCTGGAAGTAAAACTGACCTGCCCATCATCTGGCTGGCAGATTGCAGGAGCCACTTGGCTCTATCAAACCAGCCCGACTTGGCACTGGTGCCACCTTTCATCTGGGAACCATCCTGCGTATCGTGGATTTTCAGGAGCCAGCCGGCAATTCCCAGCCACAGGCCCCCAAACAAAAACTATGGGCCTTTTCCCTGGCAAACAAAACTCACACACCCAGCTTCTGGCTGGCAGATTGCAGGAGCCACATGGCTCTATCAAACCAGCCCAACTCGGCACTGGTGCCACCTTGGGTATGGGAACCATCATGCGCGGCGTGGATTTTAAGGAGCCAGCCGGCCATTCTCAGCAACAGGCCCCCAAACACACACCACGGCCCTTTACCCTGGAAAACAAAACTGACCCGCCCCGCTTCTGGCTGGCAGATTGCAGGAGCCACTTGGCTCTATCAAACCAGCCCGACTCGACACTGGTGCTTCTTTGGTCTGGGAATCATCCTGCGTATAGTTGATTTTCAGGAGCAAGCCAGCCACTCCCAGCCACAGGCCCCCAAACACAAACTACGGCCCTTTTCCCTGGAAGTAAAACTGACCCGCCCCGCTACTGGCTGGCAGATTGCAGGAGCCACTTGGCTCTATCAAACCAGCCCAACTTGGCACTTGTGCTACCTTTCATCTGGGAACCATCCTGCGTATCGTGGATTTTCAGAAGCCAGCCGGCAATTCCCAGCCACAGGCCCCCTAACACAAACTACCGGCCCTTTTCCCTGGAAGTAAAACTGACCTGCCCATCTTCTGGCTGGCAGATTGCAGGAGCCACTTGGCTCTATCAAACCAGCCCGACTCGGCACTGGTGCCACCTTTCATCTGGGAACCATCCTGCGTGTCGTGGATTTTCAAGAGCCAGCCGGCCATTCCCAGCCGCAGGCCCCCAAACACAAACTATGGGCCTTTTCCCTGGCAAAAAAAACTCACACACCCCGCTGCTGGCTGGCAGATTGCAGGAGACACATGGCTCTATCAAACCAGCCCAACTCGGCACTGGTGCCAACTTGGGACTGGCAATCATCCTGAGTATCGTGCATTTTCAGGAGCCAGCCGGCCACTCCCAGCCTCAGGCCCCCAAACACAAACTTCCGGCCCTTTTCCCTGGACGTAAAACTGACCTGCCCATCTTCTGGCTGGCAGATTGCAGGAGCCACTTGGGTCTATCAAACCAGCCCGACTCGGCACTGGTGCCACCTTTCATCTGGGAACCATCCTGCGTATCGTGGATTTTCATGAGCCAGCAGGCCATTCCGAGCCACAGGCTCCCGAAAACAAACCACGACCCTTTTCCCTGGCAAACAAAACTCACACACCCCGCCCCTGGCTGGCAGATTGCAGGAGCCACTTGGCTCTATCAAACCAGCCCGACTCAGCACTGGTGCTTCTTTGGTCTGGGAATCATCCTGCATATAGTTGATTTTCAGGAGCAAGCCAGCCACTCCCAGCCACAGGGCCCCAAACTCAAACTACGGCCCTTTTCCCTGGAAGTAAAACAGACCTGCCCATCTTCTGGCTGGTAGATTGCAGGAGCCACTTGGCTCTATCAAACTAGCCCGATTCGGCACTGGTGCCACCTTGCATCTGGGAACCATCCTGCGTATTGTGGATGTTCAGAAGCCAGCCCCGCATTCCTAGCCACAGGCCCCCAAACACAAACTATGGGCCTTTTCCCTGGCAAAAAAAACTCACACACCCCGCTGCTGGATGGCAGATTGCAGGAGCCACATGGCTCTATCAAACCAGCCCAACTCGCCACTGGTGCCACCTTTCATCTGGGAACCATCATGCGCGGCGTGGATTTTAAGGAGCCAGCCGGCCATTCCAAGCCACAGGCCCCCAAACACAATCTACGGCCCTTTTCCCTGGAAGTAAAACTGACCTGCCCATCTTCTGGCTGGCAGATTGCAGGAGCCACTTGGCTCTATCAAACCAGCCCGACTTGGCACTGGTGCCCCCTTGGGTCTAGGAACCATCCTGCGTATCGTGGATTTTCAGGAGCCAGCCGGCCACTCCCAGCCACAGGCCCCCAACACACACCACGGCCCTTTACCCTGGAAAACAAAACTGACCCGCCCCGCTTCTGGCTGGCAGAATGCAGGAGCCACTTGGCTCTATCAAACCAGCCCGACTCGGCACTGGTGCCCCTTTGGTATGGGAATCATCCTGCGTATCGTGGATTTTCAGGAGCCAGCTGGCCACTCCCAGCCACAGGCCCCCAAACACAAACTGTGGGCCTTTTCCCTGGCAAACAAAACTCACCCACCCCGCTCCCGGCTGGCAGATTGCAGGAGCCACTTGGCTCTATCAAAACAGCCCGACTTGGCACTGGTGCCACCTTTCATCTGGGAACCATCCTGCGCGGCGTGGTTTTTAAGGAACCAGCCGGCAATTCCAGGCCACAGGCCCCAGAAAAAAAACCCACGGCCTTTTTCCCTGGCAAACAAAACTCACCCACCCCGCTTCTGGCTGGCAGATTGCAGGAGCCACATGGCTCTATCACACAAGCTCGACTCGGCACTGGTGCCACCTTGGGTCTGGGAACCATCCTGCCTATCGTGGATTTTCAGGAGCCAGCCGGCCACTCCCAGCCACTGGTCCCCAAAAACAAACCACGGCCCTTTTCCCTGGCAAACAAAACTCACCCACCCCGCTTCTGGCTGGCAGATTGCAGGAGCCACTTGGCTCTATCAAACCAGCCCGACTTGGCCCTGGTGCCACCTTTCATCTGGGAACCATCCTGCGTATCGTGGATTTTCAGGAGCCAGCCTGCCACTCCCAGCCACAGGCCCCCAACAGAAACCACGGCCCTTTTCCCTGGCAAACAAAACTGACCCGCCCCGCTTCTGGCTGGCAGATTGCAGGAGCCACTTGGCTCTATCAAACCAGCCCGACTCGACACTGGTGCCACCTTTCATCTGGGAACCATCCTGTGTATCGGGGATTTTCAGGCGCCAGCCGGCCACTCCCAGCCACAGGCCCCCAAACAAAATCTACGGCCATTTTCCCTGGAAGTAAAACTGACCTGCCCATCTTCTGGCTGGCAGATTGCAGGAGCCACTTGGCTCTATCAAACCAGCCCGACTCGGCACTGGTTCCACCTTTCATCTGGGAACCATCCTGCGTATCGTGGATTTTCAGGAGCCAGCCGGCCAATCCCAGCTGCAGGCCCCCAAAAAAAGCTATGGTCCTTTTCCCTGGAAGTAAAACTGACCTGTCCATCTTCTGGCTGGCAGATTGCAGGAGCCACTTGGATCTATCAAACCAGCCCGATTGGGCACTGGTGCCCCCTTGGGTCTGGGAACCATCCTGCGTATCGTGGATTTTCAGGAGCCAGCCGGCCACTCCCAGCATCAGGCCCCCAAACAAAAACTACGGCCTTTTCCCTGGAAGTAAAACTGACCTGCCAATCTTCTGGCTGGCAGATTGCAGGAGCCACATGGCTCTATCAAACCAGCCCGACGTGGCAGTGGTGCCAACTTGGGTCTGGCAATCATCCTGAATATCGTGCATTTTCAGGATCCATCCGGCCACTCCCAGCCTCAGGCCCCCCAACACAAACTACCGGCCCTCTTCCCCGGAAGTAAAACTGACCTGTCCATCTTCTGGCTGGCAGATTGCAGGAGCCACTTGGCTCTATCAAACCAGCCCGACTCAGCACTGGTGCCACCTTTCATCTGGGAACCATCCTGTGTATTGGGGATTTTCAGGAGCCAGCCGGCCACTCCCAGCCACAGGCCCCCAAACACAAACTACGGCCCTTTTCCCTGGAAGTAAAATTGATCTGCCGATCTTCTGGCTGGCAGATTGCAGGAGCCACTTGGCTCTATCAAACCAGCCCAACTCGGCACTGGTGCCACCTTTCATCTGGGAACCATCATGCGTATCGTGGATTTTCAGGAGCCAGCCGGCCATTCCAAGCCACAGGCCCGCAAACACAATCTACGGCCCTTTTCCCTGGAAGTAAAACAGACCTGCCCATCTTCTGGCTGTCAGATTGCAGGAGCTACTTGGTACTATCAAAGCAGCCCGACTTGGCACTGGTGCCATTTTTCATTTGGGAACCATCCTGCGTATCGTGGATTTTCAGGAGCCAGCCGGCCACTCCCAGCCACAGGCCCCAAAAACAGACCACGGCCCTTTTCCCTGGCAAACAAAACTCACCCACCCCGCTCCTGGCTGGCAGATTGCAGGAGCCACTTGATTCTATCAAACCAGCCCGACTCAGCAGTGGTGCCACCATTCATCTGGGAACCATCCTGCGTATAGTGGATTTTCAGGAGCCAGCCGGCCACTCCCAGCCTCCGGCCCCCAACACAAACCACGGCCCTTTAACCTGGTAAACAAAACTGACCTGCCCATCTTCTGGCTGGCAGAATGCAGGAGCCACTTGGCTCTATCAAAGCAGCCTGACTCGGCACTGGTTCCAAATTTCATCTGGGAACCATCCTGCGTGTCGTGGATTTTCAGGAGCCAGCCGGCCACTCTCAGCCACAGGGCCCCAAACACATACCACGGCCATTTTCCCTGGAAGAAAATCTCAGCGGCCCGCCTTCTGGCTGGCAGATTGCAGGAGCCACTCGGTACTATCAAGCCAGCCCGACTTGACACTGGTGCCACCTTTCATCTGGGAACCATCCTGCGTATCGTGGATTTTCAGGAGCCAGCCGGCCACTCCCAGCCACAGGCCCCCAAACACAAACTACGTCCCTTTTCCCTGGAAGTAAAACTGACCTGCCCATTTTCTGGCTGGCAGATTGCAGGAGCCACTTGGCTCTATCAAAACAGCCCGACTTGGCACTGGTGCCACCTTTCATCTGGGAACCATCCTGCGCGGCGTGGTTTTTAAGGAACCAGCCGGCAATTCCAGGCCACAGGCCCCAGAAAAAAAACCCACGGCCTTTTTCCCTGGCAAACAAAACTCACCCACCCCGCTTCTGGCTGGCAGATTGCAGGAGCCACATGGCTCTATCACACAAGCTCGACTCGGCACTGGTGCCACCTTGGGTCTGGGAACCATCATGCGCGGCATGGATTTTAAGAAGCCAGCCGGCCACTCCCAGCCACTGGTCCCCGAAAACAAACCACGGCCCTTTTCCCTGGCAAACAAAACTCACCCACCCGCTTCTGGCTGGCAGATTGCAGGAGCCACTTGGCTCTATCAAACCAGCCCGACTTGGCCCTGGTGCCACCTTTCATCTGGGAACCATCCTGCGTATCGTGGATTTTCAGGAGCCAGCCTGCCACTCCCAGCCACAGGCCCCCAACACAAACCACGGCCCTTTTCCCTGGCAAACAAAACTGACCCGCCCCGCTTCTGGCTGGCAGAATGCAGGAGCCACTTGGCTCTATCAAACCAGCCCGACTCGACACTGGTGCCACCTTTCATCTGGGAACCATCCTGTGTATCGGGGATTTTCAGGCGCCAGCCGGCCACTCCCAGCCACAGGCCCCCAAACAAAAACTACGGCCTTTTTCCCTGGCAAACAAAACTCACCCACCCCGCTTCTGGCTGGCAGATTGCAGGAGCCACATGGCTCTATCAAACCAGCCCGACTCGGCACTGGTGCCACCTTTCATCTGGGAACCATCTTGCGTATCGTGGATTTTCAGGAGCCTGATGGCCACTCCCAGCCACAGGCCCCCAAACAAATCTATGGCCCTTTTCTCTGGAAGTAAAACTGACCTGCCCATCTTCTGGCTGGCAGATTGCAGAAGCCACTTGGTACTATCAAACCAGCCCGACTTGGCACTGATGCAATTTTTCATTTGGGAGCCATCCTGCGTATCGTCGATTTTCAGGAGCCAGCCGGCCACTCCCATCCACAGGCCCCCAAGTAAAAACTACGGCCCCTTTTCCCTGGAAGTAAAACTGACCTGCCCATCTTCTGGCTGGCAGATTGCAGGAGCCACATGGCTCTATCAAACCAGCACAACTTGGCAGTGGTTCCAACTTGGGTCTGTGAACCACCCTGCGTATCGTGGATTTTCAGGAGCCAGCCGGCTACTCCCAGCCACAGGTCCCCAAACACAAACTACTGGCCCTTTTCCCTGGTAGTAAAACTGACCTGCCGATCTTCTGGCTGGCAGATTGCAGGAGCCACTTGGCTCTATCAATCCAGCCCGACTTGGCTGTGGTGCCAACTTGGGACTGGCAATCATCCTGAGTATCGTGCATTTTCAGGAGCCAGCCGGCCACTCCCAGCCTCAGGCCCCCAAACACAAACTTCCGGCCCTTTTCCCTGGACGTAAAACTGACCTGCCCATCTTCTGGCTGGCAGATTGCAGGAGCCACTTGGGTCTATCAAACCAGCCCGACTCGGCACTGGTGCCACCATTCATCTGGGAACCATCATGCGTGTCGTGGATTTTCAGGAGCCAGCCGGCCACTCCCAGCCACAGGCCCCCAAACACATACCACGGCCCTTTTCCCTGGATGAAAATCTCAGCGGCCCGCCTTCTGGCTGGCAGATTGCAGGAGCCACTTGCCTCTATCAAAACAGCCCGACTGGGCACTGGTGCCACCTTTCATCTGGGAACCATCCTGCGCGGCTTGGATTTTAAGGAACCAGCCGGCCATTCCAGGCCACAGGCCCGGAAAAAAAACCACGGCCTTTTTCCCTGGCAAACAAAATTCACCCATCCCGCTTCTGGCTGGCAGATTGCAGGAGCCACTTGGCTCTATCAAACCAACCCGACTCGGCAATGGTGCGCCCTTGTGTCAGGGAATCATCCTGCGCGGTGTGGATTTTAAGGAGCCAGCCGGACATTACAGGCCACAGGCCCCCAAAAACAAACCACGGCCCTTTACCCTGGCAAAAAAAACTCACCCACCCCGCTTCAGGCTGGCAGATTGCAGGAGACACTTGGCTCTATCAAACCAGCCCGACTCAGCACTGGTGCCAACTTTCATCTGGGAACCATCCTGCGTATCGTGGATTTTCAGGAGCCAGCCGGCCACTCCCAGCCACAGGCCCCCAAACAAAACTATGGCCCTTTCCCTGTAAGTAAAACAGACCTGCCCATCTTCTGGCTGGCGGATTGCAGGAGCCACTTGGTACTATCAAACCAGCCCAACTTGGCACTGGTGCAACTTTTCATTTGGGAGCCATGCTGCGTAACGTCGATTTTCAGGAGCCAGCTGGCCACTCCCAGCCACAGGCCCCCAAACACAAACTACGGCCCTTTTCCCTGGAAGTAAAACTGACCTGCCCATCTTCTGGCTAGTAGATTGCAGGAGCCACTTGGCTCTATCAATCCAGCCCGACTTGGCGGTTGTTCCAACTTGGGTCTGGGAACCATCCTGCGCGGCATGGATTTTAAGCCGCCAGCCGGCCACTCCCAGCCTCAGGCCCCCAAACACAAACTACCGGCCCTTTTCCCTGGAAGTAAAACTGACCTGCCCATCTTCTGGCTGGCAGATTGCAGGAGCCACTTGGTACTATCAAACCAACCCCACTCGGCATTGGTTCCCCCTTGGGTCTGGGAACCATCCAGCGCGGCCTGGATTTTAAGCCGCCAGCCGGCCACTCCCAGCCACAAGCCCCCAAACACAAACTACGGCCCTTTTCCCTGGCAGTAAAACTGACCTGCCCATCTTCTGGCTGTCAGATTGCAGGAGCCACTTGGCTCTATCAAAACAGCCCGACTCGGCACTGGTGCCACCTTTCATCTGGGAACCATCCTGCGTACCGTGGATTTTCAGGAGCCAGCCAGCCACTCCCAGCCACAGGCCCCCAACACAAACCACGGCCCTTTTCCCTGGCAAAAAAACTCACCCGCCCATCTTCTGGCTGGCAGATTGCAGGAGCCACTTGGCTCTATCAAACCAGCCTGACTCGGCACTGGTGCCCCCTTGGGTCTGGGAACCATCTGGCGCGGCGTGGATTTTAAGGAGCCAGCCGGCCATTCTTGGCCACAGGCCCCGGAAAGCAAACCATGGCCCTTTTCCCGGGCAAACCAAACTCACCCACCCCGCTTCTGGCTGGCAGATTGCAGGAGACACTTGGCTCTATCAAACCAGCCCGACTCGGCACTTGTGCCACCTTTCTTTTGGAAGCATCTTGCGTATCGTGGATTTTAAGGAGCCAGCCGGCCACTCCCAGCCACAGGCCCCCAAACACAAACTACGTCCCTTTTCCCTGGAAGTAAAACTGACCTGCCCATTTTCTGGCTGGCAGATTGCAGGAGCCACTTGGCTCTATCAAAACAGCCCGACTTGGCACTGGTGCCACCTTTCATCTGGGAACCATCCTGCGCGGCGTGGTTTTTAAGGAACCAGCCGGCAATTCCAGGCCACAGGCCCCAGAAAAAAAACCCACGGCCTTTTTCCCTGGCAAACAAAACTCACCCACCCCGCTTCTGGCTGGCAGATTGCAGGAGCCACATGGCTCTATCACACAAGCTCGACTCGGCACTGGTGCCACCTTGGGTCTGGGAACCATCATGCGCGGCATGGATTTTAAGAAGCCAGCCGGCCACTCCCAGCCACTGGTCCCCGAAAACAAACCACGGCCCTTTTCCCTGGCAAACAAAACTCACCCACCCGCTTCTGGCTGGCAGATTGCAGGAGCCACTTGGATCTATCAAACCAGCCCGACTTGGCCCTGGTGCCACCTTTCATCTGGGAACCATCCTGCGTATCGTGGATTTTCAGGAGCCAGCCTGCCACTCCCAGCCACAGGCCCCCAACACAAACCACGGCCCTTTTCCCTGGCAAACAAAACTGACCCGCCCCGCTTCTGGCTGGCAGAATGCAGGAGCCACTTGGCTCTATCAAACCAGCCCGACTCGACACTGGTGCCACCTTTCATCTGGGAACCATCCTGTGTATCGGGGATTTTCAGGCGCCAGCCGGCCACTCCCAGCCACAGGCCCCCAAACAAAAACTACGGCCATTTTCCCTGGAAGTAAAACTGACCTGCCGATCTTCTGGCTGGCAGATTGCAGGAGCCACTTGGCTCTATCAAACCAGCCCGACTCGGCACTGGTACCAGCTTTCATCTGGGAACCATCCTGCGCGGCGTGGATTTTAAGGAACCAGCCGGCCATTCCAGGCCACAGGCCCCTGAAAAAATACCACGGCCGTTTTCCCTTGCAAACAAAACTCACCCACCCCGCTTCCGGCTGGCAGATTGCAGGAGCCACATGGCTCTATCACACAAGCTCGACTCGGCACTGGTGCCACCTTTCATCTGGGAACCATCTTGCGTATCGTGGATTTTCAGGAGCCTGATGGCCACTCCCAGCCACAGGCCCCCAAACAAATCTATGGCCCTTTTCTCTGGAAGTAAAACTGACCTGCCCATCTTCTGGCTGGCAGATTGCAGAAGCCACTTGGTACTATCAAACCAGCCCGACTTGGCACTGATGCAATTTTTCATTTGGGAGCCATCCTGCGTATCGTCGATTTTCAGGAGCCAGCCGGCCACTCCCATCCACAGGCCCCCAAGTAAAAACTACGGCCCATTTTCCCTGGAAGTAAAACTGACCTGCCGATCTTCTGGCTGGCAGATTGCAGGAGCCACATGGCTCTATCAAACCAGCACAACTTGGCAGTGGTTCCAACTTGGGTCTGTGAACCACCCTGCGTATCGTGGATTTTCAGGAGCCAGCCGGCTACTCCCAGCCACAGGCCCCCAAACACAAACTACCGGCCCTTTTCCCTGGTAGTAAAACTGACCTGCCGATCTTCTGGCTGGCAGATTGGAGGAGCCACTTGGCTCTATCAATCCAGCCCGACTTGGCTGTGGTGCCAACTTGGGTCTGGCAATCATCCTGAGTATCGTGCATTTTCAGGAGCCAGCCGGCCACTCCCAGCCTCAGGCCCCCAAACACAAACTTCCGGCCCTTTTCCCTGGACGTAAAACTGACCTGCCCATCTTCTGGCTGGCAGATTGCAGGAGCCACTTGGGTCTATCAAACCAGCCCGACTCGGCACTGGTGCCACCATTCATCTGGGAACCATCATGCGTGTCGTGGATTTTCAGGAGCCAGCCGGCCACTCCCAGCCACAGGCCCCCAAACACATACCACGGCCCTTTTCCCTGGATGAAAATCTCAGCGGCCCGCCTTCTGGCTGGCAGATTGCAGGAGCCACTTGCCTCTATCAAAACAGCCCGACTGGGCACTGGTGCCACCTTTCATCTGGGAACCATCCTGCGCGGCTTGGATTTTAAGGAACCAGCCGGCCATTCCAGGCCACAGGCCCGGAAAAAAAACCACGGCCTTTTTCCCTGGCAAACAAAATTCACCCATCCCGCTTCTGGCTGGCAGATTGCAGGAGCCACTTGGCTCTATCAAACCAACCCGACTCGGCAATGGTGCGCCCTTGAGTCAGGGAATCATCCTGCGCGGTGTGGATTTTAAGGAGCCAGCCGGACATTACAGGCCACAGGCCCCCAAAAACAAACCACGGCCCTTTACCCTGGCAAAAAAAACTCACCCACCCCGCTTCAGGCTGGCAGATTGCAGGAGACACTTGGCTCTATCAAACCAGCCCGACTCAGCACTGGTGCCAACTTTCATCTGGGAACCATCCTGCGTATCGTGGATTTTCAGGAGCCAGCCGGCCACTCCCAGCCACAGGCCCCCAAACAAAACTATGGCCCTTTCCCTGTAAGTAAAACAGACCTGCCCATCTTCTGGCTGGCGGATTGCAGGAGCCACTTGGTACTATCAAACCAGCCCAACTTGGCACTGGTGCAACTTTTCATTTGGGAGCCATGCTGCGTAACGTCGATTTTCAGGAGCCAGCTGGCCACTCCCAGCCACAGGCCCCCAAACACAAACTACGGCCCTTTTCCCTGGAAGTAAAACTGACCTGCCCATCTTCTGGCTAGTAGATTGCAGGAGCCACTTGGCTCTATCAATCCAGCCCGACTTGGCGGTTGTTCCAACTTGGGTCTGGGAACCATCCTGCGCGGCATGGATTTTAAGCCGCCAGCCGGCCACTCCCAGCCTCAGGCCCCCAAACACAAACTACCGGCCCTTTTCCCTGGAAGTAAAACTGACCTGCCCATCTTCTGGCTGGCAGATTGCAGGAGCCACTTGGTACTATCAAACCAACCCCACTCGGCATTGGTTCCCCCTTGGGTCTGGGAACCATCCAGCGCGGCCTGGATTTTAAGCCGCCAGCCGGCCACTCCCAGCCACAAGCCCCCAAACACAAACTACGGCCCTTTTCCCTGGCAGTAAAACTGACCTGCCCATCTTCTGGCTGTCAGATTGCAGGAGCCACTTGGCTCTATCAAAACAGCCCGACTCGGCACTGGTGCCACCTTTCATCTGGGAACCATCCTGCGTACCGTGGATTTTCAGGAGCCAGCCAGCCACTCCCAGCCACAGGCCCCCAACCCAAACCACGGCCCTTTTCCCTGGCAAAAAAACTCACCCGCCCATCTTCTGGCTGGCAGATTGCAGGAGCCACTTGGCTCTATCAAACCAGCCTGACTCGGCACTGGTGCCCCCTTGGGTCTGGGAACCATCTGGCGCGGCGTGGATTTTAAGGAGCCAGCCGGCCATTCCAGGCCACAGGCCCGGAAAAAAAACCACGGCCTTTTTCCCTGGCAAACAAAATTCACCCATCCCGCTTCTGGCTGGCAGATTGCAGGAGCCACTTGGCTCTATCAAACCAACCCGACTCGGCAATGGTGCGCCCTTGTGTCAGGGAATCATCCTGCGCGGTGTGGATTTTAAGGAGCCAGCCGGACATTACAGGCCACAGGCCCCCAAAAACAAACCACGGCCCTTTACCCTGGCAAAAAAAACTCACCCACCCCGCTTCAGGCTGGCAGATTGCAGGAGACACTTGGCTCTATCAAACCAGCCCGACTCAGCACTGGTGCCAACTTTCATCTGGGAACCATCCTGCGTATCGTGGATTTTCAGGAGCCAGCCGGCCACTCCCAGCCACAGGCCCCCAAACAAAACTATGGCCCTTTCCCTGTAAGTAAAACAGACCTGCCCATCTTCTGGCTGGTGGATTGCAGGAGCCACTTGGTACTATCAAACCAGCCCAACTTGGCACTGGTGCAACTTTTCATTTGGGAGCCATGCTGCGTAACGTCGATTTTCAGGAGCCAGCTGGCCACTCCCAGCCACAGGCCCCCAAACACAAACTACGGCCCTTTTCCCTGGAAGTAAAACTGACCTGCCCATCTTCTGGCTAGTAGATTGCAGGAGCCACTTGGCTCTATCAAACCAGCCTGACTCGGCACTGGTGCCCCCTTGGGTCTGGGAACCATCTGGCGCGGCGTGGATTTTAAGGAGCCAGCCGGCCATTCTTGGCCACAGGCCCCGGAAAGCAAACCATGGCCCTTTTCCCGGGCAAACCAAACTCACCCACCCCGCTTCTGGCTGGCAGATTGCAGGAGACACTTGGCTCTATCAAACCAGCCCGACTCGGCACTTGTGCCACCTTTCTTTTGGAAGCATCTTGCGTATCGTGGATTTTAAGGAGCCAGCCGGCCACTCCCAGCCACAGGCCCCCAAACACAAACTACGTCCCTTTTCCCTGGAAGTAAAACTGACCTGCCCATTTTCTGGCTGGCAGATTGCAGGAGCCACTTGGCTCTATCAAAACAGCCCGACTTGGCACTGGTGCCACCTTTCATCTGGGAACCATCCTGCGCGGCGTGGTTTTTAAGGAACCAGCCGGCAATTCCAGGCCACAGGCCCCAGAAAAAAAACCCACGGCCTTTTTCCCTGGCAAACAAAACTCACCCACCCCGCTTCTGGCTGGCAGATTGCAGGAGCCACATGGCTCTATCACACAAGCTCGACTCGGCACTGGTGCCACCTTGGGTCTGGGAACCATCATGCGCGGCATGGATTTTAAGAAGCCAGCCGGCCACTCCCAGCCACTGGTCCCCGAAAACAAACCACGGCCCTTTTCCCTGGCAAACAAAACTCACCCACCCGCTTCTGGCTGGCAGATTGCAGGAGCCACTTGGATCTATCAAACCAGCCCGACTTGGCCCTGGTGCCACCTTTCATCTGGGAACCATCCTGCGTATCGTGGATTTTCAGGAGCCAGCCTGCCACTCCCAGCCACAGGCCCCCAACACAAACCACGGCCCTTTTCCCTGGCAAACAAAACTGACCCGCCCCGCTTCTGGCTGGCAGAATGCAGGAGCCACTTGGCTCTATCAAACCAGCCCGACTCGACACTGGTGCCACCTTTCATCTGGGAACCATCCTGTGTATCGGGGATTTTCAGGCGCCAGCCGGCCACTCCCAGCCACAGGCCCCCAAACAAAAACTACGGCCATTTTCCCTGGAAGTAAAACTGACCTGCCGATCTTCTGGCTGGCAGATTGCAGGAGCCACTTGGCTCTATCAAACCAGCCCGACTCGGCACTGGTACCAGCTTTCATCTGGGAACCATCCTGCGCGGCGTGGATTTTAAGGAACCAGCCGGCCATTCCAGGCCACAGGCCCCTGAAAAAATACCACGGCCGTTTTCCCTTGCAAACAAAACTCACCCACCCCGCTTCCGGCTGGCAGATTGCAGGAGCCACATGGCTCTATCACACAAGCTCGACTCGGCACTGGTGCCACCTTTCATCTGGGAACCATCTTGCGTATCGTGGATTTTCAGGAGCCTGATGGCCACTCCCAGCCACAGGCCCCCAAACAAATCTATGGCCCTTTTCTCTGGAAGTAAAACTGACCTGCCCATCTTCTGGCTGGCAGATTGCAGAAGCCACTTGGTACTATCAAACCAGCCCGACTTGGCACTGATGCAATTTTTCATTTGGGAGCCATCCTGCGTATCGTCGATTTTCAGGAGCCAGCCGGCCACTCCCAGCCACAGGCCCCCAAACACAAACTACCGGCCCTTTTCCCTGGTAGTAAAACTGACCTGCCGATCTTCTGGCTGGCAGATTGGAGGAGCCACTTGGCTCTATCAATCCAGCCCGACTTGGCTGTGGTGCCAACTTGGGTCTGGCAATCATCCTGAGTATCGTGCATTTTCAGGAGCCAGCCGGCCACTCCCAGCCTCAGGCCCCCAAACACAAACTCCCGGCCCTTTTCCCTGGACGTAAAACTGACCTGCCCATCTTCTGGCTGGCAGATTGCAGGAGCCACTTGGGTCTATCAAACCAGCCCGACTCGGCACTGGTGCCACCATTCATCTGGGAACCATCATGCGTGTCGTGGATTTTCAGGAGCCAGCCGGCCACTCCCAGCCACAGGCCCCCAAACACATACCACGGCCCTTTTCCCTGGATGAAAATCTCAGCGGCCCGCCTTCTGGCTGGCAGATTGCAGGAGCCACTTGCCTCTATCAAAACAGCCCGACTGGGCACTGGTGCCACCTTTCATCTGGGAACCATCCTGCGCGGCTTGGATTTTAAGGAACCAGCCGGCCATTCCAGGCCACAGGCCCGGAAAAAAAACCACGGCCTTTTTCCCTGGCAAACAAAATTCACCCATCCCGCTTCTGGCTGGCAGATTGCAGGAGCCACTTGGCTCTATCAAACCAACCCGACTCGGCAATGGTGCGCCCTTGAGTCAGGGAATCATCCTGCGCGGTGTGGATTTTAAGGAGCCAGCCGGACATTACAGGCCACAGGCCCCCAAAAACAAACCACGGCCCTTTACCCTGGCAAAAAAAACTCACCCACCCCGCTTCAGGCTGGCAGATTGCAGGAGACACTTGGCTCTATCAAACCAGCCCGACTCAGCACTGGTGCCAACTTTCATCTGGGAACCATCCTGCGTATCGTGGATTTTCAGGAGCCAGCCGGCCACTCCCAGCCACAGGCCCCCAAACAAAACTATGGCCCTTTCCCTGTAAGTAAAACAGACCTGCCCATCTTCTGGCTGGCGGATTGCAGGAGCCACTTGGTACTATCAAACCAGCCCAACTTGGCACTGGTGCAACTTTTCATTTGGGAGCCATGCTGCGTAACGTCGATTTTCAGGAGCCAGCTGGCCACTCCCAGCCACAGGCCCCCAAACACAAACTACGGCCCTTTTCCCTGGAAGTAAAACTGACCTGCCCATCTTCTGGCTAGTAGATTGCAGGAGCCACTTGGCTCTATCAATCCAGCCCGACTTGGCGGTTGTTCCAACTTGGGTCTGGGAACCATCCTGCGCGGCATGGATTTTAAGCCGCCAGCCGGCCACTCCCAGCCTCAGGCCCCCAAACACAAACTACCGGCCCTTTTCCCTGGAAGTAAAACTGACCTGCCCATCTTCTGGCTGGCAGATTGCAGGAGCCACTTGGTACTATCAAACCAACCCCACTCGGCATTGGTTCCCCCTTGGGTCTGGGAACCATCCAGCGCGGCCTGGATTTTAAGCCGCCAGCCGGCCACTCCCAGCCACAAGCCCCCAAACACAAACTACGGCCCTTTTCCCTGGCAGTAAAACTGACCTGCCCATCTTCTGGCTGTCAGATTGCAGGAGCCACTTGGCTCTATCAAAACAGCCCGACTCGGCACTGGTGCCACCTTTCATCTGGGAACCATCCTGCGTATCGTGGATTTTCAGGAGCCAGCCAGCCACTCCCAGCCACAGGCCCCCAACCCAAACCACGGCCCTTTTCCCTGGCAAAAAAACTCACCCGCCCATCTTCTGGCTGGCAGATTGCAGGAGCCACTTGGCTCTATCAAACCAGCCTGACTCGGCACTGGTGCCCCCTTGGGTCTGGGAACCATCTGGCGCGGCGTGGATTTTAAGGAGCCAGCCGGCCATTCTTGGCCACAGGCCCCGGAAAACAAACCATGGCCCTTTTCCCTGGCAAACCAAACTCACCCACCCCGCTTCTGAATGGCAGATTGCAGGAGACACTTGGCTCTATCAAACCAGCCCGACTCGGCACTTGTGCCACCTTTCTTTTGGAAGCATCTTGCGTATCGTGGATTTTAAGGAGCCAGCCTGCCACTGCCTGCCACAGGCCCCCAAACAGAAACCACCACCCCATTCCCTGGAAACAAAATTCAGCCGCCCCGCTTCTTGCTGGCAGATTGCAGGAGCTACTCTGTATTATCAAACCATCACGACTTGGCACTGGTGCCACCTTTTATCTGGGAACCACCCTGCGTATCGAGGATTTTCAGGAGCCAGCCGGCCACTCCCAGCCCCAGTCCCGGAAACACAAACCACAGCCCTTTTCCCTGGAAACAAAACTTGACAAATCTGGGACTTTTTTACCGACTGAAATTGTTTGAATAATCTCGTCATAATAATAGATTTCTAGAAGAAATTTTTAAAATCTTTCTTAGAGTTGAGAAAGTCCAGGACTGAGGTCTTTTTCTTCCCATATCAATATTGCAACGAAATTATTAAATAAAGACCAACTCTTTATTTTTCTTTTTAACCCAAGTAAATAATTCCCATTCATTAATCCATTTTGTGGACCAATATTTGCCATTCTGATGGAAGTTGTCACTTCTTTACAATAGACATTCTGTGACTATGTTGACAACTCTTGGGTGATGATCCTAACTGGTCTTAGATACACATAGGGGGAAATTTCCTCAGCCAGTGTCAGTCCTAAGCATGCGTATCAGAAGATCTTTCTATAGCTGGGAATTTTCCCATGAAAGGGATTCAGTTAGGGAAGAGACACTTGTCCCAGAGTTTTACATTCTTATTGAACACTGCTTAAGGAACATGGATCCCATGTCCATTTGGATCTCTGTCTGCACAGAACTTTGTCATGCCAGTGCTTGAAATGCATCTCGAAGAGAATTCACTACACAGAATGAATGAGAGTGGTAGGGCTCAGTGGGGCTCACCAGGCCCAACCCCCCTGTTAAAGCAGGATACCTAGAGCCTCTTGCCCGGGATTCTAGCTGGGTGTACTTTTAATGTCTTCTAAGATCCAGGCTTCAGAAGCTTTCTGGGCAGCCTGTGCCGCGGTTCAGTCACCCTCACAGTAAAACATCATTTGGTGATGTTCATAGGCAATCTCCTGTATTTCAGTGTGTGCCCACTGCCTCTTGTCTTTTCACTCAGCATCACTTAAAAGACACTGGTTCCCTCCCTTTTGCATTATTGCTTCCAGTATGTATGTGTGCAGCCATGTAGAGAAATGTAAAAACCTCCCTGAAGGCCACGCAGACATCTTCATCTACCAGTCAAGTTGATTCATCAGAGGTGTTGGAAAAGTTGTTCAGCATGAAATTCCCCAGGAAAATCCACTCCGAGTACATTGCTTTGTCCTCCTTCATATGCCAGGCAAGGCTTTCAGGAATAGCTGCCCCATCAACTTCATGGGGATAAAAAAGAGGCTGGCTGATTTGTACTTTTCCGAGTCCTCCTAATTGCCATTTTTGAAGAGGGCAGTCTTTTGCTTTCATATATTCTTAGCTACGGAAAACTCCATACTTTCGTCTTTAGCGTTTCTTGTCCTCTCCAACTTCGCAAAAAGTTTTTCCACTATGTCTTGCAAGGAGAATCTGGGTCAGGGCTGAAAACATCTCCCATCGTGTTTTACATGTTGCAGAGAAGTCTGCAGAGTGTTTTGCAGGAAGAAAAAGAAAGATGTCCAAAACACCTTCCAACCGAATGTTCATGTGTTTGGAAAAGCTAGGAGAGTTGTAAGGGACTGTTTTCTATCAGTTTGCAAGCTGCGCACACTATCCCAGTGTTGTGCAGCTTCATTCTCACCTTTCCGAAGCTACTGCTCCCTACGGCTTCCGGAGGCGAAGACGAGGTTTCGTCGAGCAAATGGGATTGTACCGGCGCCAATGCTCTAAAGTGCGGCGGCTTCTTCCGAAATGTGCCCGGGACCGGCGCTTAGCTCCGGGGACATCCGTACCTGCTTCTTTCGGGACTTTTGTGGTCTACATCACTGCAAAAAGCTTTTCCCCTATGTCTGGCATGGAGAAACTGTGCCTGCACAGAAAACATCTCCCGTGGTGTTTTACATGTTGCAGAGAGGTCTGCTGAGTGTTTTGCACCAAGAATAAGAAAGTTGTCCAAAACACCTTCCAATCGAATGTTCATGTGTTTGGAAAAGGTAGGAAAGTGGTAAGGCACTGTTTTTTATCAGTTGGCAAGCTGCACACACTATCCCAGTGTTGTGCAGCTTCATTCTTCACCTTTTGAAAGCAGCCGCTCTCTCCGTCTCCCGGAGACGAAGAGGCGGCTTCTTCGCGCAAAGGCGATTGTGCCGGTCACAGTGCACTCCAGTGCGGCGGCTTCTTCCGAAGTGCGCCCGGGACCGGCGCTTAGCTCCGGGGAACTCTGTATTTCGACTTTAGCGTCTCTTGTGTTCTACATCACTACTAAAAGCATTTCCACTATGTCTGGCAAGTAGAAACTGTGCCTGCACAGAAAACATCTCCCGTCATGTTTTACATGTTGCAGAGAGCTCTGCTGAGTGCTTTGCACGAAGAAAATAAAGTTGTTGAAAACACCTTCTAACCGAATAGTCATATGTTTGGAAAAGGTAGGAAAGTGGTAAGGTACTGTTTTTTTTCAGTTGGCAAGCTGCACACACTATCCCAGTGTTGTGCAGCTTCATTCTTCACCTTTTGAAAGCAGCCGCTCTCTCCGGCTCCGGAGGCGAAGAGGCGGCTTCTTCCCGCAAAGGCGATTGTGCCGGTCACAGTGCACTCCAGTGCGGCGGCTTCTTCCGAAGTGCGCCCGGGACCGGCGCTTAGCTCCGGGGAACTCTGTATTTCGACTTTAGCGTCTCTTGTGTTCTACATCACTACTAAAAGCATTTCCACTATGTCTGGCAAGTAGAAACTGTGCCTGCACAGAAAACATCTCCCATCATGTTTTACATGTTGCAGAGAGCTCTGCTGAGTGTTTTGCACGAAGAAAATAAAGTTGTTGAAAACACCTTCTAACCGAATAGTCATATGTTTGGAAAAGGTAGGAAAGTGGTAAGGTACTGTTTTCTATCAGTTTGCAAGCTGCACACACTATCCCAGTGTTTTGCAGCTTCATTCTTCACCTTTTGAAAGCAGCCGCTCTCTCTGGCTCCCGGAGTCGAAGATGCGGCTTCTTCGCTCAAAGGCGATTGTGCCTGTCACAGTGCACTCCAGAGCGGCAGCTACTTCCGAAATGTGCCCGGAACCGGCGCTTAGCTCCGGGGAGCTCCGTATTTCGTCTTTAGCGTCTTTTGTGGTCTATATCATTGCAAAGATCCTTTCCACTATGTCTGGCATGGAGAAACTGTGCCAGCACAGAAAACATCTCCCATCGTGTTTTACTTGTTTAGAGACCTCTGCAGAATGTTTTGCAAGAAGAAAAATAAAGTTGTCCAAAACACCTTCCAATCAAATATTCATGTGTTTGGAAAAGGTAGGAAAGTGGTAAGGTAGTGTTTTTTATCAGTTTGCAAACTGCTCACACTATCCCCGTGTTGTGCAGCTTCATTTCCACCTTTCCGAAGCAGCCGCTCTGTCCGGCTGCCGGAGGCGAAGAGTCGGCTTCTTCGCGCAAAGGCGATTGTGCCGGTCACAGTGCACTCCAGTGCGGCGGCTTCTTCCGAAATGTGCCCGGGACCGGCGCTTAGCTCCGGGGACATCCGTACCTTCTTCTTTCGGGACTTTTGTGGGCTACATCACTGCAAAACGCTTTTCCACTATGTCTGGTAATGAGAAATTGTGCCTGCACAGAAAACATCTCTCATGGTGTTTTACATGTTGCAGAGAGCTCTGCTGAGTGTTTTGCACGAAGAAAAAGAAAGTTTTCCAATACACCTTCCAATCGAATGTTCATGTGTTTTGAAAAGGTAGGAGTGGTAAGGCACTGTTTTTTATCAGATGCAAGCTGCACACACTATCCCAGTGTTGTGCAGCTTCATTCTTCACCTTTTGAAAGCAGCCGCTCTCTCCGGCTCCCGGAGGCGAAGAATCGGCTTCTTCGCGCAAAGGCGATTGTGCCGGTCACAGTGCACTCCAGTGCGGCGGCTTCTTCCGAAGTGTGCCCGGGACTGGCGCTTAGCTCCGGGGAACTCTGTATTTCGACTTTAGCGTCTCTTGTGTTCTACATCACTACTAAAAGCATTTCCACTATGTCTGGCAAGTAGAAACTGTGCCTGCACAGAAAACATCTCCCGTGGTGTTTTACATGTTGCAGAGAGCTCTGCTGAGTGTTTTGCATGAAGAAAATAAAGTTGTTGAAAATACCTTCTAACCGAATATTCATATGTTTGGAAAAGGTAGGAAAGTGGTAAGGTACTGTTTTTTATCAGTTGGCAAGCTGCACACACTATCCCAGTGTTGTGCAGCTTCATTCTTCACCTTTTGAAAGCAGCCGCGCTTTCCGACTCCCGGAGGCGAAGAATCGGCTCGGAAATCTGCCCGGAACCGGCGCTTAGCTCCGGGGAGCTCCATATTTCGTCTTTAGCGTCTTTTGTGGTCTATATCATTGCAAAGATCCTTTCAACTATGTCTGGCATGGAGAAACTGTGTCTGCACAGAAAACATCTCCCATCGTGTTTTACTTATTTAGAGACCTCTGCAGAATGTTTTGCAAGAAGAAAAAGAAAGTTTTCCAAAACACCTTCCAATCGAATGTTCATGTGTTTGGAAAAGGTAAGAAAGTGGTAAGGTAGTGTTTTTTATCAGTTTGCAAACTGCTCACACTATCCCCGTGTTGTGCAGCTTCATTTCCACCTTTCTGAAGCAGCCGCTCTGTCCGGCTGCCGGAGGCGAAGAATCGGCTTCTTCGCGCAAAGGCGATTGTACCCGTCACAGTGCACTCCAGTGCGGCGGCATCTGCCGAAATGTGCCCGGGATCGGGGCATAGCTCCGGGGAGCTGCGTACCTTCGTCTTTCGGGACTTTTGTGGTCTACATCCTACAGAAAGGTTTTCCACTATGTTAGGCAAGGAGAAACTGTGCCAGCACAGAAAACATCTCCCGTGGTGTTTTACATGTTGCAGAGAGTTCGGCAGAAGTTTATGCAAGAAGAAAAAGAAAGTATTCCAAAACACCTTCCAATCGAATGTTCATGTGTTTGGAAAAGGTAGGAAAGTGGTAAGGCACTGTTTTTTATCAGTTGGCAAGCTGCACACACTATCCCAGTGTTGTGCAGCTTCATTCTTCACCTTTTGAAAGCAGCCGCTCTCTCCGGTTCCCGGAGACGAAGAGGCGGCTTCTTCGCGCAAAGGCGATTGTGCCGGTCACAGTGCACTCCAGTGCGGCGGCTTCTTCCGAAAATGTGCCCGGGATCGGCGCTTAGCTCCGGGGACATCCGTACCTTCCTATGTCGGGACTTTTGTGGTCTACATCACTGCAAAACGCTTTTCCACTATGTCTGGCAAGGAGAAACTGTGCCTGCACAGAAAACATCTCCCGTGGCGTTTTACATGTTGCAGAGAGCTCTGCTGAGTGTTTTGCACCAAGAATAAGAAAGTTGTCCAAAACACCTTCCAACAGGATATTCATGTGTTTGGAAAAGGTAGGAAAGTTGTAAGGTACTGTTTTCTATCAGTTGGCAAGCTGCACACACTATCCCCGTGTTGTGCAGCTTCATTCTTCACCTTTTGAAAGCAGCCGCTCTCTCCGTCTCCCGGAGGCGAAGAGGCGGCTTCTTCGCGCAAAGGCGATTGTGCCGGTCACAGTTCACTCCAGTGAGGCGGCTTCTTCCGAAATGTGACCGGGACCGGCGCTTAGCTCCGGGGACATCCGTATTTCGTCTTTAGCGTCTTTTGTGGTCTACATCACTGCAAAAAGCTTTTCCACTATGTCTGGCAAGGAGAAACTGTGCCTGCACAGAAAACATCTCCCGTGGTGTTTTACATGTTGCAGAGAGCTCTGCTGAGTGTTTTGCACCAAGAATAAGAAAGTTGTCCAAAACACCTTCCAACAGGATATTCATGTGTTTGGAAAAGGTAGGAAAGTTGTAAGGTACTGTTTTCTATCAGTTGGCAAGCTGCACACACTATCCCAGTGTTGTGCAGCTTCATTCTCACCTTTCCGAAGCTACTGGTCTCTGCGGCTCCCGGAGGCGAAGAATCGGCTTCTTCGCGCAAAGGCGATTGTACCCGTCACAGTGCACTCCAGTGCGGCGGCATCTGCCGAAATGTGCCCGGGATCGGGGCATAGCTCCGGGAGCTGCGTACCTTCGTCTTTCGGGACTTTTGTGGTCTACATCCTACAGAAAGGTTTTCCACTATGTTAGGCAAGGAGAAACTGTGCCAGCACAGAAAACATCTCCCGTGGTGTTTTACATGTTGCAGAGAGTTCGGCAGAAGTTTATGCAAGAAGAAAAAGAAAGTATTCCAAAACACCTTCCAATCGAATGTTCATGTGTTTGGAAAAGGTAGGAAAGTGGTAAGGCACTGTTTTTTATCAGTTGGCAAGCTGCACACACTATCCCAGTGTTGTGCAGCTTCATTCTTCACCTTTTGAAAGCAGCCGCTCTCTCCGGTTCCCGGAGACGAAGAGGCGGCTTCTTCGCGCAAAGGCGATTGTGCCGGTCACAGTGCACTCCAGTGCGGCGGCTTCTTCCGAAAATGTGCCCGGGATCGGCGCTTAGCTCCGGGGACATCCGTACCTTCCTATGTCGGGACTTTTGTGGTCTACATCACTGCAAAACGCTTTTCCACTATGTCTGGCAAGGAGAAACTGTGCCTGCACAGAAAACATCTCCCGTGGCGTTTTACATGTTGCAGAGAGCTCTGCTGAGTGTTTTGCACCAAGAATAAGAAAGTTGTCCAAAACACCTTCCAACAGGATATTCATGTGTTTGGAAAAGGTAGGAAAGTTGTAAGGTACTGTTTTCTATCAGTTGGCAAGCTGCACACACTATCCCCGTGTTGTGCAGCTTCATTCTTCACCTTTTGAAAGCAGCCGCTCTCTCCGTCTCCCGGAGGCGAAGAGGCGGCTTCTTCGCGCAAAGGCGATTGTGCCGGTCACAGTTCACTCCAGTGAGGCGGCTTCTTCCGAAATGTGACCGGGACCGGCGCTTAGCTCCGGGGACATCCGTATTTCGTCTTTAGCGTCTTTTGTGGTCTACATCACTGCAAAAAGCTTTTCCACTATGTCTGGCAAGGAGAAACTGTGCCTGCTCAGAAAACATCTCCCGTGGTGTTTTACATGTTGCAGAGAGCTCTGCTGAGTGTTTTGCACCAAGAATAAGAAAGTTGTCCAAAACACCTTCCAACAGGATATTCATGTGTTTGGAAAAGGTAGGAAAGTTGTAAGGTACTGTTTTCTATCAGTTGGCAAGCTGCACACACTATCCCAGTGTTGTGCAGCTTCATTCTCACCTTTCCGAAGCTACTGGTCTCTGCGGCTCCCGGAGGCGAAGAATCGGCTTCTTCGCGCAAAGGCGATTGTACCCGTCACAGTGCACTCCAGTGCGGCGGCATCTGCCGAAATGTGCCCGGGATCGGGGCATAGCTCCGGGGAGCTGCGTACCTTCGTCTTTCGGGACTTTTGTGGTCTACATCCTACAGAAAGGTTTTCCACTATGTTAGGCAAGGAGAAACTGTGCCAGCACAGAAAACATCTCCCGTGGTGTTTTACATGTTGCAGAGAGTTCGGCAGAAGTTTATGCAAGAAGAAAAAGAAAGTTTTCCAAAACACCTTCCAATCGAATGTTCATGTGTTTGGAAAAGGTAGGAGAGTGGTAAGGGACTGTTTTTTATCAGTTTGCAAGCTGCGCACACTATCCCAGTGTTGTGCAGTTTCATTCCCACCTTTCCGAAGCAGCCGCTCACTCCGGGCACCGGAGACGAAGATGCGGCTTCTTCGCGCAAAGGCGATTGTGCCGGTCACAGTGTACTCCAGTGCGGCGGCTTCTTCCGAAATATGCCCGGGATCGGCGCTTAGCTCCGGGGACATCCGTACCTTCCTCTGTCGGGACTTTTGTGGTCTACATCACTGCAAAACACTTTTCCACTATGTCTGGCATGGAGAAACTGTGCGTGCACAGAAAACATCTCCCGTGGTGTTTTACATGTTGCAGAGAGGTCTGCTGAGTGTTTTGCACCAAGAATAAGAAAGTTGTCCAAAACACCTTCCAACAGGATATTCATGTGTTTGGAAAAGGTAGGAAAGTTGTAAGTTATTGTTTTCTATCAGTTGGCAAGCTGCACACACTATCCCCGTGTTGTGCAGCTTCATTCTTCACCTTTTGAAAGCAGCCGCTCTCTCCGGCTCCCGGAGGCGAAGAGGCGGCTTCTTCGCGCAAAGGCGATTGTGCCGGTCACAGTTCACTCCAGTGAGGCGGCTTCTTCCGAAGTGCGCCCGGGACCGGCGCTTAGCTCCGGGGAACTCTGTATTTCGACTTTAGCGTCTCTTGTGTTCTACATCACTACTAAAAGCATTTCCACTATGTCTGGCAAGTAGAAACTGTGCCTGCACAGAAAACATCTCCCGTGGTGTTTTACATGTTGCAGAGAGCTCTGCTGAGTGTTTTGCACGAAGAAAAAGAAAGTATTCCAAAACACCTTCCAATCGAATGTTCATGTGTTTTGAAAAGGTAGGAGTGGTAAGGTAGTGTTTTCTATAAGTTGGCAAGCTGCGCACACTATCCCAGTGTTGTGCAGCTTCATTCTTCACCTTTTGAAAGCAGCCGCTCACTCCGGGCCCCGGTGACCAAGAGGCGGCTTCTTTGCGCAAAGGCGATTGTGCCGGTCACAGTGCACTCCAGTGCGGCGGCTTCTGCCGAAATGTTCCCGGGACTGGCGCTTAGCTCCGGGGACATCCGTACCTGCTTCTTTCGGGACTTTTGTAGTCTACATCACTGCAAAAAGCTTTTCCGCTTGTCTGGCAAAGAGGAACGGTGCCTGCAGAGAAAACATCTCCCATCGTGTTTTACATGTTGCAAAGAGCTCTGCTGAGTGTTTTGCACGAAGAAAATAAAGTTGTTGAAAACACCTTCTAACCGAATATTCATGTGTTTGGAAAAGTTAGGAAAGTGGTAAGGTACTGTTTTCTATCAGTTGGCAACCTGCGCACACTATCCCCGTGTTGCGTAGCTTGCTTCTTCACCTTTTCGAAGCAGCCGCTCTCCGGCTCGCGGAGGCAAGGAAGCGGCTTCTTCGCGCAAAGGCGATTGTGCCTGTCACAGTGCACTCCAGTGCGGCGGCTTCTTCCGAAATGTGCCCGGGACCGGCGCTTAGCTCCGGGGAGCTCCATATTTCGTCTTTAGCGTCTTTTGAGGTCTACATCATTGCAAAAATCCTTTCCACTTTGTCTGGCATGGAGAAACTGTGCGTGCACAGAAAACATCTCCCGTGGTGTTTTACATGTTGCAGAGAGGTCTGCTGAGTGTTTTGCACCATGAATAAGAAAGTTGTCCAAAACACCTTCCAACAGGATATTCATGTGTTTGGAAAAGGTAGGAAAGTGGTAAGGTAGTGTTTTTTATCAGTTTGAAAACTGCTCACACTATCCCCGTGTTGTGCAGCTTCATTTCCACCTTTCCGAAGCAGCCGCTCTGTCCGGCTGCCGGAGGCGAAGAATCGGCTTCTTCGCGCAAAGGCGATTGTGCCGGTCGCAGGGCACTCCAGTGCGGCGGCATCTGCCGAAATGTGCCCGGGACCGGGGCATAGCTCTGGGGAGCTGCGTACCTTCGTCTTTAGCGTCTTTTGTGGTCTACATCATTGCAAAAATCTTTTCCACCTTGTCTGGCAAGGAAAAACTGTGCCAGCATAGAAAACATCTCCCATCGGATTTTACATTTTGCAGAGAAGTCTGCAGTGTGTTTTGCAGGAAGAAAAAGAAAGTTGTCCATAACACTTTCCAATCGAATGTTCATGTGTTTGGAAAAGTTTGAGAGTGGTAAGGTACTGTTTTGGATCAGTGTGCATCTGTGCACACAATCCCAGTGTTGTACAGCTTCATTCTCACCTTTCCGAAGCTACTGGTCTCTCCGGCTCCCGGAGGCGAAGAATCGGCTTCTTCGCGCAAAGGCGATTGTGCCGGTCGCAGGGCACTCCAGTGGGGCGGCTTCTTCCGAAATGTGCCTGGGAAGGGCGCTTAGCTCCGGGGACATCCGTACCTGCTTCTTTCGGGACTTTTGTGGTCTAGATCACTGCTAAAAAGCTTTTCCGTTATGTCTGGCAAGGAGAAACTGTGCCTGCACAGAAAACATCTCCCATCGTGTTTTACATGTTGCAGAGAGCTCTCCTGAGTGTTTTGCACGAAGAAAATAAAGTTGTTGAAAACACCTTCTAACCGAATATTCATGTGTTTGGAAAAGGTAGGAAAGTGGTAAGGTACTGTTTTCTATCAGTTTGCAACCAGCGCACACTATCCCCGTGTTGTGTAGCTTCATTCTTCACCTTTCCGAAGCAGCCGCTCTGTCCGGCTCGCGGAGGCAAGGGAGCGGCTTCTTCGCGCAAAGGCGATTGTGCCGGTCACAGTGCACTCCAGTGCGGCGGCTTCTTCCGAAATGTGCCCGGGACCGGCGCTTAGCTCCGGGGAGCTCCATATTTCGTCTTTAGAGTCTTTTGTGGTCTACATCATTGCAAAAATCCTTTCCACTATGTCTGGCATGGAGAAACTGTGCCAGCACAGAAAACATCTCTCATGGTGTTTTACATGTTGCAGAGAGGTCTGCTGAGTGTTTTGCACGAAGAAAATAAAGTTGTTGGAAACATCTTCCAACCCAATATTCATATGTTTGGAAAAGGTAGGAGAGTGGTAAGGTGCTGTTTTCTATCAGTTTGCAAGCTGCGCACACTATCCGTTGTTGTGCAGCTTCATTCTACCTTTCCGAAGCAGCCGCTCACTCCGGCCCCCGGAGACGAAGAGGCGGCTTCTTTGCGCAAAGGCGATTGTGCCGGTCACAGTGCACTCCAGTGCGGCGGCTTCTTCCGAAATGTGCCCGGGACCGGCGCTTAGCTCCGTGGACATCCGTACCTTCTTCTTACGGGACTTTTGTGGTCTACATCACTGTAAAACGCTTTTCCTCCATGTCTGGTAATGAGAAACTGTGCCTGCACAGAAAACATCTCTCATGGTGTTTTACATGTTGCAGAGAGCTCTGCTGAGTGTTTTGCACCAAGAAAAAGAAAGTTTTCCAAAACACCTTCCAATGGAATGTTCATGTGTTTGGAAAAGGTAGGAGTGATAAGGTACTGTTTTTTATCAGTTGGCAAGCTGCACACACTATCGCAGTGATGTGCAGCTTCATTCTTCACCTTTTGAAAGCAGCCGCTCTCTCCGGCTCCCGGAGGCGAAGAATCGGCTTCTTCGCGCAAAGGCGATTGTGCCGGTCACAGTGCACTGCAGTGGGGCGGCTTCTTCCGAAATGCGCCCGGGACCGGCGCTTAGCTCCGGGGAGCTCCGTATTTCATCTTTAGCGTCTTTTGTGGTCTACATCACTGCAAAAAACTTTTCCACTATGTCTGGTAATGAGAAACTGTGCCTCACAGAAAACATCTCCCGTGGTGTATTACATGTTGCAGAGAGCTCTGCTGAGTGTTTTGCACGAAGAAAATAAAGTTGTTGAAAACACCTTCTAACCGAATATTCATGTGTTTGGAAAAGGTAGGAAAGTGGTAAGGTACTGTTTTCTATCAGTTTGCAACCAGCGCACACTATCCCCGTGTTGTGTAGCTTTATTCTTCACCTTTCCGAAGCAGCCGCTCTGTCCGGCTCGCGGAGGCAAGGAAGCGGCTTCTTCGCGCAAAGGCGATTGTGCCGGTCACAGTGCACTCCAGTGCGGCGGCTTCTTCCGAAATGTGCCCGGGACCGGCGCTTAGCTCCGGGGAGCTCCATATTTCGTCTTTAGCGTCTTTTGTGGTCTACATCATTGCAAAAATCCTTTCCACTATGTCTGGCATGGAGAAACTGTGCCAGCACAGAAAACATCTCTCATGGTGTTTTACATGTTGCAGAGAGGTCTGCTGAGTGTTTTGCACGAAGAAAATAAAGTGGTTGGAATCACCATCCAACCCAATATTCATATGTTTGGAGAAGGTTGGAGAGTGGTAAGGTGCTGTTTTCTATCAGTTTGCAAGCTGCGCACACTATCCCAGTGTTGTGCAGCTTCATTCTTCACCTTTTGAAAGCAGCCGCTCTCTCCGGCTCCCGGAGGCGAAGAATCGGCTTCTTCGCGCAAAGGCGATTGTGCCGGTCACAGTGCACTCCAGTGCGGCGGCTTCTTCCGAAATGTGCCCGGGACCGGCGCTTACCTCCGGGGACATCCGTACCGGCTTGTTTCGGGACTTTTGTGGTCTACATCACTGGTAAAAAGCTTTTCCGCTATGTCTGGCAAGGAGAAACTGTGCCTGCACAGAAAACATCTCTCATGGTGTTTTACATGTTGCAGAGAGCTCTGCTGAGTGTTTGCACGAAGAAAAAGAAAGTTTTCCAATACACCTTCCAATCGAATGTTCATGTGTTTTGAAAAGGTAGGAGTGGTAAGGTACTGTTTTTTATCAGTTGGCAAGCTGCGCACACTATCCCAGTGTTGTGCAGCTCCATTCTTCACGTTTCTGAAGCAGCCGCTCTCTCCGGCTCCCGGAGGCGAAGAATCGACTTCTTCGCGCAAAGGCGATTGTACCGGTCACAGCGCACTCCAGTGCGGCGGCATCTGCCGAAATGTGCCCGGGACCGGGGCCTAGCTCCGGGGAGCTGCGTACCTTCGTCTTTAGCGTCTTTTGTGGTCTACATCATTGCAAAAATCTTTTCCACCTTGTCTGGCAAGGAAAAACTGTGCCAGCATAGAAAACATCTCCCATCGGATTTTACATTTTGCAGAGAAATCTGCAGTGTGTTTTGCAGGAAGAAAAAGAAAGTTGTCCATAACACTTTCCAACAGAATGTTCATGTGTTTGGAAAAGTTTGAGAGTGGTAAGGTACTGTTTTGGATCAGTGTGCATCTGTGCACACTATCCCAGTGTTGTGCTGCTTCATTCTTCAGCTTTCAGAGGTTGCCGCTCTCTCCGGCTTCCAGAGGCGAAGAATCGGCTTCTTCGCCCAAAGGCGATTGTGCTGGTCACAGTGCACTGCAGACGGCGGCTTCTACCGAAATGTGCCCCGTATCTGCTCATAGCTCCGGACGTCTCTGTACCTTCCAATTCCGTTTTGGTCTTGGCAATACAAATGGTTTACTTGCAGCAGTAGGATGGGACAGTGAACTGGACTTTTTGCTTTTAGAGAGAAGCTAATGAAAAAGTTTCACCAGGATCAGAGCAGGTTGTAAAACAGAAAAATTGTCATGAAAAGAAGCCAGCCTTGTGCCCTTAGATTTGCTAGCTGTGTTTGAACAAAATGAAATGTGTCAACTCGGTGTTCCTGGGTATCACATCAGTAACAGGTACTTCAGTTGCTGAATTTTTCTCGTCAAGTTAAGAAGAGAATCCAAGGAATTGTGATTTCATGCTCACAATTCACCCTATGGTGCCGAAAGGTGAAAAAGGGATGGAAGGTGCACGGGTCAACTAACTTGAATGGCCTATGTAAATCAGCGGCCACTGATTTCCTGAAGGCTTCAACAGGTCAGTTGCCTATGTTTTTCTTGGAATTGTTTTAACCTTCGGTCATGTTTTTCTTGGGATTCTTTTACCCTTTCCCTATTAGTTCAGCCTTTGGTCTCCAGCCTTTGCTGACATTTCAAGCATCTCGGTGGCCTGGAAATGTGTTGTCTTAATTGCTGACATCATTATTCCCTTCAAAGGGTTGTTTGCCTCAAGTCTCAGTTTTGCTGGTTCTCTGCTAGTTGATTGTCAGAGGGCAGCAGGTGTTGTGTAGGAGCAAGTACACAAACCCATAGCTGGCTTTTCTTTTGATTTGGCCTGTGTAGCTAATGGAATGACTGAACATCTGTGAGAGGCTTTTCTCTCCCCGTTAGGTTTCACTGGAAGGGCAGATGCAAATCGTCTACCTGAAGTCTTGGCACAGAAGAAAGTAGTGGCTTGCTGCTGCATCTAGCTAGAAGCTTACAAAAGGAAGGCCTTGGGCTGAGGCCCATTCCATTGGCTAAGTAGAAAAGGACTGTGGGAAGGTGAGGCAGCTGAATTAGAGGTAGATCAACAAGTTCTAGAACGGTCGTGTGTTCAAAGCCTGGTGTATGGTGGTTGGTTGAATGGTGTTTGTTATGGCTTAAAGCTATGGAACTGATAAAGGCAAAGTTGCAAGAAAGCAGCTCTCCTTTGCATCTTGCTGGGGACTCTGCTTCACCACGGACCCTCAACTCCAAGTTCACCAAGGAGATGATCAGTAGGACTGTTGCAGAGCTGCTGTGTGCATCTGAATGGAACGGCAGAGAGTGAAGCGCTGGACATTTCTGGCTTTAGTCCAATGCTGCTGCATTGGTGCCAGTTTAGTTGGTTTTCCATCAGTGGCCTTTCTGTCTAGAAGTACACTGCCCAGTGTACTTCTTTCCTAGTCTTTCTAGCATGTGATGCCGTTTCCTTCCTGTTGTTTTCATACCTTCCTTCAGTTGAAAGGATGATACAATCTTTACATTTTGAAGATCCCTGTTAGGAAACACTATGCAAGAGGAGTCATCGCTCCCTTTTCTTCAGCCTCCTTTGTCATTTTCAGAGACTCATTTCAAATTTCTGCTAATGTCAAGACCAATAGTGAGATTACCTAGCAGGGTTGGCACTCTCAGCTGCTTTCTTCTTTCATGCTGCTTCATACTGGATGTGACTTAAAGGCCTCGTTTTGTCATCTGCATTCTGCTGTGATCCAAAGCTAAATATTCCAGGTGTGTGAACACAAAAAGAACTCCTAGGCTTTTGCAAGAACTAGCCCAGGAGGATTTGTGTTCAATTTGATCTCTACAGTGTTTCAGAAAAAAGGAGATTGTACTGTCTTCTTGTGTACTCTCTTCTTGTGCTCTCATGCCTTGCATGTCCTAGTTAATCTACCGGCGTGACTCATTTGGCATCATCTCATGGTACAAATTCTGCATAGTTTCGTGTCCTTACAAATGCCAGTTGCCAAGGAGCCTATCTGACCATTCAAGGGGCAAAGAATTGTAAGGCTGGCAAGTTCAGTTGCTGAAACTGTAAGTCATGCCATATCAAAGTGACAGAGGAAATCCATTGATCTAGGACTTTCAGCTGGACACCTCTGAGAATAGCAGCTTGTCAGCAATGACACAGCCATCTTCCTAGCTGTATTCCAGAAAGAGGAAAGGGACACCTTCAATGATTAATATGTTTGGCATGAGAAAAACGCAAGAAATGCACCGGAAATTACTTTAGTCAGATAAAGTGCGTTTCTCTAGTGAGAATTTTGCACTTGCTCTTTCTTGTCTGCGCCTCTACTTTTCACAGAAGACAGGGGAGCATTTCATTATTATTGTTCTTTTGTTTTCTTTCGCTGGCCTCCCTCTTTCCACCTGCAATTAACAAATTTGCCTTTCTTTACTGGCTTCTCTTACTTTACTACGAGAATTTTACATTAGGTCAACTTACATAATGGTCAAAGTTCTCAGACAGTGGAGAGAAGAAGAAGGTAGAGAAAAAAGAAAAAAGCAAATCCAGAAAAATAGACAAATTTTAACAGTCTTCTGTGAGAACATTAGGACACAAGATTTCTTTGAACTGAGCAACGCAGGGGATATTTGACGCAGTCAAATCAGGCCGACATTGCACTGGAGCCAGCACGGGTCTGGAAACCATCCTGCGTCTCGTGGATTTTCAGGAGCCAGCTGCCCCTACCAGCTACAGGACCCCAAACACAAACGACGGCCCTTTTCCCTGAAAAAAAACTCAGCTGCCCGGTTCTGGATGGCAGATTGCAGGAGTCACAAGGTAATACACGACTTGGTATTAGTGCCACCATTCATCTGGAAACCATCCTGCGCGGCGTGGATTTTCAGGAGCCAGCCGGCCATCCCCAGCCTCAGGCCCCCAAACTCAAACTACGGCCCTTTTCCCAGGCAAACAAAACTCACCCACCCCGCTTCTGGCTGGCAGATTGCAGGAGGCACATGGCTCTATCAAACCAGCCCGACTTAACAGTGGTGTCAAATTCGGTCAGGGAATCATCCTGCGTAAAGTGGATTTTGAGGAGCCAGCCGGCCACTCCCAGCATCAGGCCCCCAAACACACACTACAGCCCTTTTCCCTGGAAGTAAAACTGACCTGTCCATCTTCTGGCTGGCAGATTGCAGGAGCCACTTGGCTCTATCAAACCAGCCTGACTTGGCACTGGTGCCACCTTTCATCTGGGAACCATCCTGCGTATCGTGGATTTTCAGGAGCCAGCCGGCCATTCCCAGCCACAGGCCCCCAACACAAACCACGGCCCTTTTCCTTGGCAAACAAAACTCACTCGCCCCGTTTCTGGCTGGCAGATTGCAGGAGCCACTTGCCTCTATCAAACCAGCCTGACTTGGCAGTGGTGCCACCTTTCATCTGGGAAACATCCTGCATATCGTGGATTTTCAGGAGCCAGCCGGCCATTCCCAGCCACAGGCCCCCAACACAAACCACGGCCCTTTTCCTTGGCAAACAAAACTCACCCGCCCCGTTTCTGGGTGGCAGATTGCAGGAGACACTTGGCTCTATCAAACCAGCCCGACTCGGCAGTGGTGCTCCCTTGGGTCTGGGAACCATCCTGCGCGGCGTGGATTTTAAGGAGCCATCCGGCCACTCCCAGCCACAGTCCCCCGAGAACAAACCACGGCCCATTTCCCTGGAAGCAAAACTCAGCTGCCTGGCTTCTGAATGGTAGATTGCAGAAGACACTTTGTACTATCATACCTGTCCGACTTGGCAGTGTGCCACCTTAGGTCTGGGAATCATCCTGCGTATCGTGCATTTTCAGGAGCCAGCCGGCCACTCTCATCCACAGGCCCCCAAACATATACCAGGGCCCTTTTCTCAGGAAAAAAAAACTCACCCGCCCCGCTTCTGGCTGGCAGATTGCAGGAGACACATGGCTCTATCAAACCAGCCCAACTCGCCACTGGTGCCACCTTTCATCTGGGAACCATCCTGTGTATCGGGGATTTTCAGGAGCCAGCGGGCCACTCCCAGCCACAGGCCCCCAAACAAAAACTACGGCCCTTTTCCCTGGAAGTAAAACTGACCTGCCCATCTTCTGGCTGGCAGATTGCAGGAGCCACTTGGCTCTATCAAACCAGGCGACTCGGCACTGGTGCCACCTTTCATCTGGGAACCATCCTGAGTGTCGTGGATTTTCAGGAGCCAGCCGGCCATTCCCAGCCACAGGCCCCCAAACACATACCGCGGACCTTTTCCCGGGAAGCAAAACTGACCTGCCCATCTCCTGGCTGGCAGCTTGCAGGAGCCACTTGGCTCTATCAAATCAGCCCGACTCGGCACTGGTGCCCACTTGGGTCTGGGAACCATCCTGCGTATCGTGGATTTTCAGGAGCCAGCCGGCCACTCCCAGCCTCAGGCCCCCAAACACAAACTATGGGCCTTTTCCCTGGCAAACAAAACTCACAAACCCCGCTTCTGGCTGGCAGATTGCAGGAGCCACATGGCTCTATCAAACTAGCCCAACTCGGCAGTGGTGTCACCTTGGGTCTGGGAACAATCATGCATGGGGTGGATTTTAAGGAGCCAGACAGCCATTCTCAGCCACAGGCACCCAAACACAAACTACGGCCCTTTTCCCTGGAAGTAAAACAGACCTGCCCATCTTCTGACTGGCAGATTGCAGGAGCCACTTGGCTCTATCAAACCAGCCCGACTCGGCACTGGTGCCACCTTTCATCTGGGAACCATCCTGCGTATCGTGGATTTTCAGGAGCCAGCCGGCCACTCCCAGCCACAGGCCACAAAAAACAAAATACGGCCCTTTTCCCTGGAAGTAAAACTGACCTGCCCATATTCTGGCTGTCAGGTTGCAGGAGCCACATGGCTCTATCAAACCAGCCCGACTCGGCACTGGTGCCACCTTTCATCTGGGAACCATCCTGCGTATGGTGGATTTTCAGGAGCCAGCCGTCCACTCCCAGCCACAGGCCCCCAAACACAAATTACGGCCCTTTTCCCTGGAAGTAAAACTGACCTGCCCATCTTCTGGCTGGCAGATTGCAGGATCCACTGGGCTCTATCAAACCAGCCCGACTTGGCACTGGTGCCACCTTGGGTCTGGGAGCCAGCATGCGCGGCGTGGATTTTAAGGAGCCAGCCGGCTATTCCCCGACACAGGCCCCCAAACACAAACTACGGCCCTTTTCCCTGGAAGTAAAACAGACCTGCCCATCTTCTGGCTGTCAGATTGCAGGAGCCACTTGGCTCTATCAAACCAGCCCGATTTGGCACTGGGGCCCCTTGGGTCTGGAAACCATCCTGCGTATCGTGGTTTTTCAGGAGCCAGCCGGCCACTCCCAGCATCAGGCCCCCAAACACACACTACAGCCTTTTTCCCTGGAAGTAAAACTGACCTGCCCATCTTCTGGCTGGCAGATTGCAGGAGCCACTTGGCTCTATCAAACCAGCCTGACTTGGCAGTGGTTCCACCTTTCATCTGGGAACCATCCTGCGTATCGTGGATTTTCAGGAGCCAGCCGGCCATTCCCAGCCACAGGCCCCCAACACAAACCACGGCCCTTTTCCTTGGCAAACAAAACTCACTCGCCCCGTTTCTGGCTGGCAGATTGCAGGAGCCACTTGCCTCTATCAAACCAGCCTGACTTGGCAGTGGTGCCACCTTTCATCTGGGAAACATCCTGCATATCGTGGATTTTCAGGAGCCAGCCGGCCATTCCCAGCCACAGGCCCCCAACACAAACCACGGCCCTTTTCCTTGGCAAACAAAACTCACCCGCCCCGTTTCTGGGTGGCAGATTGCAGGAGACACTTGGCTCTATCAAACCAGCCCGACTCGGCAGTGGTGCCCCCTTGGGTCTGGGAACCATCCTGCGCGGCGTGGATTTTAAGGAGCCATCCGGCCACTCCCAGCCACAGTCCCCCGAGAACAAACCACGGCCCATTTCCCTGGAAGCAAAACTCAGCTGCCTGGCTTCTGAATGGTAGATTGCAGAAGACACTTTGTACTATCATACCTGTCCGACTTGGCAGTGTGCCACCTTAGGTCTGGGAATCATCCTGCGTATCGTGCATTTTCAGGAGCCAGCCGGCCACTCTCATCCACAGGCCCCCAAACATATACCAGGGCCCTTTTCTCAGGAAAAAAAAACTCACCCGCCCCGCTTCTGGCTGGCAGATTGCAGGAGACACATGGCTCTATCAAACCAGCCCAACTCGCCACTGGTGCCACCTTTCATCTGGGAACCATCCTGTGTATCGGGGATTTTCAGGAGCCAGCGGGCCACTCCCAGCCACAGGCCCCCAAACAAAAACTACGGCCCTTTTCCCTGGAAGTAAAACTGACCTGCCCATCTTCTGGCTGGCAGATTGCAGGAGCCACTTGGCTCTATCAAACCAGGCGACTCGGCACTGGTGCCACCTTTCATCTGGGAACCATCCTGAGTGTCGTGGATTTTCAGGAGCCAGCCGGCCATTCCCAGCCACAGGCCCCCAAACACATACCGCGGACCTTTTCCCGGGAAGCAAAACTGACCTGCCCATCTCCTGGCTGGCAGCTTGCAGGAGCCACTTGGCTCTATCAAATCAGCCCGACTCGGCACTGGTGCCCACTTGGGTCTGGGAACCATCCTGCGTATCGTGGATTTTCAGGAGCCAGCCGGCCACTCCCAGCCTCAGGCCCCCAAACACAAACTATGGGCCTTTTCCCTGGCAAACAAAACTCACAAACCCCGCTTCTGGCTGGCAGATTGCAGGAGCCACATGGCTCTATCAAACTAGCCCAACTCGGCAGTGGTGTCACCTTGGGTCTGGGAACAATCATGCATGGGGTGGATTTTAAGGAGCCAGACAGCCATTCTCAGCCACAGGCACCCAAACACAAACTACGGCCCTTTTCCCTGGAAGTAAAACAGACCTGCCCATCTTCTGACTGGCAGATTGCAGGAGCCACTTGGCTCTATCAAACCAGCCCGACTCGGCACTGGTGCCACCTTTCATCTGGGAACCATCCTGCGTATCGTGGATTTTCAGGAGCCAGCCGGCCACTCCCAGCCACAGGCCACAAAAAACAAAATACGGCCCTTTTCCCTGGAAGTAAAACTGACCTGCCCATATTCTGGCTGTCAGGTTGCAGGAGCCACATGGCTCTATCAAACCAGCCCGACTCGGCACTGGTGCCACCTTTCATCTGGGAACCATCCTGCGTATGGTGGATTTTCAGGAGCCAGCCGTCCACTCCCAGCCACAGGCCCCCAAACACAAATTACGGCCCTTTTCCCTGGAAGTAAAACTGACCTGCCCATCTTCTGGCTGGCAGATTGCAGGATCCACTGGGCTCTATGAAACCAGGCCGACTTGGCACTGGTGCCACCTTGGGTCTGGGAACCAGCATGCACGGCGTGGATTTTAAGGAGCCAGCCGGCTATTCCCCGACACAGGCCCCCAAACACAAACTACGGCCCTTTTCCCTGGAAGTAAAACAGACCTGCCCATCTTCTGGCTGGCAGATTGCAGGAGCCACTTGGCTCTATCAAACCAGCCCGATTTGGCACTGGGGCCCCTTGGGTCTGGAAACCATCCTGCGTATCGTGGATTTTCAGGAGCCAGCCGGCCATTCCCAGCCACAGGCCCCCAAACACATACCGCCGACCTTTTCCCTGGAAGCAAAACTGACCTGCCCATCTCCTGGCTGGCAGCTTGCAGGAGCCACTTGGCTCTATCATATCAGCCCGACTTGGCACTGGTGCCCACTTGGGTCTGGGAACCATCCCGCGCGGCGTGGATTTTCAGGAGCCAGCCGGCCATCCCCAGCCTCAGGCCCCCAAACTCAAACTACGGCCCTGTTCCCTGGCAAACAAAACTCACCCACCCCGCTTCTGGCTGGCAGATTGCAGGAGGCACATGGCTCTATCAAACCAGCCCGACTTAACAGTGGTGCCAAATTCGGTTAGGGAATCATCCTGCGTAAAGTGGATTTTGATGAGCCAGCCGGCCACTCCCAGCATCAGGCCCCCAAACACACACTACAGCCTTTTTCCCTGGAAGTAAAACTGACCTGCCCATCTTCTGGCTGGCAGATTGCAGGAGCCACTTGGCTCTATCAAACCAGCCTGACTTGGCAGTGGTGCCACCTTTCATCTGGGAACCATCCTGCGTATCGTGGATTTTCAGGAGCCAGCCGGCCATTCCCAGCCACAGGCCCCCAACACAAACCACGGCCCTTTTCCTTGGCAAACAAAACTCACCCGCCCCGTTTCTGGCTGGCAGATTGCAGGAGCCCCTTGCCTCTATCAAACCAGCCTGACTTGGCAGTGGTGCCACCTTTCATCTGGGAAACATCCTGCATATCGTGGATTTTCAGGAGCCAGCCGGCCATTCCCAGCCACAGGCCCCCAACACAAACCACGGCCCTTTTCCTTGGCAAACAAAACTCACCCGCCCCGTTTCTGGCTGGCAGATTGCAGGAGCCACTTGGCTCTATCAAACCAGCCTGACTTGGCACTGGTGCCACCTTTCATCTGGGAACCATCCTGCGTATGGTGGATTTTCAGGAGCCTGCCGGCCACTCCCAGCCACAGGCCCCCAACACAAACCACGGCACATTTCCCTGGCAAACAAAACTCACCCGCCCCGTTTCTGGGTGGCAGATTGCAGGAGACGCTTGGCTCTATCAAACCAGCCCGACTCGGCAGTGGTGCCTCCTTGGGTCTGGGAACCATCCTGCGCGGCGTGGATTTTAAGGAGCCATCCGGCCACTCCCAGCCACAGTCCCCCGAGAACAAACCACGGCCCATTTCCCTGGAAGCAAAACTCAGCTGCCTGGCTTCTGAATGGTAGATTGCAGAAGACACTTTGTACTATCATACCTGTCCGACTTGGCAGTGTGCCACCTTAGGTCTGGGAATCATCCTGCGTATCGTGCATTTTCAGGAGCCAGCCGGCCACTCTCATCCACAGGCCCCCAAACATATACCAGGGCCCTTTTCTCAGGAAAAAAAAACTCACCCGCCCCGCTTCTGGCTGGCAGATTGCAGGAGACACATGGCTCTATCAAACCAGCCCAACTCGCCACTGGTGCCACCTTTCATCTGGGAACCATCCTGTGTATCGGGGATTTTCAGGAGCCAGCGGGCCACTCCCAGCCACAGGCCCCCAAACAAAAACTACGGCCCTTTTCCCTGGAAGTAAAACTGACCTGCCCATCTTCTGGCTGGCAGATTGCAGGAGCCACTTGGCTCTATCAAACCAGGCGACTCGGCACTGGTGCCACCTTTCATCTGGGAACCATCCTGAGTGTCGTGGATTTTCAGGAGCCAGCCGGCCATTCCCAGCCACAGGCCCCCAAACACATACGGCGGACCTTTTCCCGGGAAGCAAAACTGACCTGCCCATCTCCTGGCTGGCAGCTTGCAGGAGCCACTTGGCTCTATCAAATCAGCCCGACTCGGCACTGGTGCCCACTTGGGTCTGGGAACCATCCTGCGTATCGTAGATTTTCAGGAGCCAGCCGGCCACTCCCAGCCTCAGGCCCCCAAACACAAACTATGGGCCTTTTCCCTGGCAAACAAAACTCACAAACCCCGCTTCTGGCTGGCAGATTGCAGGAGCCACATGGCTCTATCAAACTAGCCCAACTCGCCAGTGGTGTCACCTTGGGTCTGGGAACAATCATGCGTGGGGTGGATTTTAAGGAGCCAGACAGCCATTCTCAGCCACAGGCACCCAAACACAAACTACGGCCCTTTTCCCTGGAAGTAAAACAGACCTGCCCATCTTCTGACTGGCAGATTGCAGGAGCCACTTGGCTCTATCAAACCAGCCCGACTCGGCACTGGTGCCACCTTTCATCTGGGAACCATCCTGCGTATCGTGGATTTTCAGGAGCCAGCCGGCCACTCCCAGCCACAGGCCACAAAAAACAAAATACGGCCCTTTTCCCTGGAAGTAAAACTGACCTGCCCATATTCTGGCTGTCAGGTTGCAGGAGCCACATGGCTCTATCAAACCAGCCCGACTCGGCACTGGTGCCACCTTTCATCTGGGAACCATCCTGCGTATGGTGGATTTTCAGGAGCCAGCCGTCCACTCCCAGCCACAGGCCCCCAAACACAAATTACGGCCCTTTTCCCTGGAAGTAAAACTGACCTGCCCATCTTCTGGCTGGCAGATTGCAGGATCCACTGGGCTCTATCAAACCAGCCCGACTTGGCACTGGTGCCACCTTGGGTCTGGGAGCCAGCATGCGCGGCGTGGATTTTAAGGAGCCAGCCGGCTATTCCCCGACACAGGCCCCCAAACACAAACTACGGCCCTTTTCCCTGGAAGTAAAACAGACCTGCCCATCTTCTGGCTGTCAGATTGCAGGAGCCACTTGGCTCTATCAAACCAGCCCGATTTGGCACTGGGGCCCCTTGGGTCTGGAAACCATCCTGCGTATCGTGGTTTTTCAGGAGCCAGCCGGCCACTCCCAGCATCAGGCCCCCAAACACACACTACAGCCTTTTTCCCTGGAAGTAAAACTGACCTGCCCATCTTCTGGCTGGCAGATTGCAGGAGCCACTTGGCTCTATCAAACCAGCCTGACTTGGCAGTGGTTCCACCTTTCATCTGGGAACCATCCTGCGTATCGTGGATTTTCAGGAGCCAGCCGGCCATTCCCAGCCACAGGCCCCCAACACAAACCACGGCCCTTTTCCTTGGCAAACAAAACTCACTCGCCCCGTTTCTGGCTGGCAGATTGCAGGAGCCACTTGCCTCTATCAAACCAGCCTGACTTGGCAGTGGTGCCACCTTTCATCTGGGAAACATCCTGCATATCGTGGATTTTCAGGAGCCAGCCGGCCATTCCCAGCTACAGGCCCCCAACACAAACCACGGCCCTTTTCCTTGGCAAACAAAACTCACCCGCCCCGTTTCTGGGTGGCAGATTGCAGGAGACACTTGGCTCTATCAAACCAGCCCGACTCGGCAGTGGTGCCCCCTTGGGTCTGGGAACCATCCTGCGCGGCGTGGATTTTAAGGAGCCATCCGGCCACTCCCAGCCACAGTCCCCCGAGAACAAACCACGGCCCATTTCCCTGGAAGCAAAACTCAGCTGCCTGGCTTCTGAATGGTAGATTGCAGAAGACACTTTGTACTATCATACCTGTCCGACTTGGCAGTGTGCCACCTTAGGTCTGGGAATCATCCTGCGTATCGTGCATTTTCAGGAGCCAGCCGGCCACTCTCATCCACAGGCCCCCAAACATATACCAGGGCCCTTTTCTCAGGAAAAAAAAACTCACCCGCCCCGCTTCTGGCTGGCAGATTGCAGGAGACACATGGCTCTATCAAACCAGCCCAACTCGCCACTGGTGCCACCTTTCATCTGGGAACCATCCTGTGTATCGGGGATTTTCAGGAGCCAGCGGGCCACTCCCAGCCACAGGCCCCCAAACAAAAACTACGGCCCTTTTCCCTGGAAGTAAAACTGACCTGCCCATCTTCTGGCTGGCAGATTGCAGGAGCCACTTGGCTCTATCAAACCAGGCGACTCGGCACTGGTGCCACCTTTCATCTGGGAACCATCCTGAGTGTCGTGGATTTTCAGGAGCCAGCCGGCCATTCCCAGCCACAGGCCCCCAAACACATACCGCGGACCTTTTCCCGGGAAGCAAAACTGACCTGCCCATCTCCTGGCTGGCAGCTTGCAGGAGCCACTTGGCTCTATCAAATCAGCCCGACTCGGCACTGGTGCCCACTTGGGTCTGGGAACCATCCTGCGTATCGTGGATTTTCAGGAGCCAGCCGGCCACTCCCAGCCTCAGGCCCCCAAACACAAACTATGGGCCTTTTCCCTGGCAAACAAAACTCACAAACCCCGCTTCTGGCTGGCAGATTGCAGGAGCCACATGGCTCTATCAAACTAGCCCAACTCGGCAGTGGTGTCACCTTGGGTCTGGGAACAATCATGCATGGGGTGGATTTTAAGGAGCCAGACAGCCATTCTCAGCCACAGGCACCCAAACACAAACTACGGCCCTTTTCCCTGGAAGTAAAACAGACCTGCCCATCTTCTGACTGGCAGATTGCAGGAGCCACTTGGCTCTATCAAACCAGCCCGACTCGGCACTGGTGCCACCTTTCATCTGGGAACCATCCTGCGTATCGTGGATTTTCAGGAGCCAGCCGGCCACTCCCAGCCACAGGCCACAAAAAACAAAATACGGCCCTTTTCCCTGGAAGTAAAACTGACCTGCCCATATTCTGGCTGTCAGGTTGCAGGAGCCACATGGCTCTATCAAACCAGCCCGACTCGGCACTGGTGCCACCTTTCATCTGGGAACCATCCTGCGTATGGTGGATTTTCAGGAGCCAGCCGTCCACTCCCAGCCACAGGCCCCCAAACACAAATTACGGCCCTTTTCCCTGGAAGTAAAACTGACCTGCCCATCTTCTGGCTGGCAGATTGCAGGATCCACTGGGCTCTATGAAACCAGGCCGACTTGGCACTGGTGCCACCTTGGGTCTGGGAACCAGCATGCACGGCGTGGATTTTAAGGAGCCAGCCGGCTATTCCCCGACACAGGCCCCCAAACACAAACTACGGCCCTTTTCCCTGGAAGTAAAACAGACCTGCCCATCTTCTGGCTGGCAGATTGCAGGAGCCACTTGGCTCTATCAAACCAGCCCGATTTGGCACTGGGGCCCCTTGGGTCTGGAAACCATCCTGCGTATCGTGGATTTTCAGGAGCCAGCCGGCCATTCCCAGCCACAGGCCCCCAAACACATACCGCCGACCTTTTCCCTGGAAGCAAAACTGACCTGCCCATCTCCTGGCTGGCAGCTTGCAGGAGCCACTTGGCTCTATCATATCAGCCCGACTTGGCACTGGTGCCCACTTGGGTCTGGGAACCATCCCGCGCGGCGTGGATTTTCAGGAGCCAGCCGGCCATCCCCAGCCTCAGGCCCCCAAACTCAAACTACGGCCCTGTTCCCTGGCAAACAAAACTCACCCACCCCGCTTCTGGCTGGCAGATTGCAGGAGGCACATGGCTCTATCAAACCAGCCCGACTTAACAGTGGTGCCAAATTCGGTTAGGGAATCATCCTGCGTAAAGTGGATTTTGATGAGCCAGCCGGCCACTCCCAGCATCAGGCCCCCAAACACACACTACAGCCTTTTTCCCTGGAAGTAAAACTGACCTGCCCATCTTCTGGCTGGCAGATTGCAGGAGCCACTTGGCTCTATCAAACCAGCCTGACTTGGCAGTGGTGCCACCTTTCATCTGGGAACCATCCTGCGTATCGTGGATTTTCAGGAGCCAGCCGGCCATTCCCAGCCACAGGCCCCCAACACAAACCACGGCCCTTTTCCTTGGCAAACAAAACTCACCCGCCCCGTTTCTGGCTGGCAGATTGCAGGAGCCCCTTGCCTCTATCAAACCAGCCTGACTTGGCAGTGGTGCCACCTTTCATCTGGGAAACATCCTGCATATCGTGGATTTTCAGGAGCCAGCCGGCCATTCCCAGCCACAGGCCCCCAACACAAACCACGGCCCTTTTCCTTGGCAAACAAAACTCACCCGCCCCGTTTCTGGCTGGCAGATTGCAGGAGCCACTTGGCTCTATCAAACCAGCCTGACTTGGCACTGGTGCCACCTTTCATCTGGGAACCATCCTGCGTATGGTGGCTTTTCAGGAGCCTGCCGGCCACTCGCAGCCACAGGCCCCCAACACAAACCACGGCACATTTCCCTGGCAAACAAAACTCAGCCGCCCCGTTTCTGGGTGGCAGATTGCAGGAGACGCTTGGCTCTATCAAACCAGCCCGACTCGGCAGTGGTGCTCCCTTGGGTCTGGGAACCATCCTGCGCGGCGTGGATTTTAAGGAGCCATCCGGCCACTCCCAGCCACAGTCCCCCGAGAACAAACCACGGCCCATTTCCCTGGAAGCAAAACTCAGCTGCCTGGCTTCTGAATGGTAGATTGCAGAAGACACTTTGTACTATCATACCTGTCCGACTTGGCAGTGTGCCACCTTAGGTCTGGGAATCATCCTGCGTATCGTGCATTTTCAGGAGCCAGCCGGCCACTCTCATCCACAGGCCCCCAAACATATACCAGGGCCCTTTTCTCAGGAAAAAAAAACTCACCCGCCCCGCTTCTGGCTGGCAGATTGCAGGAGACACATGGCTCTATCAAACCAGCCCAACTCGCCACTGGTGCCACCTTTCATCTGGGAACCATCCTGTGTATCGGGGATTTTCAGGAGCCAGCGGGCCACTCCCAGCCACAGGCCCCCAAACAAAAACTACGGCCCTTTTCCCTGGAAGTAAAACTGACCTGCCCATCTTCTGGCTGGCAGATTGCAGGAGCCACTTGGCTCTATCAAACCAGGCGACTCGGCACTGGTGCCACCTTTCATCTGGGAACCATCCTGAGTGTCGTGGATTTTCAGGAGCCAGCCGGCCATTCCCAGCCACAGGCCCCCAAACACATACGGCGGACCTTTTCCCGGGAAGCAAAACTGACCTGCCCATCTCCTGGCTGGCAGCTTGCAGGAGCCACTTGGCTCTATCAAATCAGCCCGACTCGGCACTGGTGCCCACTTGGGTCTGGGAACCATCCTGCGTATCGTAGATTTTCAGGAGCCAGCCGGCCACTCCCAGCCTCAGGCCCCCAAACACAAACTATGGGCCTTTTCCCTGGCAAACAAAACTCACAAACCCCGCTTCTGGCTGGCAGATTGCAGGAGCCACATGGCTCTATCAAACTAGCCCAACTCGCCAGTGGTGTCACCTTGGGTCTGGGAACAATCATGCGTGGGGTGGATTTTAAGGAGCCAGACAGCCATTCTCAGCCACAGGCACCCAAACACAAACTACGGCCCTTTTCCCTGGAAGTAAAACAGACCTGCCCATCTTCTGACTGGCAGATTGCAGGAGCCACTTGGCTCTATCAAACCAGCCCGACTCGGCACTGGTGCCACCTTTCATCTGGGAACCATCCTGCGTATCGTGGATTTTCAGGAGCCAGCCGGCCACTCCCAGCCACAGGCCACAAAAAACAAAATACGGCCCTTTTCCCTGGAAGTAAAACTGACCTGCCCATATTCTGGCTGTCAGGTTGCAGGAGCCACATGGCTCTATCAAACCAGCCCGACTCGGCACTGGTGCCACCTTTCATCTGGGAACCATCCTGCGTATGGTGGATTTTCAGGAGCCAGCCGTCCACCCCCAGCCACAGGCCCCCAAACACAAATTACGGCCCTTTTCCCTGGAAGTAAAACTGACCTGCCCATCTTCTGGCTGGCAGATTGCAGGATCCACTGGGCTCTATCAAACCAGCCCGACTTGGCACTGGTGCCACCTTGGGTCTGGGAACCAGCATGCGCGGTGTGGATTTTAAGGAGCCAGCCGGCTATTCCCCGACACAGGCCCCCAAACACACACTACGGCCCTTTTCCCTGGAAGTAAAACAGACCTGCCCATCTTCTGGCTGTCAGATTGCAGGAGCCACTTGGCTCTATCAAACCAGCCCGATTTGGCACTGGGGCCCCTTGGGTCTGGAAACCATCCTGCGTATCGTGGTTTTTCAGGAGCCAGCCGGCCACTCCCAGCATCAGGCCCCCAAACACACACTACAGCCTTTTTCCCTGGAAGTAAAACTGACCTGCCCATCTTCTGGCTGGCAGATTGCAGGAGCCACTTGGCTCTATCAAACCAGCCCGACTCGGCAGTGGTGCTCCCTTGGGTCTGGGAACCATCCTGCGCGGCGTGGATTTTAAGGAGCCATCCGGCCACTCCCAGCCACAGTCCCCCGAGAACAAACCACGGCCCATTTCCCTGGAAGCAAAACTCAGCTGCCTGGCTTCTGAATGGTAGATTGCAGAAGACACTTTGTACTATCATACCTGTCCGACTTGGCAGTGTGCCACCTTAGGTCTGGGAATCATCCTGCGTATCGTGCATTTTCAGGAGCCAGCCGGCCACTCTCATCCACAGGCCCCCAAACATATACCAGGGCCCTTTTCTCAGGAAAAAAAAACTCACCCGCCCCGCTTCTGGCTGGCAGATTGCAGGAGACACATGGCTCTATCAAACCAGCCCAACTCGCCACTGGTGCCACCTTTCATCTGGGAACCATCCTGTGTATCGGGGATTTTCAGGAGCCAGCGGGCCACTCCCAGCCACAGGCCCCCAAACAAAAACTACGGCCCTTTTCCCTGGAAGTAAAACTGACCTGCCCATCTCCTGGCTGGCAGATTGCAGGAGCCACTTGGCTCTATCAAACCAGGCGACTCGGCACTGGTGCCACCTTTCATCTGGGAACCATCCTGAGTGTCGTGGATTTTCAGGAGCCAGCCGGCCATTCCCAGCCACAGGCCCCCAAACACATACCGCGGACCTTTTCCCGGGAAGCAAAACTGACCTGCCCATCTCCTGGCTGGCAGCTTGCAGGAGCCACTTGGCTCTATCAAATCAGCCCTACTCGGCACTGGTGCCCACTTGGGTCTGGGAACCATCCTGCGTATCGTAGATTTTCAGGAGCCAGCCGGCCACTCCCAGCCTCAGGCCCCCAAACACAAACTATGGGCCTTTTCCCTGGCAAACAAAACTCACAAACCCCGCTTCTGGCTGGCAGATTGCAGGAGCCACATGGCTCTATCAAACTAGCCCAACTCGCCAGTGGTGTCACCTTGGGTCTGGGAACAATCATGCGTGGGGTGGATTTTAAGGAGCCAGACAGCCATTCTCAGCCACAGGCACCCAAACACAAACTACGGCCCTTTTCCCTGGAAGTAAAACAGACCTGCCCATCTTCTGACTGGCAGATTGCAGGAGCCACTTGGCTCTATCAAACCAGCCCGACTCGGCACTGGTGCCACCTTTCATCTGGGAACCATCCTGCGTATCGTGGATTTTCAGGAGCCAGCCGGCCATTCCCAGCCACAGGCCCCCAACACAAACCACGGCCCTTTTCCTTGGCAAACAAAACTCACTCGCCCCGTTTCTGGCTGGCAGATTGCAGGAGACACTTGCCTCTATCAAACCAGCCTGACTTTGCAGTGGTGCCACCTTTCATCTGGGAAACATCCTGCATATCGTGGATTTTCAGGAGCCAGCCGGCCATTCCCAGCCACAGGCCCCCAACACAAACCACGGCCCTTTTCCTTGGCAAACAAAACTCACCCGCCCCGTTTCTGGGTGGCAGATTGCAGGAGCCACTTGGCTCTATCAAACCAGCCTGACTTGGCACTGGTGCCACCTTTCATCTGGGAACCGTCCTGCGTATGGTGGCTTTTCAGGAGCCTGCCGGCCACTCCCAGCCACAGGCCCCCAACACAAACCACAGCACATTTCCCTGGCAAACAAAACTCAGCCGCCCCGTTTCTGGGTGGCAGATTGCAGGAGACACTTGGCTCTATCAAACCAGCCCGACTCGGCAGTGGTGCCCCCTTGGGTCTGGGAACCATCCTGCGCGGCGTGGATTTTAAGGAGCCATCCGGCCACTCCCAGCCACAGTCCCCCGAGAACAAACCACGGCCCATTTCCCTGGAAGCAAAACTCAGCTGCCTGGCTTCTGAATGGTAGATTGCAGAAGACACTTTGTACTATCATACCTGTCCGACTTGGCAGTGTGCCACCTTAGGTCTGGGAATCATCCTGCGTATCGTGCATTTTCAGGAGCCAGCCGGCCACTCTCATCCACAGGCCCCCAAACATATACCAGGGCCCTTTTCTCAGGAAAAAAAAACTCACCCGCCCCGCTTCTGGCTGGCAGATTGCAGGAGACACATGGCTCTATCAAACCAGCCCAACTCGCCACTGGTGCCACCTTTCATCTGGGAACCATCCTGTGTATCGGGGATTTTCAGGAGCCAGCGGGCCACTCCCAGCCACAGGCCCCCAAACAAAAACTACGGCCCTTTTCCCTGGAAGTAAAACTGACCTGCCCATCTTCTGGCTGGCAGATTGCAGGAGCCACTTGGCTCTATCAAACCAGGCGACTCGGCACTGGTGCCACCTTTCATCTGGGAACCATCCTGAGTGTCGTGGATTTTCAGGAGCCAGCCGGCCATTCCCAGCCACAGGCCCCCAAACACATACGGCGGACCTTTTCCCGGGAAGCAAAACTGACCTGCCCATCTCCTGGCTGGCAGCTTGCAGGAGCCACTTGGCTCTATCAAATCAGCCCGACTCGGCACTGGTGCCCACTTGGGTCTGGGAACCATCCTGCGTATCGTAGATTTTCAGGAGCCAGCCGGCCACTCCCAGCCTCAGGCCCCCAAACACAAACTATGGGCCTTTTCCCTGGCAAACAAAACTCACAAACCCCGCTTCTGGCTGGCAGATTGCAGGAGCCACATGGCTCTATCAAACCAGGCGACTCGGCACTGGTGCCACCTTTCATCTGGGAACCATCCTGCGTATGGTGGATTTTCAGGAGCCAGCCGTCCACTCCCAGCCACAGGCCCCCAAACACAAATTACGGCCCTTTTCCCTGGAAGTAAAACTGACCTGCCCATCTTCTGGCTGGCAGATTGCAGGATCCACTGGGCTCTATCAAACCAGCCCGACTTGGCACTGGTGCCACCTTGGGTCTGGGAACCAGCATGCGCGGCGTGGATTTTAAGGAGCCAGCCGGCTATTCCCCGACACAGGCCCCCAAACACAAACTACGGCCCTTTTCCCTGGTAGTAAAACAGACCTGCCCATCTTCTGGCTGTCAGATTGCAGGAGCCACTTGGCTCTATCAAACCAGCCCGATTTGGCACTGGGGCCCCTTGGGTCTGGAAACCATCCTGCGTATCGTGGTTTTTCAGGAGCCAGGCGGCCACTCCCAGCATCAGGCCCCCAAACACACACTACAGCCTTTTTCCCTGGAAGTAAAACTGACCTGCCCATCTTCTGGCTGGCAGATTGCAGGAGCCACTTGGCTCTATCAAACCAGGCGACTCGGCACTGGTGCCACCTTTCATCTGGGAACCATCCTGAGTGTCGTGGATTTTCAGGAGCCAGCCGGCCATTCCCAGCCACAGGCCCCCAACACAAACCACGGCCCTTTTCCTTGGCAAACAAAACTCACTCGCCCCGTTTCTGGCTGGCAGATTGCAGGAGCCACTTGCCTCTATCAAACCAGCCTGACTTGGCAGTGGTGCCACCTTTCATCTGGGAAACATCCTGCATATCGTGGATTTTCAGGAGCCAGCCGGCCATTCCCAGCCACAGGCCCCCAACACAAACCACGGCCCTTTTCCTTGGCAAACAAAACTCAGCCGCCCCGTTTCTGGGTGGCAGATTGCAGGAGCCACTTGGCTCTATCAAACCAGCCCGACTCGGCAGTGGTGCCCCCTTGGGTCTGGGAACCATCCTGCGCGGCGTGGATTTTAAGGAGCCATCCGGCCACTCCCAGCCACAGTCCCCCGAGAACAAACCACGGCCCATTTCCCTGGAAGCAAAACTCAGCTGCCTGGCTTCTGAATGGTAGATTGCAGAAGACACTTTGTACTATCATACCTGTCCGACTTGGCAGTGTGCCACCTTAGGTCTGGGAATCATCCTGCGTATCGTGCATTTTCAGGAGCCAGCCGGCCACTCTCATCCACAGGCCCCCAAACATATACCAGGGCCCTTTTCTCAGGAAAAAAAAACTCACCCGCCCCGCTTCTGGCTGGCAGATTGCAGGAGACACATGGCTCTATCAAACCAGCCCAACTCGCCACTGGTGCCACCTTTCATCTGGGAACCATCCTGTGTATCGGGGATTTTCAGGAGCCAGCGGGCCACTCCCAGCCACAGGCCCCCAAACAAAAACTACGGCCCTTTTCCCTGGAAGTAAAACTGACCTGCCCATCTTCTGGCTGGCAGATTGCAGGAGCCACTTGGCTCTATCAAACCAGGCGACTCGGCACTGGTGCCACCTTTCATCTGGGAACCATCCTGAGTGTCGTGGATTTTCAGGAGCCAGCCGGCCATTCCCAGCCACAGGCCCCCAAACACATACCGCGGACCTTTTCCCGGGAAGCAAAACTGACCTGCCCATCTCCTGGCTGGCAGCTTGCAGGAGCCACTTGGCTCTATCAAATCAGCCCGACTCGGCACTGGTGCCCACTTGGGTCTGGGAACCATCCTGCGTATCGTAGATTTTCAGGAGCCAGCCGGCCACTCCCAGCCTCAGGCCCCCAAACACAAACTATGGGCCTTTTCCCTGGCAAACAAAACTCACAAACCCCGCTTCTGGCTGGCAGATTGCAGGAGCCACATGGCTCTATCAAACTAGCCCAACTCGCCAGTGGTGTCACCTTGGGTCTGGGAACAATCATGCGTGGGGTGGATTTTAAGGAGCCAGACAGCCATTCTCAGCCACAGGCACCCAAACACAAACTACGGCCCTTTTCCCTGGAAGTAAAACAGACCTGCCCATCTTCTGACTGGCAGATTGCAGGAGACACTTGGCTCTATCAAACCAGCCCGACTCGGCACTGGTGCCACCTTTCATCTGGGAACCATCCTGCGTATCGTGGATTTTCAGGAGCCAGCCGGCCACTCCCAGCCACAGGCCACAAAAAACAAAATACGGCCCTTTTCCCTGGAAGTAAAACTGACCTGCCCATATTCTGGCTGTCAGGTTGCAGGAGCCACATGGCTCTATCAAACCAGCCCGACTCGGCACTGGTGCCACCTTTCATCTGGGAACCATCCTGCGTATGGTGGATTTTCAGGAGCCAGCCGTCCACTCCCAGCCACAGGCCCCCGAACACAAATTACGGCCCTTTTCCCTGGAAGTAAAACTGACCTGCCCATCTTCTGGCTGGCAGATTGCAGGATCCACTGGGCTCTATCAAACCAGCCCGACTTGGCACTGGTGCCACCTTGGGTCTGGGAACCAGCATGCGCGGCGTGGATTTTAAGGAGCCAGCCGGCTATTCCCCGACACAGGCCCCCAAACACAAACTACGGCCCTTTTCCCTGGAAGTAAAACAGACCTGCCCATCTTCTGGCTGTCAGATTGCAGGAGCCACTTGGCTCTATCAAACCAGCCCGATTTGGCACTGGGGCCCCTTGGGTCTGGAAACCATCCTGCGTATCGTGGTTTTTCAGGAGCCAGCCGGCCACTCCCAGCATCAGGCCCCCAAACACACACTACAGCCTTTTTCCCTGGAAGTAAAACTGACCTGCCCATCTTCTGGCTGGCAGATTGCAGGAGCCACTTGGCTCTATCAAACCAGCCTGACTTGGCAGTGGTGCCACCTTTAATCTGGGAACCATCCTGCGTATCGTGGATTTTCAGGAGCCAGCCGGCCATTCCCAGCCACAGGCCCCCAACACAAACCACGGCCCTTTTCCTTGGCAAACAAAACTCACTCGCCCCGTTTCTGGCTGGCAGATTGCAGGAGCCACTTGGCTCTATCAAACCAGCCTGACTTGGCAGTGGTGCCACCTTTCATCTGGGAAACATCCTGCATATCGTGGATTTTCAGGAGCCAGCCGGCCATTCCCAGCCACAGGCCCCCAACACAAACCACGGCCCTTTTCCTTGGCAAACAAAACTCACCCGCCCCGTTTCTGGCTGGCAGATTGCAGGAGCCACTTGGCTCTATCAAACCAGCCTGACTTGGCACTGGTGCCACCTTTCATCTGGGAACCATCCTGCGTATGGTGGCTTTTCAGGAGCCTGCCGGCCACTCCCAGCCACAGGCCCCCAACAGAAACCACGGCACATTTCCCTGGCAAACAAAACTCAGCCGCCCCGTTTCTGGGTGGCAGATTGCAGGAGATACTTGGCTCTATCAAACCAGCCCGACTCGGCAGTGGTGCTCCCTTGGGTCTGGGAACCATCCTGCGCGGCGTGGATTTTAAGGAGCCATCCGGCCACTCCCAGCCACAGTCCCCCGAGAAAAACCCCGGCCCATTTCCCTGGAAGCAAAACTCAGCTGCCTGGCTTCTGAATGGTAGATTGCAGAAGACACTTTGTACTATCATACCTGTCCGAATTGGCAGTGTGCCACCTTAGGTCTGGGAATCATCCTGCGTATCGTGCATTTTCAGGAGCCAGCCGGCCACTCTCATCCACAGGCCCCCAAACATATACCAGGGCCCTTTTCTCAGGAAAAAAAAACTCACCCGCCCCGCTTCTGGCTGGCAGATTGCAGGAGACACATGGCTCTATCAAACCAGCCCAACTCGCCACTGGTGCCACCTTTCATCTGGGAACCATCCTGTGTATCGGGGATTTTCAGGAGCCAGCGGGCCACTCCCAGCCACAGGCCCCCAAACAAAAACTACGGCCCTTTTCCCTGGAAGTAAAACTGACCTGCCCATCTTTTGGCTGGCAGATTGCAGGAGCCACTTGGCTCTATCAAACCAGGCGACTCGGCACTGGTGCCACCTTTCATCTGGGAACCATCCTGAGTGTCGTGGATTTTCAGGAGCCAGCCGGCCATTCCCAGCCACAGGCCCCCAAACACATACCGCGGACCTTTTCCCGGGAAGCAAAACTGACCTGCCCATCTCCTGGCTGGCAGCTTGCAGGAGCCACTTGGCTCTATCAAATCAGCCCGACTCGGCACTGGTGCCCACTTGGGTCTGGGAACCATCCTGCGTATCGTAGATTTTCAGGAGCCAGCCGGCCACTCCCAGCCTCAGGCCCCCAAACACAAACTATGGGCCTTTTCCCTGGCAAACAAAACTCACAAACCCCGCTTCTGGCTGGCAGATTGCAGGAGCCACATGGCTCTATCAAACTAGCCCAACTCGCCAGTGGTGTCACCTTGGGTCTGGGAACAATCATGCGTGGGGTGGATTTTAAGGAGCCAGACAGCCATTCTCAGCCACAGGCACCCAAACACAAACTACGGCCCTTTTCCCTGGAAGTAAAACAGACCTGCCCATCTTCTGACTGGCAGATTGCAGGAGCCACTTGGCTCTATCAAACCAGCCCGACTCGGCACTGGTGCCACCTTTCATCTGGGAACCATCCTGCGTATCGTGGATTTTCAGGAGCCAGCCGGCCACTCCCAGCCACAGGCCACAAAAAACAAAATACGGCCCTTTTCCCTGGAAGTAAAACTGACCTGCCCATATTCTGGCTGTCAGGTTGCAGGAGCCACATGGCTCTATCAAACCAGCCCGACTCGGCACTGGTGCCACCTTTCATCTGGGAACCATCCTGCGTATGGTGGATTTTCAGGAGCCAGCCGTCCACTCCCAGCCACAGGCCCCCGAACACAAATTACGGCCCTTTTCCCTGGAAGTAAAACTGACCTGCCCATCTTCTGGCTGGCAGATTGCAGGATCCACTGGGCTCTATCAACCCAGCCCGACTTGGCACTGGTGCCACCTTGGGTCTGGGAACCAGCATGCGCGGCGTGGATTTTAAGGAGCCAGCCGGCTATTCCCCGACACAGGCCCCCAAACACAAACTACGGCCCTTTTCCCTGGAAGTAAAACAGACCTGCCCATCTTCTGGCTGGCAGATTGCAGGAGCCACTTGGCTCTATCAAACCAGCCCGATTTGGCACTGGGGCCCCTTGGGTCTGGAAACCATCCTGCGTATCGTGGTTTTTCAGGAGCCAGGCGGCCACTCCCAGCATCAGGCCCCCAAACACACACTACAGCCTTTTTCCCTGGAAGTAAAACTGACCTGCCCATCTTCTGGCTGGCAGATTGCAGGAGCCACTTGGCTCTATCAAACCAGCCTGACTTGGCAGTGGTGCCACCTTTAATCTGGGAACCATCCTGCGTATCGTGGATTTTCAGGAGCCAGCCGGCCATTCCCAGCCACAGGCCCCCAACACAAACCACGGCCCTTTTCCTTGGCAAACAAAACTCACCCGCCCCGTTTCTGGCTGGCAGATTGCAGGAGCCACTTGGCTCTATCAAACCAGCCTGACTTGGCACTGGTGCCACCTTTCATCTGGGAACCATCCTGCGTATGGTGGCTTTTCAGGAGCCTGCCGGCCACTCCCAGCATCAGGCCCCCAACAGAAACCACGGCACATTTCCCTGGCAAACAAAACTCAGCCGCCCCGTTTCTGGGTGGCAGATTGCAGGAGATACTTGGCTCTATCAAACCAGCCCGACTCGGCAGTGGTGCTCCCTTGGGTCTGGGAACCATCCTGCGCGGCGTGGATTTTAAGGAGCCATCCGGCCACTCCCAGCCACAGTCCCCCGAGAAAAACCCCGGCCCATTTCCCTGGAAGCAAAACTCAGCTGCCTGGCTTCTGAATGGTAGATTGCAGAAGACACTTTGTACTATCATACCTGTCCGACTTGGCAGTGTGCCACCTTAGGTCTGGGAATCATCCTGCGTATCGTGCATTTTCAGGAGCCAGCCGGCCACTCTCATCCACAGGCCCCCAAACATATACCAGGGCCCTTTTCTCAGGAAAAAAAAACTCACCCGCCCCGCTTCTGGCTGGCAGATTGCAGGAGACACATGGCTCTATCAAACCAGCCCAACTCGCCACTGGTGCCACCTTTCATCTGGGAACCATCCTGTGTATCGGGGATTTTCAGGAGCCAGCGGGCCACTCCCAGCCACAGGCCCCCAAACAAAAACTACGGCCCTTTTCCCTGGAAGTAAAACTGACCTGCCCATCTTCTGGCTGGCAGATTGCAGGAGCCACTTGGCTCTATCAAACCAGGCGACTCGGCACTGGTGCCACCTTTCATCTGGGAACCATCCTGAGTGTCGTGGATTTTCAGGAGCCAGCCGGCCATTCCCAGCCACAGGCCCCCAAACACATACCGCGGACCTTTTCCCGGGAAGCAAAACTGACCTGCCCATCTCCTGGCTGGCAGCTTGCAGGAGCCACTTGGCTCTATCAAATCAGCCCGACTCGGCACTGGTGCCCACTTGGGTCTGGGAACCATCCTGCGTATCGTAGATTTTCAGGAGCCAGCCGGCCACTCCCAGCCTCAGGCCCCCAAACACAAACTATGGGCCTTTTCCCTGGCAAACAAAACTCACAAACCCCGCTTCTGGCTGGCAGATTGCAGGAGCCACATGGCTCTATCAAACTAGCCCAACTCGGCAGTGGTGTCACCTTGGGTCTGGGAACAATCATGCATGGGGTGGATTTTAAGGAGCCAGACAGCCATTCTCAGCCACAGGCACCCAAACACAAACTACGGCCCTTTTCCCTGGAAGTAAAACAGACCTGCCCATCTTCTGACTGGCAGATTGCAGGAGCCACTTGGCTCTATCAAACCAGCCCGACTCGGCACTGGTGCCACCTTTCATCTGGGAACCATCCTGCGTATCGTGGATTTTCAGGAGCCAGCCGGCCATTCCCAGCCACAGGCCCCCAACACAAACCACGGCCCTTTTCCTTGGCAAACAAAACTCACTCGCCCCGTTTCTGGCTGGCAGATTGCAGGAGCCACTTGCCTCTATCAAACCAGCCTGACTTTGCAGTGGTGCCACCTTTCATCTGGGAAACATCCTGCATATCGTGGATTTTCAGGAGCCAGCCGGCCATTCCCAGCCACAGGCCCCCAACACAAACCACGGCCCTTTTCCTTGGCAAACAAAACTCACCCGCGCCGTTTCTGGCTGGCAGATTGCAGGAGCCACTTGGCTCTATCAAACCAGCCTGACTTGGCACTGGTGCCACCTTTCATCTGGGAACCATCCTGCGTATGGTGGCTTTTCAGGAGCCAGCCGGCCACTCGCAGCCACAAGCCCCCAACACAAACCACGGCACATTTCCCTGGCAAACAAAACTCAGCCGCCCCGTTTCTGGGTGGCAGATTGCAGGAGACACTTGGCTCTATCAAACCAGCCCGACTCGGCAGTGGTGCCCCCTTGGGTCTGGGAACCATCCTGCGCGGCGTGGATTTTAAGGAGCCATCCGGCCACTCCCAGCCACAGTCCCCCGAGAACAAACCACGGCCCATTTCCCTGGAAGCAAAACTCAGCTGCCTGGCTTCTGAATGGTAGATTGCAGAAGACACTTTGTACTATCATACCTGTCCGACTTGGCAGTGTGCCACCTTAGGTCTGGGAATCATCCTGCGTATCGTGCATTTTCAGGAGCCAGCCGGCCACTCTCATCCACAGGCCCCCAAACATATACCAGGGCCCTTTTCTCAGGAAAAAAAAACTCACCCGCCCCGCTTCTGGCTGGCAGATTGCAGGAGACACATGGCTCTATCAAACCAGCCCAACTCGCCACTGGTGCCACCTTTCATCTGGGAACCATCCTGTGTATCGGGGATTTTCAGGAGCCAGCGGGCCACTCCCAGCCACAGGCCCCCAAACAAAAACTACGGCCCTTTTCCCTGGAAGTAAAACTGACCTGCCCATCTTCTGGCTGGCAGATTGCAGGAGCCACTTGGCTCTATCAAACCAGGCGACTCGGCACTGGTGCCACCTTTCATCTGGGAACCATCCTGAGTGTCGTGGATTTTCAGGAGCCAGCCGGCCATTCCCAGCCACAGGCCCCCAAACACATACGGCGGACCTTTTCCCGGGAAGCAAAACTGACCTGCCCATCTCCTGGCTGGCAGCTTGCAGGAGCCACTTGGCTCTATCAAATCAGCCCGACTCGGCACTGGTGCCCACTTGGGTCTGGGAACCATCCTGCGTATCGTAGATTTTCAGGAGCCAGCCGGCCACTCCCAGCCTCAGGCCCCCAAACACAAACTATGGGCCTTTTCCCTGGCAAACAAAACTCACAAACCCCGCTTCTGGCTGGCAGATTGCAGGAGCCACATGGCTCTATCAAACTAGCCCAACTCGCCAGTGGTGTCACCTTGGGTCTGGGAACAATCATGCGTGGGGTGGATTTTAAGGAGCCAGACAGCCATTCTCAGCCACAGGCACCCAAACACAAACTACGGCCCTTTTCCCTGGAAGTAAAACAGACCTGCCCATCTTCTGACTGGCAGATTGCAGGAGCCACTTGGCTCTATCAAACCAGCCCGACTCGGCACTGGTGCCACCTTTCATCTGGGAACCATCCTGCGTATCGTGGATTTTCAGGAGCCAGCCGGCCACTCCCAGCCACAGGCCACAAAAAACAAAATACGGCCCTTTTCCCTGGAAGTAAAACTGACCTGCCCATATTCTGGCTGTCAGGTTGCAGGAGCCACATGGCTCTATCAAACCAGCCCGACTCGGCACTGGTGCCACCTTTCATCTGGGAACCATCCTGCGTATGGTGGATTTTCAGGAGCCAGCCGTCCACTCCCAGCCACAGGCCCCCAAACACAAATTACGGCCCTTTTCCCTGGAAGTAAAACTGACCTGCCCATCTTCTGGCTGGCAGATTGCAGGATCCACTGGGCTCTATCAAACCAGCCCGACTTGGCACTGGTGCCACCTTGGGTCTGGGAACCAGCATGCGCGGCGTGGATTTTAAGGAGCCAGCCGGCTATTCCCCGACACAGGCCCCCAAACACAAACTACGGCCCTTTTCCCTGGAAGTAAAACAGACCTGCCCATCTTCTGGCTGGCAGATTGCAGGAGCCACTTGGCTCTATCAAACCAGCCTGACTTGGCTGTGTGCCACCTTAGGTCTGGGAATCATCCTGCGTATCGTGCATTTTCAGGAGCCAGCCGGCCACTCTCATCCACAGGCCCCCAAACATATACCAGGGCCCTTTTCTCAGGAAAAAAAAACTCACCCGCCCCGCTTCTGGCTGGCAGATTGCAGGAGACACATGGCTCTATCAAACCAGCCCAACTCGCCACTGGTGCCACCTTTCATCTGGGAACCATCCTGTGTATCGGGGATTTTCAGGAGCCAGCGGGCCACTCCCAGCCACAGGCCCCCAAACAAAAACTACGGCCCTTTTCCCTGGAAGTAAAACTGACCTGCCCATCTTCTGGCTGGCAGATTGCAGGAGCCACTTGGCTCTATCAAACCAGGCGACTCGGCACTGGTGCCACCTTTCATCTGGGAACCATCCTGAGTGTCGTGGATTTTCAGGAGCCAGCCGGCCATTCCCAGCCACAGGCCCCCAAACACATACGGCGGACCTTTTCCCGGGAAGCAAAACTGACCTGCCCATCTCCTGGCTGGCAGCTTGCAGGAGCCACTTGGCTCTATCAAATCAGCCCGACTCGGCACTGGTGCCCACTTGGGTCTGGGAACCATCCTGCGTATCGTAGATTTTCAGGAGCCAGCCGGCCACTCCCAGCCTCAGGCCCCCAAACACAAACTATGGGCCTTTTCCCTGGCAAACAAAACTCACAAACCCCGCTTCTGGCTGGCAGATTGCAGGAGCCACATGGCTCTATCAAACTAGCCCAACTCGGCAGTGGTGTCACCTTGGGTCTGGGAACAATCATGCGTGGGGTGGATTTTAAGGAGCCAGACAGCCATTCTCAGCCACAGGCACCCAAACACAAACTACGGCCCTTTTCCCTGGAAGTAAAACAGACCTGCCCATCTTCTGACTGGCAGATTGCAGGAGCCACTTGGCTCTATCAAACCAGCCCGACTCGGCACTGGTGCCACCTTTCATCTGGGAACCATCCTGCGTATCGTGGATTTTCAGGAGCCAGCCGGCCACTCCCAGCCACAGGCCACAAAAAACAAAATACGGCCCTTTTCCCTGGAAGTAAAACTGACCTGCCCATATTCTGGCTGTCAGGTTGCAGGAGCCACATGGCTCTATCAAACCAGCCTGACTTGGCAGTGGTGCCACCTTTCATCTGGGAACCATCCTGCGTATGGTGGATTTTCAGGAGCCAGCCGGCCATTCCCAGCCACAGGCCCCAAACACAAATTACGGCCCTTTTCCTTGGCAAACAAAACTCACTCGCCCCGTTTCTGGCTGGCAGATTGCAGGAGCCACTTGCCTCTATCAAACCAGCCTGACTTGGCAGTGGTGCCACCTTTCATCTGGGAAACATCCTGCATATCGTGGATTTTCAGGAGCCAGCCGGCCATTCCCAGCCACAGGCCCCCAACACAAACCACGGCCCTTTTCCTTGGCAAACAAAACTCACCCGCCCCGTTTCTGGGTGGCAGATTGCAGGAGACACTTGGCTCTATCAAACCAGCCCGACTCGGCACTGGTGCCCCCTTGGGTCTGGGAACCATCCTGCGCGGCGTGGATTTTAAGGAGCCATCCGGCCACTCCCAGCCACAGTCCCCCGAGAACAAACCACGGCCCATTTCCCTGGAAGCAAAACTCAGCTGCCTGGCTTCTGAATGGTAGATTGCAGAAGACACTTTGTACTATCATACCTGTCCGACTTGGCAGTGTGCCACCTTAGGTCTGGGAATCATCCTGCGTATCGTGCATTTTCAGGAGCCAGCCGGCCACTCTCATCCACAGGCCCCCAAACATATACCAGGGCCCTTTTCTCAGGAAAAAAAAACTCACCCGCCCCGCTTCTGGCTGGCAGATTGCAGGAGACACATGGCTCTATCAAACCAGCCCAACTCGCCACTGGTGCCACCTTTCATCTGGGAACCATCCTGTGTATCGGGGATTTTCAGGAGCCAGCGGGCCACTCCCAGCCACAGGCCCCCAAACAAAATCTACGGCCCTTTTCCCTGGAAGTAAAACTGACCTGCCCATCTTCTGGCTGGCAGATTGCAGGAGCCACTTGGCTCTATCAAACCAGGCAACTCGGCACTGGTGCCACCTTTCATCTTGGAACCATCCTGAGTGTCGTGGATTTTCAGGAGCCAGCCGGCCATTCCCAGCCACAGGCCCCCAAACACATACCGCGGACCTTTTCCCGGGAAGCAAAACTGACCTGCCCATCTCCTGGCTGGCAGCTTGCAGGAGCCACTTGGCTCTATCAAATCAGCCCGACTCGGCACTGGTGCCCACTTGGGTCTGGGAACCATCCTGCGTATCGTAGATTTTCAGGAGCCAGCCGGCCACTCCCAGCCTCAGGCCCCCAAACACAAACTATGGGCCTTTTCCCTGGCAAACAAAACTCACAAACCCCGCTTCTGGCTGGCAGATTGCAGGAGCCACATGGCTCTATCAAACTAGCCCAACTCGCCAGTGGTGTCACCTTGGGTCTGGGAACAATCATGCGTGGGGTGGATTTTAAGGAGCCAGACAGCCATTCTCAGCCACAGGCACCCAAACACAAACTACGGCCCTTTTCCCTGAAAGTAAAACAGACCTGCCCATCTTCTGACTGGCAGATTGCAGGAGCCACTTGGCTCTATCAAACCAGCCCGACTCGGCACTGGTGCCACCTTTCATCTGGGAACCATCCTGCGTATCGTGGATTTTCAGGAGCCAGCCGGCCACTCCCAGCCACAGGCCACAAAAAACAAAATACGGCCCTTTTCCCTGGAAGTAAAACTGACCTGCCCATATTCTGGCTGTCAGGTTGCAGGAGCCACATGGCTCTATCAAACCAGCCCGACTCGGCACTGGTGCCACCTTTCATCTGGGAACCATCCTGCGTATGGTGGATTTTCAGGAGCCAGCCGTCCACTCCCAGCCACAGGCCCCCAAACACAAATTACGGCCCTTTTCCCTGGAAGTAAAACTGACCTGCCCATCTTCTGGCTGGCAGATTGCAGGATCCACTGGGCTCTATCAAACCAGCCCGACTTGGCACTGGTGCCACCTTGGGTCTGGGAACCAGCATGCGCGGCGTGGATTTTAAGGAGCCAGCCGGCTATTCCCCGACACAGGCCCCCAAACACAAACTACGGCCCTTTTCCCTGGAAGTAAAACAGACCTGCCCATCTTCTGGCTGTCAGATTGCAGGAGCCACTTGGCTCTATCAAACCAGCCCGATTTGGCACTGGGGCCCCTTGGGTCTGGAAACCATCCTGCGTATCGTGGTTTTTCAGAAGCCAGTAGGCCACTCCCAGCCACAGGACCCCAAACAAAAACTATGGCCCTTTTCCCTGGAAGGAAAACTGACCTGCCCATCTTCTGGCTGGCAGATTGCAGGAGCCACTTGGCTCTATCAAACCAGCCCGACTCGGCACTGGTGCCCCTTTGGTCTGGGAATCATCCTGCGTATCGTGGATTTTCAGGAGCCAGCAGGCCATTCCCAGCCACAGGCCCCCAAACACGTACCACGGCCCTTTTCCCTGGAAGTAAAACTGACCTGCCCATCTTCTGGCTGGCAGATTGCGGGAGACACTTGGTACTATCACACCAGCCCGACTCAGCACTGGTGCCACCTTTCATCTGGGAACCATCCTGCGTATCGTGGATTTTCAGGAGCCAGTAGGCCACGCCCATCCACAGGACCCCAAACAAAACTACGGCCCTTTTCCCTGGAAGGAAAACTGACCTGCCCATCTTCTGGCTGGCAGATTGCAGGAGCAACTTGGCTCTATCAAACCAGCCCGACTCGGCACTGGTGCCCCCTTGGGTCTGGGAACCATCCTGCGCGGCGTGGATTTTAAGGAGCCATCCGGCCACTCCCAGCCACAGTCCCCCGAGAACAAACCACGGCCCATTTCCCTGGAAGCAAAACTCAGCTGCCTGGCTTCTGAATGGTAGATTGCAGAAGACACTTTGTACTATCATACCTGTCCGACTTGGCAGTGTGCCACCTTAGGTCTGGGAATCATCCTGCGTATCGTGCATTTTCAGGAGCCAGCCGGCCACTCTCATCCACAGGCCCCCAAACATATACCAGGGCCCTTTTCTCAGGAAAAAAAAACTCACCCGCCCCGCTTCTGGCTGGCAGATTGCAGGAGACACATGGCTCTATCAAACCAGCCCAACTCGCCACTGGTGCCACCTTTCATCTGGGAACCATCCTGTGTATCGGGGATTTTCAGGAGCCAGCGGGCCACTCCCAGCCACAGGCCCCCAAACAAAAACTACAGCCCTTTTCCCTGGAAGTAAAACAGACCTGCCCATCTTCTGGCTGGCAGATTGCAGGAGCCACTTGGCTCTATCAAACCAGGCGACTCGGCACTGGTGCCACCTTTCATCTGGGAACCATCCTGAGTGTCGTGGATTTTCAGGAGCCTGCCGGCCATTCCCAGCCACAGGCCCCAAAACACATACCGCGGACCTTTTCCCTGGAAGCAAAACTGACCTGCCCATCGTCTGGCTGGCAGATTGCGGGAGACACTTGGTACTATCACACCAGCCCGACTCAGCACTGGTGCCACCTTTCATCTGGGAACCATCCTGCGTATCGTGGATTTTCAGGAGCCAGTAGGCCACTCCCAGCCACAGGACCCCAAACAAAACTACGGCCCTTTTCCCTGGAAGGAAAACTGACCTGCCCATCTTCTGGCTGGCAGCTTGCAGGAGCCACATGGCTCTATCATATCAGCCCGACTTGGCACTGGTGCCCACTTGGGTCTGGGAACCATCCTGCGCTTCGTGGATTTTCAGGAGCCAGCCGGCCATCCCCAGCCTCAGGCCCCCAAACTCAAACTACGGCCCTGTTCCCTGGCAAACAAAACTCACCCACCCCGCTTCTGGCTGGCAGATTGCAGGAGGCACATGGCTCTATCAAACCAGCCCGACTTAACTGTGGTGCCAAATTCGGTCAGGGAATCATCCTGCGTAAAGTGGATTTTGAGGAGCCAGCCGGCCACTCCCAGCATCAGGCCCCCAAACACACACTACAGCCTTTTTCCCTGGAAGGAAAACTGACCTGCCCATATTCTGGCTGGCAGATTGCAGGAGCAACTTGGCTCTATCAAACCAGCCCGACTCGGCACTGGTGCCCCCTTGGGTCTGGGAATCATCCTCCGTATCGTGGATTTTCAGGAGCCAGCCGGCCACTCCCAGCCAGAGGCCCCCAAACACAAACTTTGGGCCTTTTCCCTGCCAAACAAAACTCATCCACCCTGCTTCTGGCTGGCAGATTGCAGGAGCCACATGGCTCTATCAAACCAGCCCGACTCAGCACTGGTGACACCTTTCATCTGGGAACCATCCTGCGCATCGTGGATTTTCAGGAGCCAGCAGGCCATTCCGAGCCACAGGCTCCCGAAAACAAACCACGGCCCTTTTCCCTGGCAAACAAAACTCACCCACCCCGCTCCTGGCTGTCAGATTGCAGGAGACACTTGGCCCTATCGAACCAGCCGGCTTGGCACTGGTGCCACCATTTATCTGGGAACCATCCTGCGTATCATGGATTTTCAGGAGCCAGCCGGCCACTCCCAGCCACAGGCGCTCAAACAAGCACTACAACCCTTTTCCCTGGAAGTAAAACTGACCTGCCCATCTTCTGGCTGGCAGATTGCAGGAGCCACTTGGCTCTATCAAACCAGCCCGATTTGGCACTGGGGCCCCTTGGGTCTGTAAACCATCCTACGTATCGTGGATTTTCAGGTGCCAGCCGGCCACTCCCAGCAACAGGCCCCCAACACAAACCACTACCCTTTTCCCTGGCAAACAAAACTGACCCGCCCCGCTTCTGGCTGGCAGATTGCAGGAGCCACTTGGCTCTATCAAACCAGCCTGACTCGGCACTGGTGCCCCCTTGGGTCTGGGAACCATCCGGCGCGGCGTGGATTTTAAGGAGCCAGCCAGCCATTCTTGGCCACAGGCCCCGGAAAACAAACCATGGCCCTTTTCCCTGGCAAACAAATCTCACCCACCCCGCTTCTGGCTGGCAGATTGCAGGAGACACTGGCTCTATCAAACCAGCCCGACTCGGCACTGGTGCCACCTTTCTTTTGGAAGCATCTTGGGTATCGTGGATTTTAAGGAGCCAGCCTGCCACTGCCTGCCACAGGCCCCCAAACAGAAACCACCACCCCATTCCCTGGAAACAAAATTCAGCCGCCCCGCTTCTTGCTGGCAGATTGCAGGAGCTACTCTGTATTATCAAACCATCACGACTTGGCACTGGTGCCACCTTTTATCTGGGAACCACCCTGCGTATCGAGGATTTTCAGGAGCCAGCCGGCCACTCCCAGCCCCAGGCCCGGAAACACAAACCACAGCCCTTTTCCCTGGAAACAAAACTAGACATATCTGGGACTTTTTTACCGACTAAAATTGTTTGAATAATCTCGTCATAATAATAGATTTCTAGAAGAAATTTTTAAAATCTTTCTTAGAGTTGAGAAAGTCCAGGACTGAGGTCTTTTTCTTCCCATATCAATATTGCAACGAAATTATTAAATAAAGACCAACTCTTTATTTTTCTTTTTAACCCAAGTAAATAATTCCCATTCATTAATCCATTTTGTGGACCAATATTTGCCATTCTGATGGAAGTTGTCACTTCTTTACAATAGACATTCTGTGACTATGTTGACAACTCTTGGGTGATGATCCTAACTGGTCTTAGATACACATAGGGGGAAATTTCCTCAGCCTGTGTCAGTCCTAAGCATGCGTATCAGAAGATCTTTCTATAGCTGGGAATTTTCCCATGAAAGGGATTCAGTTAGGGAAGAGACACTTGTCCCAGAGTTTTACATTCTTCTTGAACACTGCTTAAGGAACATGGATCCCATGTCCATTTGGATCTCTGTCTGCACAGAACTTTGTCATGCCAGTGCTTGAAATGCATCTCCAAGAGAATTCACTACACAGAATGAATGAGAGTGGTAGGGCTCAGTGGGGCTCACCAGGCCCAACCCCCCTGTTAAAGCAGGATACCTAGAGCCTCTTGCCCGGGATTCTAGCTGGGTGTACTTTTAATGTCTTCTAAGATCCAGGCTTCAGAAGCTTTCTGGGCAGCCTGTGCCGCGGTTCAGTCACCCTCACAGTAAAACATCATTTGGTGATGTTCATAGGCAATCTCCTGTATTTCAGTGTGTGCCCACTGCCTCTTGTCTTTTCACTCAGCATCACTTAAAAGACACTGGTTCCCTCCCTTTTGCATTATTGCTTCCCGTATGTATGTGTGCAGCCATGTAGAGAAATGTAAAAACCTCCCTGAAGGCCACGCAGACAATATTCCCTTCATCTACCAGTCAAGTTGATTCATCAGAGGTGTTGGAAAAGTTGTTCAGCATGAAATTCCCCAGGAAAATCCACTCCGAGTACATTGCTTTGTCCTCCTTCATATGCCAGGCAAGGCTTTCAGGAATAGCTGCCCCATCAACTTCATGGGGATAAAAAAGAGGCTGGCTGATTTGTACTTTTCCGAGTCCTCCTAATTGCCATTTTTGAAGAGGGCAGTCTTTTGCTTTCATACATTCTTAGCTACGGAAAACTCCATACTTTCGTCTTTAGCGTTTCTTGTCCTCTCCAACTTCGCAAAAAGTTTTTCCACTATGTCTGGCAAGGAGAATCTGGGTCAGGGCTGAAAACATCTCCCATGGTGTTGTACATGTTGCAGAGAAGTCTGCAGAGTGTTTTGCAGGAAGAAAAAGAAAGATGTCCAAAACACCTTCCAACCGAATGCTCATGGGTTTGGAAAAGCTAGGAGAGTTGTAAGGCACTGTTTTCTATCAGTTTGCAAGCTGCGCACACTATCCCAGTGTTGTGCAGCTTCATTCTCACCTTTCCGAAGCTACTGCTCCCTACGGCTTCCGGAGGCGAAGACGAGGTGTCGTCGAGTAAATGGGATTGTACCGGCGCCAAAGCTCTAAAGTGCGGCGGCTTATTCCGAAATGTGCCCGGGACCGGCGCTTAGCTCCGGGGACATCCGTACCTTCTTCTTTCGGGACTTTTGTGGTCTACATCACTGCAAAAAGCTTTTCCACTATGTCTGGCAAGGAGAAACTGTGCGTGCACAGAAAACATCTCCCGTGGTGTTTTACATGTTGCAGAGAGGTCTGCTGAGTGTTTTGCACCAAGAATAAGAAAGTTGTCCAAAACACCTTCCAACAGGATATTCATGTGTTTGGAAAAGGTAGGAAAATTGTAAGGTACTGTTTTCTATCAGTTTGCAAGCTGCACACACTATCCCAGTGTTGTGCAGCTTCATTCTTCACCTTTCCGAAGCTACTGGTCTCTCCGCCTCGCGGAGACAAGGAAGCGTCTTCTTCGCGCAAAGGCGATTGTGCCGGTCACAGTGCACTCCAGTGCGGCGGCTTCTTCCGAAATGTGACCGGGATCGGGCCATAGCTCCGGGGAGCTGCGTACCTAGGTCTTTCGGGACTTTTGTGGTCTACATCATACAGAAAGGTTTTCCACTATGTTAGGCAAGGAGAAACTGTGCCAGCACAGAAAACATCTCCCGTGGTGTTTTACATGTTGCAGAGAGCTTTGCAGAAGTTTATGCAAGAAGAAAAAGAAAGTTTTCCAAAACACCTTCCAATCGAATGTTCATGTGTTTGGAAAAGGTAGAAGAGTGGTAAGGTAGTGTTTTCTATCAGTTTGCAAGCTGCGCACACTATCCCAGTGTTGTGCAGCTTCATTCCCACCTTTCCGAAGCAGCCGCTCACTCCGGGCCCTGGAGACCAAGAGGCGGCTTCTTTGCGCAAAGGCGATTGTGCCGGTCACAGTGCACTCCAGTGCGGCGGCTTCTTCCGAAATGTGCCCGGGACCGGCGCTTAGCTCCTGGGACATCCGTACCTTCTTCTTTCGGGACTTTTGTGGTCCACATCACTGCAAAACGCTTTTCCACTATGTCTGGTAATGAGAAACTGTGCCTGCACAGAAAACATCTCCCATCAGTTTTACATGTTGCAGAGAGCTCTGCTGACTGTTTTGCATGAAGAAAAAGAAAGTTTTCCAAAACACCTTCCAATCGAATGTTCATGTGTTTGGAAAAGGTAGGAGTGGTAAGGTACTGTTTTCTATCAGTTGGCAAGCTGCACACACTATCCCCGTGTTGTGCAGCTTCATTCTTCACCTTTTGAAAGCAGCCGCTCTCTCCGGCTCCCGGAGGCGAAGAATCGGCTTCTTCGCGCAAAGGCGATTGTGCCGGTCACAGTGCACTCCAGTGCGGCGGCTTCTTCCGAAGTGCGCCCGGGACCGGCGCTTAGCTCCGGGGAACTCTGTATTTCGACTTTAGCGTCTCTTGTGTTCTACATCACTACTAAAAGCATTTCCACTATGTCTGGCAAGTAGAAACTGTGCCTGCACAGAAAACATCTCCCATCATGTTTTACATGTTGCAGAGAGCTCTGCTGAGTGTTTAGCACCAAGGATAAGAAAGTTGTCCAAAACACCTTCTAACCGAATATTCATATGTTTGGAAAAGTTAGGAAAGTGGTAAGGTACTGTTTTCTATCAGGTTGCAACCTGCACACACTATCCCCGTGTTGTGCAGCTTCATTCTTCACCTTTTGAAAGCAGCCACTCTCTCTGGCTCCCGGAGACGAAGAAGCGGCTTCTTCGCTCAAAGGCGATTGTGCCGGTCACAGTGCACTCCAGTGCGGCAGCTTCTTCCGAAATGTGCCCGGAACCGGCGCTTAGCTCCGGGGAGCTACATATTTCGTCTTTAGCGTCTTTTGTGGTCTATATCATTGCAAAGATCCTTTCCACTATGTCTGGCATGGAGAAACTGTGCCTGCACAGAAAACATCTCCCATCGTGTTTTACTTGTTTAGAGACCTCTGCAGAATGTTTTGCAAGAAGAAAAATAAAGTTGTCCAAAACACCTTCCAATCAAATATTCATGTGTTTGGAAAAGGTAGGAATGTGGTAAGGTAGTGTTTTTTATCAGTTTGAAAACTGCTCACACTATCCCCGTGTTGTGCAGCTTCATTTCCACCTTTCCGAAGCAGCCGCTCTGTCCGGCTGCCGGAGGCGAAGAATCGGCTTCTTCGCGCAAAGGCGATTGTGCCGGTCACAGTGCACTCCAGTGCGGCGGCTTCTTCCGAAATGTGCCCGGGACCGGCGCTTAGCTCCGGGGAGCTCCATATTTCGTCTTTAGCGTCTTTTGTGGTCTACATCACTGCAAAACGCTTTTCCACTATGTCTGGTAATGAGAAACTGTGCCTGCACAGAAAACATCTCCCATCATGTTTTACATGTTGCAGAGAGCTCTGCTGAGTGTTTTGCACGAAGAAAAAGAAAGTTTTCCAAAACACCTTCCAATCGAATGTTCATGTGTTTGGAAAAGGTAGGAGTGGTAAGGTACTGTTTTTTATCAGTTGGCAAGCTGCGAACACTATCCCAGTGTTGTGCAGCTTCATTCTTCACCTTTTGAAAGCAGCCGCTCTCTCCGGCTCCCGGAGGCGAAGAATCGGCTTCTTCGCGCAAAGGCGATTGTGCCGGTCACAGTGCACTCCAGTGCGGCGGCTTCTTCCGAAATGTGCCCGGGACTGGCGCTTACCTCCGGGGACATCCGTACCTGCTTCTTTAGGGACTTTTGTAGTCTACATCACTGCAAAAAGCTTTTCCGCTTGTCTGGCAAGGAGAAACGGTGCCTGCAGAGAAAACATCTCCCATCGTGTTTTACATGTTGCACAGAGCTCTGCTGAGTGTTTTGCACGAAGAAAATAAAGTTGTTGAAAACACCTTCTAACCGAATATTCATATGTTTGGAAAAGTTGCGATAGTGGTAAGGTACTGTTTTCTATCAGTTTGCAACCTGCACACACTATCCCCGTGTTGTGCAGCTTCATTCTTCACCTTTCCGAAGCAGCCGCTCTCCGGCTCGCGGAGGCAAGGAAGCGGCTTCTTCGCGCAAAGGCGATTGTGCCGGTCACAGTGCACTGCAGTGCGGCGGCTTCGGCCGAAATGTGCCCGGGACCGGCGCTTAGCTCCGGGGAGCTCCATATTTCGTCTTTAGCGTCTTTTGTGGTCTACATCATTGCAAAAATCCTTTCCACTTTGTCTGGCATGGAGAAACTGTGCCAGCACAGAAAACATCTCTCATGGTGTTGTACATGTTGCAGAGAGGTCTGCTGAGTGTTTTGCACGAAGAAAATAAAGTTGTTGGAAACACCTTCCAACCCAATATTCATATGTTTGGAAAAGGTAGGAGAGTGGTAAAGTACTGTTTTCTATCAGTTTGCAAGCTGCGCACACTATCCCAGTGTTGTGCAGCCTCATTTCCACCTTTCCGAAGCAGCCGCTCACTCCGGGCCCCGGAGACCAAGAGGCGGCTTCTTTGCGCAAAGGCGATTGTGCCGGTCACAGTGCACTCCAGTGCGGCGGCTTCTTCCGAAATGTGCCCGGGACCGGCGCTTACCTCCGGGGACATCCGTATTTCGTCTTTAGCGTCTTTTGTGGTCTACATCACTGTAAAACGCTTTTCCACTATGTCTGGTAATGAGAAACTGTGCCTGCACAGAAAACATCTCTCATGGTGTTTTACATGTTGCAGAGAGCTCTGCTGAGTGTTTTGCACGAAGAAAAAGAAAGTTTTCCAAAACACCTTCCAATCGAATGTTCATGTGTTTGGAAAAGGTAGGAGTGGTAAGGCACTGTTTTCTATCAGTTGGCAAGCTGCACACACTATCCCCGTGTTGTGCAGCTTCATTCTTCACCTTTTGAAAGCAGCCGCTCTCTCCGGCTCCCGGAGGCGAAGAATCGGCTTCTTCGCGCAAAGGCGATTGTGCCGGTCACAGTGTACTCCGGTGCGGCGGCTTCTTCCGAAATGTGCCCGGGACCGGCGCTTACCTCCGGAGACATCCGTATTTCGTCTTTAGCGTCTTTTGTGGTCTACATCACTGCAAATAGCTTTTCCACTATGTCTGGCAAGGAGAAACTGTGCCTGCACAGAAAATATCTCCCGTGGTGTTTTACATGTTGCAGAGAGCTCTGCTGAGTGTTTTGCACCAAGAATAAGAAAGTTGTCCAAAACACCTTCCAACAGGATATTCATGTGTTTGGAAAAGGTAGGAAAGTTGTAAGTTACTGTTTTCTATCAGTTTGCAAGCTGCACACACTATCCCAGTGTTGTGCAGCTTCATTCTCACCTTTCCGAAGCTACTGGTCTCTGCGGCTCCCGGAGGCGAAGAATCGGCTTCTTCGCGCAAACGCGATTGTACCCGTCACAGTGCACTCCAGTGCGGCGGCATCTGCCGAAATGTGCCCGGGACCGGCGCTTACCTCCGGAGACATCCGTATTTCGTCTTTAGCGTCTTTTGTGGTCTACATCACTGCAAATAGCTTTTCCACTATGTCTGGCAAGGAGAAACTGTGCCTGCACAGAAAATATCTCCCGTGGTGTTTTACATGTTGCAGAGAGCTCTGCTGAGTGTTTTGCACGAAGAAAAAGAAAGTTTTCCAAAACACCTTCCAATCGAATGTTCATGTGTTTGGAAAAGGTAGGAGTGGTAAGGCACTGTTTTCTATCAGTTGGCAAGCTGCACACACTATCCCCGTGTTGTGCAGCTTCATTCTTCACCTTTTGAAAGCAGCCGCTCTCTCCGGCTCCCGGAGGCGAAGAATCGGCTTCTTCGCGCAAAGGCGATTGTGCCGGTCACAGTGTACTCCGGTGCGGCGGCTTCTTCCGAAATGTGCCCGGGACCGGCGCTTACCTCCGGAGACATCCGTATTTCGTCTTTAGCGTCTTTTGTGGTCTACATCACTGCAAATAGCTTTTCCACTATGTCTGGCAAGGAGAAACTGTGCCTGCACAGAAAATATCTCCCGTGGTGTTTTACATGTTGCAGAGAGCTCTGCTGAGTGTTTTGCACCAAGAATAAGAAAGTTGTCCAAAACACCTTCCAACAGGATATTCATGTGTTTGGAAAAGGTAGGAAAGTTGTAAGTTACTGTTTTCTATCAGTTTGCAAGCTGCACACACTATCCCAGTGTTGTGCAGCTTCATTCTCACCTTTCCGAAGCTACTGGTCTCTGCGGCTCCCGGAGGCGAAGAATCGGCTTCTTCGCGCAAAGGCGATTGTGCCGGTCACAGTGTACTCCGGTGCGGCGGCTTCTTCCGAAATGTGCCCGGGACCGGCGCTTACCTCCGGAGACATCCGTATTTCGTCTTTAGCGTCTTTTGTGGTCTACATCACTGCAAATAGCTTTTCCACTATGTCTGGCAAGGAGAAACTGTGCGTGCACAGAAAACATCTCCCGTGGTGTTTTACATGTTGCAGAGAGCTCTGCTGAGTGTTTTGCACCAAGAATAAGAAAGTTGTCCAAAACACCTTTCAACAGGATATTCATGTGTTTGGAAAAGGTAGAAAAGTTGTAAGGTACTGTTTTCTATCAGTTGGCAAGCTGCACACACTATCCCAGTGTTGTGCAGCTTCATTCTTCACCTTTTGAAAGCAGCCGCTCTCTCCGGCTCCCGGAGGCGAAGAGGCGGCTTCTTCGCGCAAAGGCGATTGTGCCGGTCACAGTGCACTCCAGTGAGGCGGCTTCTTCCGAAGTGCGCCCGGGACCGGCGCTTAGCTCCGGGGAACTCTGTATTTCGACTTTGGCGTCTCTTGTGTTCTACATCACTACTAAAAGCATTTCCACTATGTCTGGCAAGTAGAAACTGTGCCTGCACAGAAAACATCTCCCATCGTGTTTTACATGTTGCAGAGAGCTCTGCTGAGTGTTTTGCACGAAGAAAATAAAGTTGTTGAAAACACCTTCTAACCGAATAGTCATATGTTTGGAAAAGGTAGGAAAGTGGTAAGGTACTGTTTTCTATCAGTTTGCAAGCTGCGCACACTATCCCAGTGTTGTGCAGCTTCATTCTTCACCTTTTGAAAGCAGCCGCTCTCTCTGGCTCCCGGAGACGAAGAAGCGGCTTCTTCGCTCAAAGGCGATTGTGCCGGTCACAGTGCACTCCAGTGCGGCAGCTTCTTCCGAAATCTGCCCGGAACCGGCGCTTAGCTCCGGGGAGCTCCATATTTCGTCTTTAGCGTCTTATGTGGTCTATATCATTGCAAAGATCCTTTCCACTATGTCTGGCATGGAGAAACTGTGCCTGCACAGAAAACATCTCCCATCGTGTTTTACTTGTTTAGAGACCTCTGCAGAATGTTTTGCAAGAAGAAAAATAAAGTTGTCCAAAACACCTTCCAATCAAATATTCATGTGTTTGGAAAAGGTAGGAAAGTGGTAAGGTAGTGTTTTTTATCAGTTTGCAAACTGCTCACACTATCCCAGTGTTGTGCAGCTTCATTTCCACCTTTCCGAAGCAGCCGCTCTGTCCGGCTGCCGGAGGCGAAGAATCGGCTTCTTCGCGCAAAGGCGATTGTGCCGGTCACAGTGCACTCCAGTGAGGCGGCTTCTTCCGAAATGTGCCCGGGACCGGCGCTTAGCTCCGGGGAGCTCCGTATTTCGTCTTTAGCGTCTTTAGTGGTCTACATCACTGCAAAACGCTTTTCCACTATGTCTGGTAATGAGAAACTTTGCCTGCACAGAAAACATCTCTCATGGTGTTTTACATGTTGCAGAGAGCTCTGCTGAGTGTTTTACACGAAGAAAAAGAAAGTTTTCCAAAACACCTTCCAATCGAATGTTCATGTGTTTGGAAAAGGTAGGAGTGGTAAGGTACTGTTTTTTATCAGTTGGCAAGCTGCGAACACTATCCCCGTGTTGTGCAGCTTCATTCTTCACCTTTTGAAAGCAGCCGCTCTCTCCGGCTCCCGGAGGCGAAGAATCGGCTTCTTCGCTCAAAGGCGATTTTGCCGGTCACAGTGCACTGCAGTGAGGCGGCTTCGGCCGAAAAGTGCCCGGGACCGGGGCTTAGCTCCGGGGAGCTCCATATTTCGTCTTTAGCGTCTTTTGTGGTCTACATCATTGCAAAAATCCTTTCCACTATGTCTGGCATGGAGAAACTGTGCCAGCACAGAAAACATCTCTCATGGTGTTTTACATGTTGCAGAGAGGTCTGCTGAGTGTTTTGCACGAAGAAAATAAAGTTGTTGGAAACACCTTCCAACCCAATATTCATATGTTTGGAAAAGGTAGGAGAGTGGTAAAGTACTGTTTTCTATCAGTTTGCAAGCTGCGCACAATATCCCAGTGTTGTGCAGCTTCATTCCCACCTTTCCGAAGCAGCCGCTCACTCCGGGCCCCGGAGACGAAGAGGCGGCTTCTTTGCGCAAAGGCGTTTGTGCCGGTCACAGTGCACTCCAGTGCGGCGGCTTCTTCCGAAATATGCCCGGGACCGGCGCTTAGCTCCGTGGACATCCGTACCTTCTTCTTTCGGGACTTTTGTGGTCTACATCACTGCAAAACGCTTTTCCACTATGTCTGGTACTGAGAAACTGTGCCTGCACTGAAAACATCTCTCATGGTGTTTTACATGTTGCAGAGAGCTCTGCCGAGTGTTTTGCACGAAGAAAAAGAAAGTTTTCCAAAACACCTTCCAATCGAATGTTCATGTGTTTGGAAAAGTTAGGAGTGGTAAGGTACTGTTTTTTATCAGTTGGCAAGCTGCACACACTATCCCAGTGTTGTGCAGCTTCATACTTCACCTTTTGAAAGCAGCCGCTCTCTCCGGCACCCGGAGACGAAGAATCGGCTTCTTAGCGCAAAGGCGAATGTGCCGGTCACAGTGCACTCCAGTGCGGCGGCTTCTTCCGAAATGTGCCCGGGACTGGCGCTTAGCTCCGGGGACATCCGTACCTTCCTCTGTCGGGACTTTTGTGGTCTACATCACTGCAAAACACTTTTCCACTATGTCTGGCATGGAGAAACTGTGCGTGCACAGAAAACATCTCCCGTGGTGTTTTACATGTTGCAGAGAGGTCTGCTGAGTGTTTTGCACCAAGAATAAGAAAGTTGTCCAAAACACCTTCCAACAGGATATTCATGTGTTTGGAAAAGGTAGGAAAGTTGTAAGTTAGTGTTTTCTATCAGTTGGCAAGCTGCACACACTATCCCAGTGTTGTGCAGCTTCATTCTTCACCTTTTGAAAGCAGCCGCTCTTTCCGGCTCCCGGAGGCGAAGAATCGGCTTCTTCGCGCAAAGGCGATTGTGCCGGTCACAGCGCACTCCAGTGCGGCGGCTTCGGCCGAAATGTGCCCGGGACCGGGGCATAGCTCCGGGGAGCTGCGTACCTTCGTCTTTAGCGTCTTTTGTGGTCTACATCATTGCAAAAATCTTTTCCACCTTGTCTGGCAAGGAAAAACTGTGCCAGCATAGAAAACATCTCCCATCGGATTTTACATTTTGCAGAGAAGTCTGCAGTGTGTTTTGCAGGAAGAAAATGAAAGTTGTCCAAAACACTTTCCAACAGAATGTTCATGTGTTTGGAAAAGTTTGAGAGTGGTAAGGTACTGTTTTGGATCAGTGTGCATCTGTGCACACTATCCCAGTGTTGTGCTGCTTCATTCTTCAGCTTTCAGAGGTTGCCGCTCTCTCCGGCTTCCAGAGGCGAAGAATCGGCTTCTTCGCGCAAAGGCGATTGTGCTGGTCACAGTGCACTGCAGACGGCGGCTTCTACCAAAATGTGCCCCGTATCTGCTCATAGCTGCGGGCGTCTCTGTACCTTCCAATTCCGTTTTGGTCTTGGCAATACAAATGGTTTACTTGCAGCAGTAGGATGGGACAGTGAACTGGACTTTTTGCTTTTAGAGAGAAGCTAATGAAAAAGTTTCACCAGGATCAGAGCAGGTTGTAAAACAGAAAAATTGTCATGAAAAGAAGCCAGCCTTGTGCCCTTAGATTTGCTAGCTGTGTTTGAAGAAAATGAAATGTGTCAACTCGGTGTTCCTGGGTATCACATCAGTAACAGGTACTTCAGTTGCTGAATTTCTCTCGTCAAGTTAAGAAGAGAATCCAAGGAATTGTGATTTCATGCTCACAATTCACCCTATGGTGCCGAAAGGTGAAAAAGGGGGGGAAGGTGCACGGGTCAACTAACTTGAATGGCCTATGTAAATCAGCGGCCACTGATTTCCTGAAGGCTTCAACAGGTCAGTTGCCTATGTTTTTCTTGGAATTGTTTTAACCTTCGGTCATGTTTTTCTTGGGATTCTTTTACCCTTTCCCTATTAGTTCAGCCTTTGGTCTCCAGCCTTTGCTGACATTTCAAGCATCTCGGTGGCCTGGAAATGTGTTGTCTTAATTGCTGACATCATTATTCCCTTCAAAGGGTTGTTTGCCTCAAGTCTCAGTTTTGCTGGTTCTCTGCTAGTTGATTGTCAGAGGGCAGCAGGTGTTGTGTAGGAGCAAGTACACAAACCCATAGCTGGCTTTTCTTTTGATTTGGCCTGTGTAGCTAATGGAATGACTGAACATCTGTGAGAGGCTTTTCTGTCCCCGTTAGGTTTCACTGGAAGGGCAGATGCAAATCGTCTACCTGAAGTCTTGGCACAGAAGAAAGTAGTGGCTTGCTGCTGCATCTAGCTAGAAGCTTACAAAAGGAAGGCCTTGGGCTGAGGCCCATTCCATTGGCTAAGTAGAAAAGGACTGTGGGAAGGTGAGGCAGCTGAATTAGAGGTAGATCAACAAGTTCTAGAACGGTCGTGTGTTCAAAGCCTGGTGTATGGTGGTTGGTTGAATGGTGTTTGTTATGGCTTAAAGCTATGGAACTGATAAAGGCAAAGTTGCAAGAAAGCAGCTCTCCTTTGCATCTTGCTGGGGACTCTGCTTCACCACGGACCCTCAACTCCAAGTTCGCCAAGGAGATGATCAGTAGGACTGTTGCAGAGCTGCTGTGTGCATCTGAATGGAACGGCAGAGAGTGAAGCGCTGGACATTTCTGGCTTTAGTCCAATGCTGCTGCATTGGTGCCAGTTTAGTTGGTTTTCCATCAGTGGCCTCTCTGTCTAGAAGTACACTGCCCAGTGTACTTCTTTCCTAGTCTTTCTAGCATGTGATGCCGTTTCCTTCCTGTTGTTTTCATACCTTCCTTCAGTTGAAAGGATGATACAATCTTTACATTTTGAAGATCCCTGTTAGGAAACACTATGCAAGAGGAGTCATCGCTCCCTTTTCTTCAGCCTCCTTTGTCATTTTCAGAGACTCATTTCAAATTTCTGCTAATGTCAAGACCAATACTGAGATTACCTAGCAGGGTTGGCACTCTCAGCTGCTTTCTTCTTTCATGCTGCTTCATACTGGATGTGACTTAAAGGCCTCGTTTTGTCATCTGCATTCTGCTGTGATCCAAAGCTAAATATTCCAGGCGTGTGAACACAAAGAGAACTCCTAGGCTTTTGCAAGAACTAGCCCAGGAGGATTTGTGTTCAATTTGATCTCTACAGTGTTTCAGAAAAAAGGAGATTGTACTGTCTTCTTGTGTACTCTCTTCTTGTGCTCTCATGCCTTGCATGTCCTAGTTAATCTACCGGCGTGACTCATTTGGCATCATCTCATGGTACAAATTCTGCATAGTTTCGTGTCCTTACAAATGCCAGTTGCCAAGGAGCCTATCTGACCATTCAAGGGGCAAAGAATTGTAAGGCTGGCAAGTTTAGTTGCTGAAACTGGAAGTCATGCCATATCAAAGTGACAGAGGAAATCCATTGATCTAGGACTTTCAGCTGGACACCTCTGAGAATAGCAGCTTGTCAGCAATGACACAGCCATCTTCCTAGCTGTATTCCAGAAAGAGGAAAGGGACACCTTCAACGATTAATATGTTTGGCATGAGAAAAACGCAAGAAATGCACCGGAAATTACTTTAGTCAGATAAAGTGCGTTTCTCTAGTGAGAATTTTGCACTTGCTCTTTCTTGTCTGCGCCTCTACTTTTCACAGAAGACAGGGGAGCATTTCATTATTATTGTTCTTTTGTTTTCTTTCGTTGGCCTCCCTCTTTCCACCTGCAATTAACAAATTTGCCTTTCTTTACTGGCTTCTCTTACTTTACTACGAGAATTTTACATTAGGTCAACTTACATAAAGGTCAAAGTTCTCAGACAGTGGAGAGAAGTAGAAGGTAGAGAAAAAAGAACAAAACAAATCCAGAAAAATAGACAAATTTTAACAGTCTTCTGTGAGAACATTAGGACACAAGATTTCTTTGAACTGAGCAACGCAGGGGATATTTGACGCAGTCAAATCAGGCCGACATTGCACTGGAGCCAGCACGGGTCTGGAAACCATCCTGCGTCTCGTGGATTTTCAGGACCCAGCAGCCCCTACCAGCTACAGGACCCCAAACACAAACGACGGCCCTTTTCCCTGAAAAAAAACTCAGCTGCCCCGCTTCTGGATGGCAGATTGCAGGAGTCACATGGTAATACACGACCTGGTATTGGTGCCACCATTCATCTGGGAACCATCCTGCGTATCGTGGATTTTCAGGAGCCAGCCGGCCACTCCCAGCCACAGGCCCCCAAACACAAACTACGGCCCTTTTCCCTGGAAGTAAAACTGACCTGCCCATCTTCTGGGTGGCAGATTGGGGTACCAACTTGGTACTATCAAACCAGCCCGACTTGGCACTGGTGCCATTTTTCATTTGGGAGGCATCTTGCGTATCGTGGATTTTCAGGAGCCAGCCGGCCACTCCCAGCCACAGGCCCCCAAATACAAACTACGGCCCCTTTCCCTGGAAGTAAAACTGATCTGCCCATCTTCTGGCTGGCAGATTGCAGGAGCCACTTGGCTCTATCAAACCAGCCCTACTCGGCACTGGTGCCCCCTTGGGTCTGGGAACCATCCCGCGCAGCGTGGATTTCAAGGAGCCAGCCGGTCATTCCGATGCAATGGCCCCCGAAAAAAAACCACGGCCCTTTTCCCTGGCAAACAAAACTGACCCGCCCCGCTTCTGGCTGGCAGATTGCAGGAGCCACATGGCTCTATCAAACCAGCCCGACTCGGCACTGGTGCCACCTTTCATCTGGGAACCTTCCAGCGCGGTGTGGATTTTAAGCCGCCACCCGGCCACTCCCAGCCACAGGCCCCCAAACGCACACTACGGCTTTTTCCCTGGAAGTAAAACTGACCTGCCCATCTTCTGGCTGGCAGATTGCAGGAGCCACTTGGCTCTATCAAACCAGCCCGACTCGGCACTGGTGCCCCCTTGGGTCTGGGAACCATCATGCGTATCGTGGATTTTCAGGAGCCAGCCGGCCATTCCAGGCCAAAGTTCATGGAAAACAAACCACGGCCTTTTACCCTGGAAGTAAAACTGACCTGCCCATCTTCTGTCTGGCAGATTGCAGGAGGCACTTGGCTCTATCAAAACAGCCCGACTTGGCACTGGTTCCACCTTTCATCAGGGAACCATCCTGTGTACCGTGGATTTTCAGGACCCAGCCGGCCGCTCCCAGCCACACGCCCCCATACAAAAACTACGGCCCCTTCCCTTTAAGTAAAACTGACCTGCCCATCTTCTGGCGGGCAGATTGCAGGAGCCACTTGGTACTATCAAACCAGCCCAACTTGGCACTGGTGCAATTTTTCATTTGGGAGCCATCCTGCGTATCGTGGATTTTCAGGAGCCAGCTGGCCACTCCCAGCCACAGGCCCCCAAACACAAACTACGGCCCTTTTCCCTGGAATTAAAACTGACCTGCCCATCTTCTGGCTGGCAGATTGCAGGAGCCACGTGGCTTTATCAAACCAACCCGACTCGGCAATGGTGTCCCCTTGTGTCAGGGAATCATCCGGCGTGGCGTGGACTTTAAGGAGGCAGCCGGACATTCCAGGCCACAGGCCCCCAAAAACAAACCACGGCCCTTTTCCCTGGCAAAAAAAAATCACCCACCTCCCTTCTGGCTGGCAGATTGCAGGAGACCCTTGGCTCTATGAAACCAGCCCAACTCGGTACTGGTGCCTCCTTTCATGTGGGAACCATCTTGCGTATCGTGAATTTTCAGGAGCCAGCTGGCCGCTCCCAGCCACAGGCCCCCAAACACAAATTACGGCCCTTTTCCCTGGACGTAAAACTGACCTGCCCATCTTCTGGCTGGCAGATTGCAAGAGCCACATGGCTCTATCAAACCAGCCCGACTTGGCAGTGGTTCCAAATTGGGTCTGGGAACCATCCAGCGCGGCGTGGTTTTTTAGCCGCCATCCGGCCACTCCCATCTACAGGCCCCCAATCACAGACTACGGCCTTTTCCCTGGAAGTTAAACTGACCTGCCCATCTTCTGGCTGGCAGATTGCAGGAGCCACTTGGCTCTATCAAGCCAGCCCAACTCGGCAGTGGTGCCCCCTTGGGTCTGGGAACCATCCTGCGCGGCGTGGATTTTAAGCTGCCAGCCGGCCATTCCTGGCCACAGGCCCCGGAAAACAAACCACGGCCTTTTTCCCTGGCAAACAAAACTCACCCACCCCGCTTCTGGCTGGCAGATTGCAGGAGCCACTTAGCTCTATCAAACCAGTCCGACTCGGCACTGGTGCCACCTTTCATCTGGGAACCATCATGCGCGGCATGAATTTTAAGGAACCAGCAGGCCGTTCCCAGCCACAGGCCCCCAAACACAAACTACGGCCCTTTTCCCTGGAAGTAAAACTGACCTGTCCATCTTCTGGCTGGCAGATTGCAGGAGCAACTTGGCTCTATCAAAACAGCCCGACTCGGCACTGGTGCCACCTTTCATCTGGGAACCATCCTGCGCGGCGTGGATTTTAAGGAGCCAGCCGGACATTCGAGGCCACAGGCACACAAAAAAAACTACCGGCCCTTTTCCCTGGCAAAAAAAAATCGCCCACCCTCCTTCTGGCTGGCAGATTGCAGGAGACCCTTGGCTCTATGAAACCAGCCCGACTCGGTACTGGTGCCTCCTTTCATGTGGGAACCATCTTGCGTATCGTGAATTTTCAGGAGCCAGCTGGCCGCTCCCAGCCAGAGGCCGCCAAACACAAACTACGGCCCTTTTCCCTGGACGTAAAACTGACCTGCCCATCTTCTGGCTGGCAGATTGCAGGAGCCACTTAGCTCTATCAAACCAGCCCGACTTGGCAGTGGTTCCAAATTGGGTCTGGGAACCATCCAGCGCGGCGTGGATTTTCAGGAGCCAGCCGGCCACTCCCAGCCTCAGGCCCCCAAACACAAACTACCGGCCCTTTTCCCTGGAAGTAAAACTGACCTGCCCATCTTCTGGCTGGCAGATTGCAGGAGCCACTTGGTACTATCAAACCAGCCCGACTTGGCACTGGTGCCACCTTTCATCTGGGAACCATCCTGCGTATCGTGGATTTTCAGGAGCCAGCTGGCCGCTCCCAGCCACAGGCCCCCAAACACAAATTACGGCCCTTTTCCCTGGACGTAAAACTGACCTGCCCATCTTCTGGGTGGCAGATTGCAAGAGCCACATGGCTCTATCAAACCAGCCCGACTTGGCAGTGGTTCCAAATTGGGTCTGGGAACCATCCAGCGCGGCGTGGTTTTTTAGCCGCCATCCGGCCACTCCCATCTACAGGCCCCCAATCACAGACTACGGCCTTTTCCCTGGAAGTTAAACTGACCTGCCCATCTTCTGGCTGGCAGATTGCAGGAGCCACTTGGCTCTATCAAACCAGCCCAACTCGGCACTGGTGCCACCTTGGGTCTGGGAACCATCATGCGCGGCGTGGATTTTAAGGAGCCAGCCGACCATTCAAGTCCACAGGCCCCGGAAAAAAAAACCACGGCCTTTTTCCCTGGCAAACAAAACTCACCCACCCCGCTTTTGACTGACAGATTGCAGGAGCCACATGGCTCTATCACACCAGCCCAACTCGCCACTGGTGCCACCTTGGGTCTGGGAACCATCATGCGCGGCGTGGATTTTAAGGAGCCAGCCGGCCATTCCCAGCCACAGGGCCCCAAACACAAACTACGGCCCTTTTCCTTGGAAGTAAAACAGACCTGCCCATCTTGTGGCTGTCAGATTGCAGGAGCCATGCGGTAGTATCAAAGCAGCCCGACTTGGCACTGGTGCCATTTTATTCATTTGGGAACCATCCAGCGTGGCATGGATTTTCAGGAGCCAGCCGGCCACTCCCAGCCACAGGCCCCAAAACACAAACTACGGCCCTTTTCCCTGGAAGTAAAACTGACCTGCCCATCTTCTGGCAGGCAGATTGCAGGAGCCACTTGGCTCTATCAAACCAGCCTGACTCGGCACTGGTGCCACCTTGGGTGTGGGAACCATCCTGCGCGGCGTGGATTTTCAGGAGCCAGCCGGCCATTCCCAGCCACAGGCCCCTGAAAACAAACCACGGCCCTTTTCCCTGGCAAACAAAACTCACCCACCCCGCTTCTGGCTGGCAGATTGCAGGAGACACTAGGACCTATCAAACCAGCCGGCTTGGCACTGGTGCCACCATTCATCTGGGAACCATCCTGCGTATCGTGGATTTTCAGGAGCCAGCCGGCCACACCCAGCCACAGGCGCCCAAACACACACTACAGCCCTTATCCCTGGAAGTAAAACTGACCTGCCCATCTTCTGGCTGGCAGATTGCGGGGGACACTTGGTACTATCAAACCAGCCCGACTCGGCACTGGTGCTACCTTTCATCTGGGAACCATCCTGCGTATCGTGGATTTTCAGGAGCCTGCCGCGCACTCCCAGCCACAGGCCCCCAACACAAACCACGGCCCTTTAACCTGGTAAACAAAACTGACCCTCCCCGCTCCTGGGTGGCAGATTGCAGGAGCCACTTGGCTCTATCAAACCAGCCTGACTCGGCACTGGTTCCACCTTTCATCTGGGAACCATCCTGCGTGTCGTGGATTTTCAGGAGCCAGCCGGCCACTCTCAGCCACAGGGCCCCAAACATATACCACGGCCATTTTCCCTGGAAGAATATCACAGCGGCCCGCCGTCTGGCTGGCAGATTGCAGGAGCCACTCGGTACTATCAAACCAGCCCGACTCAGCACTGGTGCCACCTTTCATCTGGGAACCATCCTGCGTATCATGGATTTTCAGGAGCCAGCCGGCCACTGCCAGCCACAGTTCCCCAAACACAAACTACCTCCCTTTTCCCTGGTAGTAAAATTGACCTGCCCATCTTCTGGCTGGCAGATTGCAGGAGCCTCATGGCTCTATCAAACCAGCCCAACTCGGCACTGGTGCCCCCTTGGGTCTGGGAACCATCATGCGCGGCGTGGATTTTAAGGAGCCAGCCGGCCATTCCCAGCCACAGGCCCCCAAACACATACTACGGCCCTTTTCCCTGGAAGTAAAACAGACCTGCCCATCTTCTGGCTGGCAGATTGCAGGAACTACTTGGTGCTATCAATCCAGCCCGACTTGGCACTGGTGCCATTTTTCATTTGGGAACCATCCTGCGTATCGTGGATTTTCAGGAGCCAGCCGGCCACTCCCAGCCACAGGCCCCCAACACAAACCACGGCCCTTTAACCTGGTAAACAAAACTGACCCTCCCCGCTCCTGGCTGGCAGATTGCAGGAGCCACTTGGCTCTATCAAAGCAGCCCGACTCGGCACTGGTTCCACCTTTCATCTGGGAACCATCCTGCGTGTCGTGGATTTTCAGGAGCCAGCCGGCCACTCTCAGCCACAGGGCCCCAAACATATACCACGGCCATTTTCCCTGGAAGAATATCACAGCGGCCCGCCGTCTGGCTGGCAGATTGCAGGAGCCACTCGGTACTATCAAACCAGCCCGACTTTGCACTGGTGCCACCTTTCATCTGGGAACCATCCTGCGTATCGTGGATTTTCAGGAGCCAGCCGGCCATTCTCAGCCACAGGCCCCCAAAAAAAAGCTATGGTCCGTTTCCCTGGAAGTAAAACTGACCTGTCCATCTTCTGGCTGGCAGAATGCAGGAGCCACTTGGCTCTATCAAACCAGCCCGATTTGGCCCTTGTGCCCCCTTGGGTCTGGGACCATCCTGAGTATCGTGCATTTTCAGGAGCCAGCCGGCCACTCCCAGCCTCAGTCCCCCAAACACAAACTACCGGCCCTCTTCCCCGGAAGTAAAATTGAGCTGCCCATCTTCTGGCTGCCAGATTGCAGGAGCCTCATGGCTCTATCAAACCAGCCCAACTCGGCACTGGTGCCACCTTGGGTCTGGGAACCATCATGCGCGGCGTGGATTTTCAGGAGCCAGCCGGCCATTCCCAGCCACAGGCCCCCAAACACAAACTACGGCCCTTTTCCCTGGAAGTAAAACAGACCTGCCCATCTTCTGGCAGTCAGATTGCAGGAACTACTTGGTACTATCAAACCAGCCCGACTTGGCACTGGTGCCATTTTTCATTTGGGGACCATCCTGCGTATTGTGTATTTTCAGGAGACAGGCGGCCACTCCCAGCCACAGGCCCCCAACACAAACTACGGCCCTTTTCCCTGGAAGTAAAACTGACCTGCCCATCTTCTGGCTGGCAGATTGCAGGAGCCACTTGGCTCTATCAAACCAGCCCGCCTCGGCACTGGTGCCACCTTTCATCTGGGAACCATCCAGCGTGGCGTGGATTTTAAGGAACCAGCCGGCCATTCCAGGCCACAGGCCCCGGAAAAAAAAACACGGCCTTTTTCCCTGGCAAACAAAACTGACCCACCCCGCTTCTGGATGGCAGATTGCAGGAGCCACATGGCTCTATCACACCAGTCCGACTCGGCACTGGGACCACCTTGGGTCTGGGAACCATCATGCGCGGCATGGATTTTAAGGAACCAGCAGGCCGTTCCCAGCCACTGGTCCCCGAAAACAAACCACGGCCCTTTTCCCTGGCAAACAACACTCACCCACCCCGCTTCTGGCTGGCAGATTGCAGGAGACACTTGGACCTATCAAACCAGCCGGCTTGGCACTGGTGACACCATTCATCTGGGAACCATCCTGCGTATCGTGGATTTTCAGGAGCCAGCCGGCCACACCCAGCCACAGGCGCCCAAACACACACTACGTCCCTTTTCCCTGGAAGTAAAACTGACCTGCCCATCTTCTGGCTGGCAGATTGCAGGAGCCACTTGGCTCTATCAAACCAGCCCGACTTGGCACTTGTGCCCCCTTGGGTCTGGGAACCATCCAGCGTATCGTGGATTTTCAGGAGCCAGCCGGCCATTCCCAGCCACAGGCCCCCAACACAAACCACGGCCCTTTTCCCTGGCAAACAAAACTGACCCGCCCCGCTTCTGGCTGGCAGATTGCAGGAGCCACATGGCTCTATCAAACCAGCCCGACTCGGCACTGGTGCCACCTTTCATCTGGGAACCATCCTGCGCGGCGTGGATTTTCAGAAGCCAGCCGGCCACTCCCAGCCTCAGACCCCCAAACATATCCCACGGCCCTTTTCCCTGGAAGTAAAACTGACCTGCCCACCTTCTGGCTGGCAGATTGCAGGAGACACTTGGCTCTATCAAACCAGCCCGACTTGGCACTTGTGCCCCCTTGGGTCTGGGAACCATCCAGCGTATCGTGGATTTTCAGGAGCCAGCCGCGCACTCCCAGCCACAGGCCCCCAACACAAACCACGGCCCTTTTCCCTGGCAAACAAAACTGACCCGCCTCGCTTCTGGCTGGCAGATTGCAGGAGCCACTTGGCTCTATCAAACCAGCCCGACTCAGCAGTGGTGCCACCTTTCATCTGGGAACCCTCCTGCGTATCGTGGATTTTCAGGAGCCAGCCGGCCACTCCCAGCCACAGGCCCCGAAAACAAACCACGGCCCTTTTCCCTGGCAAACAAAACTCACCCACCCCGCTTCTGGCTGGCAGATTGCAGGAGCCACTTGGCTCTATCAAACCTGCCCAATTTGGCACTGGGGCCCCTTGGGTCTGGAAACCATCCTGCGTATCGTGGATTTTCAGGAGCCAGCTGGCCACTCACAGCCAGTGGCCCCCAAACAAAAACTACGGCCCTTTTCCCTGGAAGGAAAACTGACCTGCCCATCTTCTGGCTGGCAGATTGCGGGGGACACTTGGTACTATCAAACCAGCCCGACTTGGCACTGGTGCCACCATTCATCTGGGAACCATCCTTTGTATCGTGGATTTTCAGGAGCCAGCCGCGCACTCCCAGCCACAGGCCCCCAACACAAACCACGGCCCTTTAACCTGGTAAACAAAACTGACCCTCCCCGCTCCTGGCTGGCAGATTGCAGGAGCCACTTGGCTCTATCAAAGCAGCCCGACTCGGCACTGGTTCCACCTTTCATCTGGGAACCATCCTGCGTGTCGTGGATTTTCAGGAGCCAGCCGGCCACTCTCAGCCACAGGGCCCCAAACATATACCACGGCCATTTTCCCTGGAAGAATATCACAGCGGCCCGCCGTCTGGCTGGCAGATTGCAGGAGCCACTCGGTACTATCAAACCAGCCCGACTTTGCACTGGTGCCACCTTTCATCTGGGAACCATCCTGCGTATCATGGATTTTCAGGAGCCAGCCGGCCACTGCCAGCCACAGTTCCCCAAACACAAACTACGTCCCTTTTCCCTGGAAGTAAAACTGACCTGCCCATCTTCTGGCTGGCAGATTGCAGGAGCCACTTGGCTCTATCAAAACAGCACGACTCGGCACTGGTGCCACCTTTCATCTGGGAACCATCCAGCGCGGCGTGGATTTTAAGGAACCAGCCGGCCATTCCAGGCCACAGGCCCCGGAAAAAAAAAACACGGCCTTTTTCCCTGGCAAACAAAACTGACCCACCCCGCTTCTGGATGGCAGATTGCAGGAGCCACATGGCTCTATCACACCAGTCCGACTCGGCACTGGGACCACCTTGGGTCTGGGAACCATCATGCGCGGCATGGATTTTAAGGAACCAGCAGGCCGTTCCCAGCCACTGGTCCCCGAAAACAAACCACGGCCCTTTTCCCTGGCAAACAACACTCACCCACCCCGCTTCTGGCTGGCAGATTGCAGGAGACACTTGGACCTATCAAACCAGCCGGCTTGGCACTGGTGACACCATTCATCTGGGAACCATCCTGCGTATCGTGGATTTTCAGGAGCCAGCCGGCCACTCCCAGCCACAGGCGCCCAAACACACACTACGTCCCTTTTCCCTGGAAGTAAAACTGACCTGCCCATCTTCTGGCTGGCAGCTTGCAGGAGCCACTTGGCTCTATCAAACCAGCACGACTTGGCACTTGTGCCCCCTTGGGTCTGGGAACCATCCAGCGTATCGTGGATTTTCAGGAGCCAGCCGGCCATTCCCAGCCACAGGCCCCCAACACAAACCACGGCCCTTTTCCATGGCAAACAAAACTGACCCGCCCCGCTTCTGGCTGGCAGATTGCAGGAGCCACATGGCTCTATCAAACCAGCCCGACTCGGCACTGGTGCCACCTTTCATCTGGGAACCATCCTGCGCGGCGTGGATTTTCAGAAGCCAGCCGGCCACTCCCAGCCTCAGACCCCCAAACATATACCACGGCCCTTTTCCCTGGAAGTAAAACTGACCTGCCCACCTTCTGGCTGGCAGATTGCAGGAGACACTTGGCTCTATCAAACCAGCCCGACTTGGCACTTGTGCCCCCTTGGGTCTGGGAACCATCCAGCGTATCGTGGATTTTCAGGAGCCAGCAGCGCACTCCCAGCCACAGGCCCCCAACACAAACCACGGCCCTTTTCCCTGGCAAACAAAACTGACCCGCCCCGCTTCTGGCTGGCAGATTGCAGGAGCCACTTGGCTCTATCAAACCAGCCCGACTCAGCAGTGGTGCCACCTTTCATCTGGGAACCATCCTGCGTATCGTGGATTTTCAGGAGCCAGCCGGCCACTCCCAGCCACAGGCCCCGAAAACAAACCACGGCCCTTTTCCCTGGCAAACAAAACTCACCCACCCCGCTTCTGGCTGGCAGATTGCAGGAGCCACTTGGCTCTATCAAACCTGCCCAATTTGGCACTGGGGCCCCTTGGGTCTGGAAACCATCCTGCGTATCGTGGATTTTCAGGAGCCAGCTGGCCACTCACAGCCAGTGGCCCCCAAACAAAAACTACGGCCCTTTTCCCTGGAAGGAAAACTGACCTGCCCATCTTCTGGCTGGCAGATTGCGGGGGACACTTGGTACTATCAAACCAGCCCGACTTGGCACTGGTGCCACCATTCATCTGGGAACCATCCTTTGTATCGTGGATTTTCAGGAGCCAGCCGGCCACTCCCAGCCACAGGCCCCCAACACAAACCACGGCCCTTTAACCTGGTAAACAAAACTGACCCTCCCCGCTCCTGGCTGGCAGATTGCAGGAGCCACTTGGCTCTATCAAAGCAGCCCGACTCGGCACTGGTTCCACCTTTCATCTGGGAACCATCCTGCGTGTCGTGGATTTTCAGGAGCCAGCCGGCCACTCTCAGCCACAGGGCCCCAAACATATACCACGGCCATTTTCCCTGGAAGAATATCACAGCGGCCCGCCGTCTGGCTGGCAGATTGCAGGAGCCACTCGGTACTATCAAACCAGCCCGACTTTGCACTGGTGCCACCTTTCATCTGGGAACCATCCTGCGTATCATGGATTTTCAGGAGCCATCCGGCCACTGCCAGCCACAGTTCCCCAAACACAAACTACGTCCCTTTTCCCTGGAAGTAAAACTGACCTGCCCATCTTCTGGCTGGCAGATTGCAGGAGCCACTTGGCTCTATCAAAACAGCACGACTCGGCACTGGTGCCACCTTTCATCTGGGAACCATCCAGCGCGGCGTGGATTTTAAGGGACCAGCCGGCCATTCCAGGCCACAGGCCCCGGAAAAAAAAAACACGGCCTTTTTCCCTGACAAACAAAACCGACCCACCCCGCTTCTGGATGGCAGATTGCAGGAGCCACATGGCTCTATCACACCAGTCCGACTCGGCACTGGGACCACCTTGGGTCTGGGAACCATCATGCGCGGCATGGATTTTAAGGAACCAGCAGGCCGTTCCCAGCCACTGGTCCCCGAAAACAAACAACGGCCCTTTTCCCTGGCAAACAACACTCACCCACCCCGCTTCTGGCTGGCAGATTGCAGGAGACACTTGGACCTATCAAACCAGCCGGCTTGGCACTGGTGACACCATTCATCTGGGAACCATCCTGCGTATCGTGGATTTTCAGGAGCCAGCCGGCCACACCCAGCCACAGGCGCCCAAACACACACTACGTCCCTTTTCCCAGGAAGTAAAACTGACCTGCCCATCTTCTGGCTGGCAGATTGCAGGAGCCACTTGGCTCTATCAAACCAGCCCGACTTGGCACCTGTGCCCCCTTGGGTCTGGGAACCATCCAGCGTATCGTGGATTTTCAGGAGCCAGCCGGCCATTCCCAGCCACAGGCCCCCAACACAAACCACGGCCCTTTTCCCTGGCAAACAAAACTGACCCGCCCCGCTTCTGGCTGGCAGATTGCAGGAGCCACATGGCTCTATCAAACCAGCCCGACTCGGCACTGGTGCCACCTTTCATCTGGGAACCATCCTGCGCGGCGTGGATTTTCAGAAGCCAGCCGGCCACTCCCAGCCTCAGACCCCCAAACATATACCACGGCCCTTTTCCCTGGAAGTAAAACTGACCTGCCCACCTTCTGGCTGGCAGATTGCAGGAGACACTTGGCTCTATCAAACCAGCCCGACTTGGCACTTGTGCCCCCTTGGGTCTGGGAACCATCCAGCGTATCGTGGATTTTCAGGAGCCAGCCGCGCACTCCCAGCCACAGGCCCCCAACACAAACCACGGCCCTTTTCCCTGGCAAACAAAACTGACCCGCCCCGCTTCTGGCTGGCAGATTGCAGGAGCCACTTGGCTCTATCAAACCAGCCCGACTCAGCAGTGGTGCCACCTTTCATCTGGGAACCATCCTGCGTATCGTGGATTTTCAGGAGCCAGCCGGCCACTCCCAGCCACAGGCCCCGAAAACAAACCACGGCCCTTTTCCCTGGCAAACAAAACTCACCCACCCCGCTTCTGGCTGGCAGATTGCAGGAGCCACTTGGCTCTATCAAACCTGCCCAATTTGGCACTGGGGCCCCTTGGGTCTGGAAACCATCCTGCGTATCGTGGATTTTCAGGAGCCAGCTGGCCACTCCCAGCCAGTGGCCCCCAAACAAAAACTACGGCCCTTTTCCCTGGAAGGAAAACTGACCTGCCCATCTTCTGGCTGGCAGATTGCGGGGGACACTTGGTACTATCAAACCAGCCCGACTTGGCACTGGTGCCACCATTCATCTGGGAACCATCCTTTGTATCGTGGATTTTCAGGAGCCAGCCGGCCACTCCCAGCCACAGGCCCCCAAACACAAACCACGGCCCTTTAACCTGGTAAACAAAACTGACCCTCCCCGCTCCTGGCTGGCAGATTGCAGGAGCCACTTGGCTCTATCAAAGCAGCCCGACTCGGCACTGGTTCCACCTTTCATCTGGGAACCATCCTGCGTGTCGTGGATTTTCAGGAGCCAGCCGGCCACTCTCAGCCACAGGGCCCCAAACATATACCACGGCCATTTTCCCTGGAAGAATATCACAGCGGCCCGCCGTCTGGCTGGCAGATTGCGGGAGCCACTCGGTACTATCAAACCAGCCCGACTTTGCACTGGTGCCACCTTTCATCTGGGAACCATCCTGCGTATCATGGATTTTCAGGAGCCAGCCGGCCACTGCCAGCCACAGTTCCCCAAACACAAACTACGTCCCTTTTCCCTGGAAGTAAAACTGACCTGCCCATCTTCTGGCTGGCAGATTGCAGGAGCCACTTGGCTCTATCAAAACAGCACGACTCGGCACTGGTGCCACCTTTCATCTGGGAACCATCCAGCGCGGCGTGGATTTTAAGGAACCAGCCGGCCATTCCAGGCCACAGGCCCCGGAAAAAAAAAACACGGCCTTTTTCCCTGGCAAACAAAACTGACCCACCCCGCTTCTGGATGGCAGATTGCAGGAGCCACATGGCTCTATCACACCAGTCCGACTCGGCACTGGGACCACCTTGGGTCTGGGAACCATCATGCGCGGCATGGATTTTAAGGAACCAGCAGGCCGTTCCCAGCCACTGGTCCCCGAAAACAAACCACGGCCCTTTTCCCTGGCAAACAACACTCACCCACCCCGCTTCTGGCTGGCAGATTGCAGGAGACACTTGGACCTATCAAACCAGCCGGCTTGGCACTGGTGACACCATTCATCTGGGAACCATCCTGCGTATCGTGGATTTTCAGGAGCCAGCCGGCCACTCCCAGCCACAGGCGCCCAAACACACACTACGTCCCTTTTCCCTGGAAGTAAAACTGACCTGCCCATCTTCTGGCTGGCAGCTTGCAGGAGCCACTTGGCTCTATCAAACCAGCACGACTTGGCACTTGTGCCCCCTTGGGTCTGGGAACCATCCAGCGTATCGTGGATTTTCAGGAGCCAGCCGGCCATTCCCAGCCACAGGCCCCCAACACAAACCACGGCCCTTTTCCCTGGCAAACAAAACTGACCCGCCCCGCTTCTGGCTGGCAGATTGCAGGAGCCACTTGGCTCTATCAAACCAGCCCGACTCAGCAGTGGTGCCACCTTTCATCTGGGAACCATCCTGCGTATCGTGGATTTTCAGGAGCCAGCCGGCCACTCCCAGCCACAGGCCCCGAAAACAAACCACGGCCCTTTTCCCTGGCAAACAAAACTCACCCACCCCGCTTCTGGCTGGCAGATTGCAGGAGCCACTTGGCTCTATCAAACCTGCCCAATTTGGCACTGGGGCCCCTTGGGTCTGGAAACCATCCTGCGTATCGTGGATTTTCAGGAGCCAGCTGGCCACTCCCAGCCAGTGGCCCCCAAACAAAAACTACGGCCCTTTTCCCTGGAAGTAAAACTGACCTGCCCATCTTCTGGCTGGCAGATTGCGGGGGACACTTGGTACTATCAAACCAGCCCGACTCAGCAGTGGTGCCACCATTCATCTGGGAACCATCCTTTGTATCGTGGATTTTCAGGAGCCAGCCGGCCATTCCCAGCCACAGGCCCCCAACACAAACCACGGCCCTTTTCCCTGGCAAACAAAACTGACCCGCCCCGCTTCTGGCTGGCAGATTGCAGGAGCCACATGGCTCTATCAAACCAGCCCGACTCGGCACTGGTGCCACCTTTCATCTGGGAACCATCCTGCGCGGCGTGGATTTTCAGAAGCCAGCCGGCCACTCCCAGCCTCAGACCCCCAAACATATACCACGGCCCTTTTCCCTGGAAGTAAAACTGACCTGCCCACCTTCTGGCTGGCAGATTGCAGGAGACACTTGGCTCTATCAAACCAGCCCGACTTGGCACTTGTGCCCCCTTGGGTCTGGGAACCATCCAGCGTATCGTGGATTTTCAGGAGCCAGCCGCGCACTCCCAGCCACAGGCCCCCAACACAAACCACGGCCCTTTTCCCTGGCAAACAAAACTGACCCGCCCCGCTTCTGGCTGGCAGATTGCAGGAGCCACTTGGCTCTATCAAACCAGCCCGACTCAGCAGTGGTGCCACCTTTCATCTGGGAACCATCCTGCGTATCGTGGATTTTCAGGAGCCAGCCGGCCACTCCCAGCCACAGGCCCCGAAAACAAACCACGGCCCTTTTCCCTGGCAAACAAAACTCACCCACCCCGCTTCTGGCTGGCAGATTGCAGGAGCCACTTGGCTCTATCAAACCTGCCCAATTTGGCACTGGGGCCCCTTGGGTCTGGAAACCATCCTGCGTATCGTGGATTTTCAGGAGCCAGCTGGCCACTCACAGCCAGTGGCCCCCAAACAAAAACTACGGCCCTTTTCCCTGGAAGGAAAACTGACCTGCCCATCTTCTGGCTGGCAGATTGCGGGGGACACTTGGTACTATCAAACCAGCCCGACTTGGCACTGGTGCCACCATTCATCTGGGAACCATCCTTTGTATCGTGGATTTTCAGGAGCCAGCCGGCCACTCCCAGCCACAGGCCCCCAAACACAAACCACGGCCCTTTAACCTGGTAAACAAAACTGACCCTCCCCGCTCCTGGCTGGCAGATTGCAGGAGCCACTTGGCTCTATCAAAGCAGCCCGACTCGGCACTGGTTCCACCTTTCATCTGGGAACCATCCTGCGTGTCGTGGATTTTCAGGAGCCAGCCGGCCACTCTCAGCCACAGGGCCCCAAACATATACCACGGCCATTTTCCCTGGAAGAATATCACAGCGGCCCGCCGTCTGGCTGGCAGATTGCGGGAGCCACTCGGTACTATCAAACCAGCCCGACTTTGCACTGGTGCCACCTTTCATCTGGGAACCATCCTGCGTATCATGGATTTTCAGGAGCCAGCCGGCCACTGCCAGCCACAGTTCCCCAAACACAAACTACGTCCCTTTTCCCTGGAAGTAAAACTGACCTGCCCATCTTCTGGCTGGCAGATTGCAGGAGCCACTTGGCTCTATCAAAACAGCACGACTCGGCACTGGTGCCACCTTTCATCTGGGAACCATCCAGCGCGGCGTGGATTTTAAGGAACCAGCCGGCCATTCCAGGCCACAGGCCCCGGAAAAAAAAAACACGGCCTTTTTCCCTGGCAAACAAAACTGACCCACCCCGCTTCTGGATGGCAGATTGCAGGAGCCACATGGCTCTATCACACCAGTCCGACTCGGCACTGGGACCACCTTGGGTCTGGGAACCATCATGCGCGGCATGGATTTTAAGGAACCAGCAGGCCGTTCCCAGCCACTGGTCCCCGAAAACAAACCACGGCCCTTTTCCCTGGCAAACAACACTCACCCACCCCGCTTCTGGCTGGCAGATTGCAGGAGACACTTGGACCTATCAAACCAGCCGGCTTGGCACTGGTGACACCATTCATCTGGGAACCATCCTGCGTATCGTGGATTTTCAGGAGCCAGCCGGCCACTCCCAGCCACAGGCGCCCAAACACACACTACGTCCCTTTTCCCTGGAAGTAAAACTGACCTGCCCATCTTCTGGCTGGCAGCTTGCAGGAGCCACTTGGCTCTATCAAACCAGCACGACTTGGCACTTGTGCCCCCTTGGGTCTGGGAACCATCCAGCGTATCGTGGATTTTCAGGAGCCAGCCGGCCATTCCCAGCCACAGGCCCCCAACACAAACCACGGCCCTTTTCCATGGCAAACAAAACTGACCCGCCCCGCTTCTGGCTGGCAGATTGCAGGAGCCACATGGCTCTATCAAACCAGCCCGACTCGGCACTGGTGCCACCTTTCATCTGGGAACCATCCTGCGCGGCGTGGATTTTCAGAAGCCAGCCGGCCACTCCCAGCCTCAGACCCCCAAACATATACCACGGCCCTTTTCCCTGGAAGTAAAACTGACCTGCCCACCTTCTGGCTGGCAGATTGCAGGAGACACTTGGCTCTATCAAACCAGCCCGACTTGGCACTTGTGCCCCCTTGGGTCTGGGAACCATCCAGCGTATCGTGGATTTTCAGGAGCCAGCAGCGCACTCCCAGCCACAGGCCCCCAACACAAACCACGGCCCTTTTCCCTGGCAAACAAAACTGACCCGCCCCGCTTCTGGCTGGCAGATTGCAGGAGCCACTTGGCTCTATCAAACCAGCCCGACTCAGCAGTGGTGCCACCTTTCATCTGGGAACCATCCTGCGTATCGTGGATTTTCAGGAGCCAGCCGGCCACTCCCAGCCACAGGCCCCGAAAACAAACCACGGCCCTTTTCCCTGGCAAACAAAACTCACCCACCCCGCTTCTGGCTGGCAGATTGCAGGAGCCACTTGGCTCTATCAAACCTGCCCAATTTGGCACTGGGGCCCCTTGGGTCTGGAAACCATCCTGCGTATCGTGGATTTTCAGGAGCCAGCTGGCCACTCCCAGCCAGTGGCCCCCAAACAAAAACTACGGCCCTTTTCCCTGGAAGTAAAACTGACCTGCCCATCTTCTGGCTGGCAGATTGCGGGGGACACTTGGTACTATCAAACCAGCCCGACTCAGCAGTGGTGCCACCATTCATCTGGGAACCATCCTTTGTATCGTGGATTTTCAGGAGCCAGCCGGCCACTCCCAGCCACAGGCCCCCAACACAAACCACGACCCTTTAACCTGGTAAACAAAACTGACCCTCCCCGCTCCTGGCTGGCAGATTGCAGGAGCCACTTGGCTCTATCAAAGCAGCCCGACTCGGCACTGGTTCCACCTTTCATCTGGGAACCATCCTGCGTGTCGTGGATTTTCAGGAGCCAGCCGGCCACTCTCAGCCACAGGGCCCCAAACATATACCACGGCCATTTTCCCTGGAAGAATATCACAGCGGCCCGCCGTCTGGCTGGCAGATTGCAGGAGCCACTCGGTACTATCAAACCAGCCCGACTTTGCACTGGTGCCACCTTTCATCTGGGAACCATCCTGCGTATCATGGATTTTCAGGAGCCAGCCGGCCACTGCCAGCCACAGTTCCCCAAACACAAACTACGTCCCTTTTCCCTGGAAGTAAAACTGACCTGCCCATCTTCTGGCTGGCAGATTGCAGGAGCCACTTGGCTCTATCAAAACAGCACGACTCGGCACTGGTGCCACCTTTCATCTGGGAACCATCCAGCGCGGCGTGGATTTTAAGGAACCAGCCGGCCATTCCAGGCCACAGGCCCCGGAAAAAAAAAACACGGCCTTTTTCCCTGGCAAACAAAACTGACCCACCCCGCTTCTGGATGGCAGATTGCAGGAGCCACATGGCTCTATCACACCAGTCCGACTCGGCACTGGGACCACCTTGGGTCTGGGAACCATCATGCGCGGCATGGATTTTAAGGAACCAGCAGGCCGTTCCCAGCCACTGGTCCCCGAAAACAAACCACGGCCCTTTTCCCTGGCAAACAACACTCACCCACCCCGCTTCTGGCTGGCAGATTGCAGGAGACACTTGGACCTATCAAACAAGCCGGCTTGGCACTGGTGACACCATTCATCTGGGAACCATCCTGCGTATCGTGGATTTTCAGGAGCCAGCCGGCCACACCCAGCCACAGGCGCCCAAACACACACTACGTCCCTTTTCCCAGGAAGTAAAACTGACCTGCCCATCTTCTGGCTGGCAGATTGCAGGAGCCACTTGGCTCTATCAAACCAGCCCGACTTGGCACTTGTGCCCCCTTGGGTCTGGGAACCATCCAGCGTATCGTGGATTTTCAGGAGCCAGCCGGCCATTCCCAGCCACAGGCCCCCAACACAAACCACGGCCCTTTTCCCTGGCAAACAAAACTGACCCGCCCCGCTTCTGGCTGGCAGATTGCAGGAGCCACATGGCTCTATCAAACCAGCCCGACTCGGCACTGGTGCCACCTTTCATCTGGGAACCATCCTGCGCGGCGTGGATTTTCAGAAGCCAGCCGGCCACTCCCAGCCTCAGACCCCCAAACATATACCACGGCCCTTTTCCCTGGAAGTAAAACTGACCTGCCCACCTTCTGGCTGGCAGATTGCAGGAGACACTTGGCTCTATCAAACCAGCCCGACTTGGCACTTGTGCCCCCTTGGGTCTGGGAACCATCCAGCGTATCGTGGATTTTCAGGAGCCAGCCGCGCACTCCCAGCCACAGGCCCCCAACACAAACCACGGCCCTTTTCCCTGGCAAACAAAACTGACCCGCCCCGCTTCTGGCTGGCAGATTGCAGGAGCCACTTGGCTCTATCAAACCAGCCCGACTCAGCAGTGGTGCCACCTTTCATCTGGGAACCATCCTGCGTATCGTGGATTTTCAGGAGCCAGCCGGCCACTCCCAGCCACAGGCCCCGAAAACAAACCACGGCCCTTTTCCCTGGCAAACAAAACTGACCCGCCCCGCTTCTGGCTGGCAGATTGCAGGAGCCACTTGGCTCTATCAAACCTGCCCAATTTGGCACTGGGGCCCATTGGGTCTGGAAACCATCCTGCGTATCGTGGATTTTCAGGAGCCAGCTGGCCACTCCCAGCCAGTGGCCCCCAAACAAAAACTACGGCCCTTTTCCCTGGAAGGAAAACTGACCTGCCCATCTTCTGGCTGGCAGATTGCAGGAGCCACATAGCTCTATCAAACCAGCCGAACTCGGCACTGGTGCCATCTTTCATCTTGGAACCATCCTGCGTATCGTGGATTTTCAGGAGCCAGCTGGCCATTTCGGGCCACAGGCCCCCAAACACAAACTACGGGCCTTTTCCCTGGCAAACAAAACTCACACACCCCGCTTCTGGCTGGCAGATTGCAGGAGCCACATGGCTCTATCAAACCAGTCCAACTCGGCACTGGTGCCACCTTGGGTCTGGGAACCATCATGCGCGGCGTGGATTTCCAGGAGCCAGCCGGCCACTCTCAGCCACAGGGCCCCAAACATATACCACGGCCCTTTTCCCTGGAAGTAAAACTGACCTGCCCACCTTCTGGCTGGTAGATTGCAGGAGCCACTTGGCTCTATCAAACCAGCCCGATTTGGCACTGGGGCCCCTTTGGTCTGGAAACGATCCTGCGTATCGTGGATTTTCAGGAGCCAGCCGGCAACTCCCAGCCACAGGCCCCCAAACAAAATCTACGGCCCTTTTCCCTGGATGTAAAACAGACCTGCCCATCTTCTGGCTGGCAGATTGCAGGAGCCACTTGGCTCTATCAAAACAGCCCGACTCGGCACTTGTGCCACATTTCATCTCGGAACCATCCTGCGCGGCATGGATTTTAAGGAATCAGCCGGCCATTCCAGGCCACAGGCCCCGGAAAAAAAACCACGGACTTTTTCCCTGGCAAACAAAACTCAGCGACCCCACTTCTGCCTGGCAGATTGCAGGAGCCACATGGCTCTATCACACCAGCCCAACTCGGCACTGGTGCCACTTTGGGTCTGGGAACCATCATGCGCGGCGTGGATTTTAAGGAGCCAGCCGGCCACTCCCTGCCACAGGCCCCCAAACACAAACTACGACCCTTTTCCCTGGAAGTAAAACTGACCTGCCCATCTTCTGGCAGGCAGATTGCAGGAGCCACTTGGCTCTATCAAACCAGCCTGACTCGGCACTGGTGCCACCTTGGGTCTGGGAACCATCCTGCGCGGCGTGGATTTTCAGGAGAGAGCTGGCCATTCCCAGCCACAGGCCCCTGAAAAAAAACCACGGCCCTTTTCCCTGGCAAACAAAACTCACCCACCCCTCTTATGGCTGGCAGATTGCAGGAACTACTTGGTGCTATCAATCCAGCCCGACTTGGCACTGGTGCCATTTTTCATTTGGGAACCATCCTGCGTATCGTGGATTTTCAGGAGCCAGCCGGCCACTCCCAGCCACAGGCCCCAACACAAACTACGGCCCTTTTCCCTGGAAGTAAAACTGACCTGCCCATCTTCTGGCTGGCAGATTGCGGGAGCCACTTGGCTCTATCAAACCAGCCCGACTCGGCACTGATGCCCCCTTGGGTCTTGGAACCATCCTGCGCGGCGTGGATTTTCAGGAGCCAGCCAGCCACTCCCAGCCACAGGCCCCCAAACAAAAACTACGGCCCTTTTCCCTGGAAGTAAAACTGACCTGCCCATCTTCTGGCTGGCAGATTGCGGGGGACACTTGGTACTATCAAACCAGCCCGACTCAGCAGTGGTGCCACCATTCATCTGGGAACCATCCTTTGTATCGTGGATTTTCAGGAGCCAGCCGGCCACTCCCAGCCTCAGGCCCCCAACACAAACCATGGCCCTTTAACCTGGTAAACAAAACTGACCCTCCCCGCTCCTGGCTGGCAGATTGCAGGAGCCACTTGGCTCTATCAAAGCAGCCCGACTCGGCACTGGTTCCACCTTTCATCTGGGAACCATCCTGCGTGTCGTGGATTTTCAGGAGCCAGCCGGCCACTCTCAGCCACAGGGCCCCAAACATATACCACGGCCATTTTCCCTGGAAGAATATCACAGCGGCCCGCCGTCTGGCTGGCAGATTGCAGGAGCCACTCGGTACTATCAAACCAGCCCGACTTTGCACTGGTGCCACCTTTCATCTGGGAACCATCCTGCGTATCATGGATTTTCAGGACCCAGCCGGCCACTGCCAGCCACAGTTCCCCAAACACAATTTACGTCCCTTTTCCCTGGAAGTAAAACTGACCTGCCCATCTTCTGGCTGGCAGATTGCAGGAGCCACTTGGCTCTATCAAAACAGCACGACTCGGCACTGGTGCCACCTTTCATCTGGGAACCATCCAGCGTGGCGTGGATTTTAAGGAACCAGCCGGCCATTCCAGGCCACAGGCCCCGGAAAAAAAAAACACGGCCTTTTTCCCTGGCAAACAAAACTGACCCACCCCGCTTCTGGATGGCAGATTGCAGGAGCCACATGGCTCTATCACACCAGTCCGACTCGGCACTGGGACCACCTTGGGTCTGGGAACCATCATGCGCGGCATGGATTTTAAGGAACCAGCAGGCCGTTCCCAGCCACTGGTCCCCGAAAACAAACCACGGCCCTTTTCCCTGGCAAACAACACTCACCCACCCCGCTTCTGGCTGGCAGATTGCAGGAGACACTTGGACCTATCAAACCAGCCGGCTTGGCACTGGTGACACCATTCATCTGGGAACCATCCTGCGTATCGTGGATTTTCAGGAGCCAGCCGGCCACACCCAGCCACAGGCGCCCAAACACACACTACGTCCCTTTTCCCTGGAAGTAAAACTGACCTGCCCATCTTCTGGCTGGCAGATTGCAGGAGCCACTTGGCTCTATCAAACCAGCCCGACTTGGCACTTGTGCCCCCTTGGGTCTGGGAACCATCCAGCGTATCGTGGATTTTCAGGAGCCAGCCGGCCATTCCCAGCCACAGGCCCCCAACACAAACCACGGCCCTTTTCCCTGGCAAACACAACTGACCTGCCCCGCTTCTAGCTGGCAGATTGCAGGAGCCACATGGCTCTATCAAACCAGCCCGACTCGGCACTGGTGCCACCTTTCATCTGGGAACCATCCTGCGCGGCGTGGATTTTCAGAAGCCAGCCGGCCACTCCCAGCCTCAGACCCCCAAACATATACCACGGCCCTTTTCCCTGGAAGTAAAACAGACCTGCCCACCTTCTGGCTGGCAGATTGCAGGAGACACTTTGCTCTATCAAACCAGCCCGACTTGGCACTTGTGCCCCCTTGGGTCTGGGAACCATCCAGCGTATCGTGGATTTTCAGGAGCCAGCCGCGCACTCCCAGCCACAGGCCCCCAACACAAACCACGGCCCTTTTCCCTGGCAAACAAAACTGACCCGCCCCGCTTCTGGCTGGCAGATTGCAGGAGCCACTTGGCTCTATCAAACCAGCCCGACTCAGCAGTGGTGCCACCTTTCATCTGGGAACCATCCTGCGTATCGTGGATTTTCAGGAGCCAGCCGGCCACTCCCAGCCACAGGCCCCGAAAACAAACCACGGCCCTTTTCCCTGGCAAACAAAACTCACCCACCCCGCTTCTGGCTGGCAGATTGCAGGAGCCACTTGGCTCTATCAAACCTGCCCAATTTGGCACTGGGGCCCCTTGGGTCTGGAAACCATCCTGCGTATCGTGGATTTTCAGGAGCCAGCTGGCCACTCCCAGCCAGTGGCCCCCAAACAAAAACTACGGCCCTTTTCCCTGGAAGGAAAACTGACCTGCCCATCTTCTGGCTGGCAGATTGCAGGAGCCACATAGCTCTATCAAACCAGCCCAACTCGGCACTGGTGCCATCTTTCATCTTGGAACCATCCTGCGTATCGTGGATTTTCAGGAGCCAGCTGGCCATTTCGGGCCACAGGCCCCCAAACACAAACTACGGGCCTTTTCCCTGGCAAACAAAACTCACACACCCCGCTTCTGGCTGGCAGATTGCAGGAGCCACATGGCTCTATCAAACCAGTCCAACTCGGCACTGGTGCCACCTTGGGTCTGGGAACCATCATGCGCGGCGTGGATTTCCAGGAGCCAGCCGGCCACTCTCAGCCACAGGGCCCCAAACATATACCACGGCCCTTTTCCCTGGAAGTAAAACTGACCTGCCCACCTTCTGGCTGGTAGATTGCAGGAGCCACTTGGCTCTATCAAACCAGCCCGATTTGGCACTGGGGCCCCTTGGGTCTGGAAACGATCCTGCGTATCGTGGATTTTCAGGAGCCAGCCGGCAACTCCCAGCCACAGGCCTCCAAACAAAATCTACGGCCCTTTTCCCTGGATGTAAAACAGACCTGCCCATCTTCTGGCTGGCAGATTGCAGGAGCCACTTGGCTCTATCAAAACAGCCCGACTCGGCACTTGTGCCACATTTCATCTCGGAACCATCCTGCGCGGCATGGATTTTAAGGAATCAGCCGGCCATTCCAGGCCACAGGCCCCGGAAAAAAAACCACGGACTTTTTCCCTGGCAAACAAAACTCAGCGACCCCACTTCTGCCTGGCAGATTGCAGGAGCCACATGGCTCTATCACACCAGCCCAACTCGGCACTGGTGCCACTTTGGGTCTGGGAACCATCATGCGCGGCGTGGATTTTAAGGAGCCAGCCGGCCATTCCCAGCCACAGGGCCCCAAACACAAACTACGGCCCTTTTCCCTGGAAGTAAAACTGACCTGCCCATCTTCTGGCTGGCAGATTGCAGGAGCCACGCGGTACTATCAAACCAGCCCGACTTGGCACTGGTGCCATTTTTTACATTTGGAAACCATCCAGCGCGGCGTGGATTTTCAGGAGCGAGCCGGCCACTCCCTGCCACAGGCCCCCAAACACAAACTACGGCCCTTTTCCCTGGAAGTAAAACTGACCTGCCCATCTTCTGGCAGGCAGATTGCAGGAGCCACTTGGCTCTATCAAACCAGCCTGACTCGGCACTGGTGCCACCTTGGGTCTGGGAACCATCCTGCGCGGCGTGGATTTTCAGGAGAGAGCCGGCCATTCCCAGCCACAGGCCCCTGAAAAAAAACCACGGCCCTTTTCCCTGGCAAACAAAACTCACCCACCCCTCTTATGGCTGGCAGATTGCAGGAACTACTTGGTGCTATCAATCCAGCCCGACTTGGCACTGGTGCCATTTTTCATTTGGGAACCATCCTGAGTATCGTGGATTTTCAGGAGACAGCCGGCCACTCCCAGCCACAGGCCCCCAACACAAACTACGGCCCTTTTCCCTGGAAGTAAAACTGACCTGCCCATCTTCTGGCTGGCAGATTGCGGGAGCCACTTGGCTCTATCAAACCAGCCCGACTCGGCACTGATGCCCCCTTGGGTCGTGGAACCATCCTGCGCGGCGTGGATTTTCAGGAGCCAGCCAGCCACTCCCAGCCACAGGCCCCGAAACAAAATCTACGGCCCTTTTCCCTGGAAGTAAAACTGACCTGCCCATCTTCTGGCTGGCAGATTGCGGGGGACACTTGGTACTATCAAACCAGCCCGACTCAGCAGTGGTGCCACCATTCATCTGGGAACCATCCTTTGTATCGTGGATTTTCAGGAGCCAGCCGGCCACTCCCAGCCTCAGGCCCCCAACACAAACCATGGCCCTTTAACCTGGTAAACAAAACTGACCCTCCCCGCTCCTGGCTGGCAGATTGCAGGAGCCACTTGGCTCTATCAAAGCAGCCCGACTCGGCACTGGTTCCACCTTTCATCTGGGAACCATCCTGCGTGTCGTGGATTTTCAGGAGCCAGCCGGCCACTCTCAGCCACAGGGTCCCAAACATATACCACGGCCATTTTCCCTGGAAGAATATCACAGCGGCCCGCCGTCTGGCTGGCAGATTGCAGGAGCCACTCGGTACTATCAAACCAGCCCGACTTTGCACTGGTGCCACCTTTCATCTGGGAACCATCCTGCGTATCATGGATTTTCAGGACCCAGCCGGCCACTGCCAGCCACAGTTCCCCAAACAAAATTTACGTCCCTTTTCCCTGGAAGTAAAACTGACCTGCCCATCTTCTGGCTGGCAGATTGCAGGAGCCACTTGGCTCTATCAAAACAGCACGACTCGGCACTGGTGCCACCTTTCATCTGGGAACCATCCAGCGTGGCGTGGATTTTAAGGAACCAGCCGGCCATTCCAGGCCACAGGCCCCGGAAAAAAAAAACACGGCCTTTTTCCCTGGCAAACAAAACTGACCCACCCCGCTTCTGGATGGCAGATTGCAGGAGCCACATGGCTCTATCACACCAGTCCGACTCGGCACTGGGACCACCTTGGGTCTGGGAACCATCATGCGCGACATGGATTTTAAGGAACCAGCAGGCCGTTCCCAGCCACTGGTCCCCGAAAACAAACCACGGCCCTTTTCCCTGGCAAACGACACTCACCCACCCCGCTTCTGGCTGGCAGATTGCAGGAGACACTTGGACCTATCAAACCAGCCGGCTTGGCACTGGTGACACCATTCATCTGGGAACCATCCTGCGTATCGTGGATTTTCAGGAGCCAGCCGGCCACACCCAGCCACAGGCGCCCAAACACACACTACGTCCCTTTTCCCTGGAAGTAAAACTGACCTGCCCATCTTCTGGCTGGCAGATTGCAGGAGCCACTTGGCTCTATCAAACCAGCCCGACTTGGCACTTGTGCCCCCTTGGGTCTGGGAACCATCCAGCGTATCGTGGATTTTCAGGAGCCAGCCGGCCATTCCCAGCCACAGGCCCCCAACACAAACCACGGCCCTTTTCCCTGGCAAACACAACTGACCCACCCCGCTTCTGGCTGGCAGATTGCAGGAGCCACATGGCTCTATCAAACCAGCCCGACTCGGCACTGGTGCCACCTTTCATCTGGGAACCATCCTGCGCGGCGTGGATTTTCAGAAGCCAGCCAGCCACTCCCAGCCTCAGACCCCCAAACATATACCACGGCCCTTTTCCCTGGAAGTAAAACTGACCTGCCCACCTTCTGGCTGGCAGATTGCAGGAGACACTTGGCTCTATCAAACCAGCCCGACTTGGCACTTGTTCCCCCTTGGGTCTGGGAACCATCCAGCGTATCGTGGATTTTCAGGAGCCAGCCGCGCACTCCCAGCCACAGGCCCCCAACACAAACCACGGCCCTTTTCCCTGGCAAACAAAACTGACCCGCCCCGCTTCTGGCTGGCAGATTGCAGGAGCCACTTGGCTCTATCAAAGCAGCCCGACTCAGCAGTGGTGCCACCTTTCATCTGGGAACCATCCTGCGTATCGTGGATTTTCAGGAGCCAGCCGGCCACTCCCAGCCACAGTCCCCGAAAACAAACCACGGCCCTTTTCCCTGGCAAACAACACTCACCCACCCCGCTTCTGGCTGGCAGATTGCGGGGGACACTTGGTACTATCAAACCAGCCCGACTCAGCAGTGGTGCCACCATTCATCTGGGAACCATCCTTTGTATCGTGGATTTTCAGGAGCCAGCCGGCCACTCCCAGCCTCAGGCCCCCAACACAAACCATGGCCCTTTAACCTGGTAAACAAAACTGACCCTCCCCGCTCCTGGCTGGCAGATTGCAGGAGCCACTTGGCTCTATCAAAGCAGCCCGACTCGGCACTGGTTCCACCTTTCATCTGGGAACCATCCTGCGTGTTGTGGATTTTCAGGAGCCAGCCGGCCACTCTCAGCCACAGGGCCCCAAACATATACCATGGCCATTTTCCCTGGAAGAATATCACAGCCGCCCGCCGTCTGGCTGGCAGATTGCAGGAGCCACTCGGTACTATCAAACCAGCCCGACTTTGCACTGGTGCCACCTTTCATCTGGGAACCATCCTGCGTATCATGGATTTTCAGGAGCCATCCGGCCACTGCCAGCCACAGTTCCCCAAACACAAACTACGTCCCTTTTCCCTGGAAGTAAAACTGACCTGCCCATCTTCTGGCTGGCAGATTGCAGGAGCCACTTGGCTCTATCAAACCAGCCCGACTTGGCACTTGTGCCCCCTTGGGTCTGGGAACCATCCAGCGTATCGTGGATTTTCAGGAGCCAGCCGGCCATTCCCAGCCACAGGCCCCCAACACAAACCACGGCCCTTTTCCCTGGCAAACACAACTGACCCACCCCGCTTCTGGCTGGCAGATTGCAGGAGCCACATGGCTCTATCAAACCAGCCCGACTCGGCACTGGTGCCACCTTTCATCTGGGAACCATCCTGCGCGGCGTGGATTTTCAGAAGCCAGCCAGCCACTCCCAGCCTCAGACCCCCAAACATATACCACGGCCCTTTTCCCTGGAAGTAAAACTGACCTGCCCACCTTCTGGCTGGCAGATTGCAGGAGACACTTGGCTCTATCAAACCAGCCCGACTTGGCACTTGTTCCCCCTTGGGTCTGGGAACCATCCAGCGTATCGTGGATTTTCAGGAGCCAGCCGCGCACTCCCAGCCACAGGCCCCCAACACAAACCACGGCCCTTTTCCCTGGCAAACAAAACTGACCCGCCCCGCTTCTGGCTGGCAGATTGCAGGAGCCACTTGGCTCTATCAAAGCAGCCCGACTCAGCAGTGGTGCCACCTTTCATCTGGGAACCATCCTGCGTATCGTGGATTTTCAGGAGCCAGCCGGCCACTCCCAGCCACAGTCCCCGAAAACAAACCACGGCCCTTTTCCCTGGCAAACAACACTCACCCACCCCGCTTCTGGCTGGCAGATTGCGGGGGACACTTGGTACTATCAAACCAGCCCGACTCAGCAGTGGTGCCACCATTCATCTGGGAACCATCCTTTGTATCGTGGATTTTCAGGAGCCAGCCGGCCACTCCCAGCCTCAGGCCCCCAACACAAACCATGGCCCTTTAACCTGGTAAACAAAACTGACCCTCCCCGCTCCTGGCTGGCAGATTGCAGGAGCCACTTGGCTCTATCAAAGCAGCCCGACTCGGCACTGGTTCCACCTTTCATCTGGGAACCATCCTGCGTGTTGTGGATTTTCAGGAGCCAGCCGGCCACTCTCAGCCACAGGGCCCCAAACATATACCATGGCCATTTTCCCTGGAAGAATATCACAGCCGCCCGCCGTCTGGCTGGCAGATTGCAGGAGCCACTCGGTACTATCAAACCAGCCCGACTTTGCACTGGTGCCACCTTTCATCTGGGAACCATCCTGCGTATCATGGATTTTCAGGAGCCAGCCGGCCACTGCCAGCCACAGTTCCCCAAACACAAACTACGTCCCTTTTCCCTGGAAGTAAAACTGACCTGCCCATCTTCTGGCTGGCAGATTGCAGGAGCCACTTGGCTCTATCAAAACAGCACGACTCGGCACTGGTGCCACCTTTCATCTGGGAACCATCCAGCGTGGCGTGGATTTTAAGGAACCAGCCGGCCATTCCAGGCCACAGGCCCCGGAAAAAAAAAACACGGCCTTTTTCCCTGGCAAACAAAACTGACCCACCCCGCTTCTGGATGGCAGATTGCAGGAGCCACATGGCTCTATCACACCAGTCCGACTCGGCACTGGGACCACCTTGGGTCTGGGAACCATCATGCGCGGCATGGATTTTAAGGAACCAGCAGGCCGTTCCCAGCCACTGGTCCCCGAAAACAAACCACGGCCCTTTTCCCTGGCAAACAACACTCACCCACCCCGCTTCTGGCTGGCAGATTGCAGGAGCCACTTGGCTCTATCAAACCTGCCCAATTTGGCACTGGGGCCCCTTGGGTCTGGAAACCATCCTGCGTATCGTGGATTTTCAGGAGCCAGCTGGCCACTCCCAGCCACTGGCCCCCAAACAAAAACTACGGCCCTTCTCCCTTGAAGGAAAACTGACCTGCCCATCTTCTGGCTGGCAGATTGCAGGAGCCACATAGCTCTATCAAACCAGCCCAACTCGGCACTGGTTCCACCTTTCATCTTGGAACCATCCTGCGTATCGTGGATTTTCAGGAGCCAGCTGGCCATTTAGGGCCACAGGCCCCCAAACACAAACTACGGGTCTTTTCTCTGGCAAACAAAACTCACACACCCCGCTTCTGTCTGACAGATTGCAGGAGCCACATGGCTCTATCAAACCAGTCCAACTCGGCACTGGTGCCACCTTGGGTATGGGAACCATCATGCGCGGCGTGGATTTTCAGGAGCCAGCCGGCCACTCCCAGCCACAGGCCCCCAACACAAACCACGGCCCTTTAACCTGGTAAACAAAACTGACCCTCCCCGCTCCTTGCTGGCAGATTGCAGGAGCCACTTGGCTCTATCAAAGCAGCCCGACTCGGCACTGGTTCCACCTTTCATCTGGGAACCATCCTGCGTGTCGTGGATTTTCAGGAGCCAGCCGGCCACTCTCAGCCACAGGGCCCCAAACATATACCACGGCCATTTTCCCTGGAAGAATATCACAGCGGCCCGCCGTCTGGCTGGCAGATTGCAGGAGCCACTCGGTACTATCAAACCAGCTCGACTTTGCACTGGTGCCACCTTTCATCATGGAATTTCAGGAGCCAGCCGGCCACTCCCAGACTCAGGCCCCCAAACACAAACTACCGGCCCTCTTCCCCGGAAGTAAAATTGACCTGCCCATCTTCTGGCTGGCAGATTGCAGGAGCCTCATGGCTCTATCAAACCAGCCCGACTCGGCACCGGTGCCACCTTTCATCTGGGAACCATCCTTTGTATCGTGGATTTTCAGGAGCCAGCCTGCCACTCCCAGCCACAGGCCCCCAACACAAACCACGGCCCTTTAACCTGGTAAACAAAACTGACCCTCCCCGCTCCTGGGTGGCAGATTGCAGGAGCCACTTGGCTCTATCACACCAGCCCGACTTGGCACTGGTGCCACCTTTCATCTGGGAACCATCCTGCGTATCGTGGATTTTCAGGAGCCAGCCGGCCATTCTCAGCCACAGGGCCCCAAACATATACCACGGCCATTTTCCCTGGAAGAATATCACAGCGGCCCGCCGTCTGGCTGGCAGATTGCAGGAGCCACTCGGTACTATCAAACCAGCCCGACTTTGCACTGGTGCCACCTTTCATCTGGGAACCATCCTGCGTATCATGGATTTTCAGGACCCAGCCGGCCACTGCCAGCCACAGTTCCCCAAACACAAACTACGACCCTTTTCCCTGGAAGTAAAACTGACCTGCCCATCTTCTGGCTGGTAGATTGCAGGAGCCACTTGGCTCTATCAAAACAGCACGACTCGGCACTGGTGCCACCTTTCATCTGGGAACCATCCAGCGCGGCGTGGATTTTAAGGAACCAGCCGGCCATTCCAGGCCACAGGCCCCGGAAAAAAAAAACACGGCCTTTTTCCCTGGCAAACAAAACTGACCCACCCCGCTTCTGGATGGCAGATTGCAGGAGCCACTTGGCTCTATCACACCAGTCCGACTCGGCACTGGGGCCACCTTCGGTCTGGGAACCATCATGCGCGGCATGGATTTTAAGGAACCAGCAGGCCGTTCCCAGCCACTGGTCCCCGAAAACAAACCACGGCCCTTTTCCCTGGCAAACAACACTCACCCACCCCGCTTCTGGCTGGCAGATTGCAGGAGACACTTGGACCTATCAAACCAGCCGGCTTGGCACTGGTGACACCATTCATCTGGGAACCATCCTGCGTATCGTGGATTTTCAGGAGCCAGCCGGCCACACCCAGCCACAGGCACCCAAACACACACTACAGGCCTTTTCCCAGGAAGTAAAACTGACCTGCCCATCTCCTGGCTGGCAGATTGCAGGAGCCACTTGGCTCTGTCAAACCAGCCCGACTTGGCACTTGTGCCCCCTTGGGTCTGGGAACCATCCAGCGTATCGTGGATTTTCAGGAGCCAGCCGCGCACTCCCAGCCACAGGCCCCCAACACAAACCACGGCCCTTTTCCCTGGCAAACAAAACTGACCCGCCCCGCTTCTGGCTGGCAGATTGCAGGAGCCACTAGGCTCTATCAAACCAGCCCGACTCAGCAGTGGTGCCACCTTTCATCTGGGAACCATCCTGCGTATCGTGGATTTTCAGGAGCCAGCCGGCCACTCCCAGCCTCAGGCCCCTAAACATATACCACGGCCCTTTTCCCTGGAAGTAAAACTGACCTGCCCACCTTCTGGCTGGTAGATTGCAGGAGCCACTTGGCTCTATCGAACTAGCCCGATTTGGCACTGGGGCCCCTTGGGTCTGGAAACGATCCTGCGTATCGTGGATTTTCAGGAGCCAGCCGGCCACTCCCAGCCACAGGCCCCCAAAAAAAATCTACGGCCCTTTCCCTGGAAGGAAAACTGACCTGCCCATCTTCTGGCTGGCAGATTGCCTGAGCCACTTGGCTCTCTCAAACCAGCCCAACTCGGCACTGGTGCCACCTTTCATCTGGGAACCATCCTGCGTATCGTGGATTTTCAGGAGACAGACGGCCATTTCCAGCCACAGGCCCCCAAACACAAACTACGTCCCTTTTCCCTGGCAAACAAAACTCACACACCCCGCTTCTGGCTGGCAGATTGCAGGAGCCACATGGCTCTATCAAACCAGCCCAACTCGGCACTGGTGCCACCTTGGGTCTGGGAACCATCATGCGCGGCGTGGATTTTAAAGTGCGAGCCGGCCACTCCCATCCACAGGCCCCCAAACACAAACTACGGCCCTTTTCCCTGGAAGTAAAACAGACCTGCCCATCTTCTGGCTGGCAGATTGCAGGAGCCACTTGGCTCTATCAAACTAGCCCGACTCCGCACTGGTGCCATTTTTCAAATGGGAAGCATCTTGCGTATCGTGGATTTTCAGGAGCCAGCCGGCCACTCCCAGCCACAGGCCCCCAGACACAAACTACGGCCCTTATCCCTGGGAGTAAAACTGACCTGCCCATCATCCGGCTGGCAGATTGCAGGAGCCACGTGCCTCTATCAAACCAGCCTGACCTGGCACTGGTGCCACCATTCATCTGGGAACCATCCTGCGTATGGTGGATTTTCAGGACCCAGCCGGCCACTCCCAGCCACAGGCCCTCGAACAAAAACCACGGCCCTTATCCCTGGCAAACAAAACTCACCCGCCCCGCTTCTGGCTGGCGGATTGCAGGTGCCACTTGTCTCAATCAAACAAGCCCGACTCGGCACTGATGCCACCTTTCATCTGGGAACCATCCTGCGTATCGTGGATTTTCAGGACCCAGCCGGCCACACCCAAGCACAGGCCCCCAAACCTGAACCACGGCCTTTTTCCATGGCAAACAAAACTCACCCGCCCCGCTTCTGGCTGGCAGATTGCAGGAGCCACTTGGCTCTATCAAACTAGCCCGACTCGGCACTGGTGCCACCTTTCATCTGGGAACCATCCTGCGTATCGTGGATTTTCAGGAGCCAGCCGGCCACTCCCATCCACAGGTCCCCAAACACAAACCACGGCCCTTTTCCCTGAAAGCAAAACTGACCTGCCCATCTTCTGGCTGGCAGATTGCAGGAGACACTTGGCTCTATCACACCAGCCCGACGTGGCACTGGTGCCACCTTTCATCTGGGATCCATCCTGCGTATCGTGGATTTTCAGGAGCCAGCCGGCCACTCCCAGCCACAGGCCCCCAAACACAAACCACGGCCCTTTTCCCTGGAAGTAAAACTGACCTGCCCATCTTCTGGCTGGCAGATTGCAGGAGCCACTTGGCTTTATCAAGCCAGCCCGACTTGATACTGGTGCCCCCTTGGGTCTTGGAACCATCCTGCGCTGTGTGGATTTTCAGTAGCCAGCCAGCCACTCCCAGTCACAGGCCCCCAAACATATACCACGGCCATTTTCCCTGACAAAAAAACTCAGCTGCCCCACTTCTGGGTGGTAGATTGCAGGAGACACTTGGCTCTGTCAAAACAGCCTGACTCGGCACTGGTGCCACCTTTCATCTGGGAACCATCCTGCGTATCGTGGATTTTCAGGAGCCAGCCGGCCACTCCCAGCCACAGGCCCCCAAACATATACCACGGCCCTTTTCCCTGGAAGTAAAACTGACCTGCCCCACTTCTGGGTGGTAGATTGCAGGAGCCACTTGGCTCTATCACACCAGCCCGACGTGGCACTGGTGCCACCTTTCATCTGGGATCCATCCTGCGTATCGTGGATTTTCAGGAGCCAGCCGGCCACTCCCAGCCACAGGCCCCCAAACACAAACCACGGCCCTTTTCCCTGGAAGTAAAACTGACCTGCCCATCTTCTGGCTGGCAGATTGCAGGAGCCACTTGGCTTTATCAAGCCAGCCCGACTTGATACTGGTGCCCCCTTGGGTCTTGGAACCATCCTGCGCTGTGTGGATTTTCAGTAGCCAGCCAGCCACTCCCAGTCACAGGCCCCCAAACATATACCACGGCCATTTTCCCTGACAAAAAAACTCAGCTGCCCCACTTCTGGGTGGTAGATTGCAGGAGACACTTGGCTCTGTCAAAACAGCCTGACTCGGCACTGGTGCCACCTTTCATCTGGGAACCATCCTGCGTATCGTGGATTTTCAGGAGCCAGCCGGCCACTCCCAGCCACAGGCCCCCAAACATATACCACGGCCCTTTTCCCTGGAAGTAAAACTGACCTGCCCCACTTCTGGGTGGTAGATTGCAGGAGCCACTTGGCTCTATCACACCAGCCCGACTTGGCACTGGTGCCACCTTTCATCTGGGAACCATCCTGCGTATCGTGGATTTTCAGGAGCCAGCCGGCCACTCCCAGCTACAGGCCTCCAAACATATACCACGGCGCTTTTCCCTGGAAAAAAAACTCAGCTGCCCTGCTACTGGATGGTAGATTTCAGGAGCCACGTGCCTCTATCAAACCAGCCTGACCTGGCACTGATGCCACCATTCATCTGGGAACCATCCTGCGTATCGTGGATTTTCAGGACCCAGCCGGCCACCCCAGCCACAGGCCCTCGAACAAAAACCACGGCCCTTATCCCTGGCAAACAAAACTCACCCGCCCCGCTTCTGGCTGGCGGATTGCAGGTGCCCCTTGTCTCAATCAAACAAGCCCGACTCGGCACTGGTGCCACCTTTCATCTGGGAACCATCCTGCGTATCGTGGATTTTCAGGACCCAGCCGGCCACACCCAGCCACAGGCCCCCAAACACAAACCACGGCCTTTTTCCATGGCAAACAAAACTCACCCGCCCCGCTTCTGGCTGGCAGATTGCAGGAGCCACTTGGCTCTATCAAACCAGCCCGACTCGGCACTGGTGCCACCTTTCATCTGGGAGCCATCCTGCGTATCGTGGATTTTCAGGAGCCAGCCGGCCACTCCCACCCACAGGTCCCCAAACACAAACCACGGCCCTTTTCCCTGAAAGCAAAACTGACCTGCCCATCTTCTGGCTGGCAGATTGCAGGAGACACTTGCCTCTATCACACCAGCCCGACGTGGCACTGGTGCCACCTTTCATCTGGGATCCATCCTGCGTATCGTGGATTTTCAGGAGCCAGCCGGCCACACCCATCCACAGGTTCCCAAACACAAACTACGGCCCTTTTCCCTGGAAGCAAAACTGACCTGCCCATATTCTGGCTGGCAGATTGCAGGTGACACTTGGCTCTATCACACCAGCCCGACTCGGCACTGGTGCCACTATTCATCTGGGAGCCATCCTGCATATCGTGGATTTTCAGGAGCCAGTCGGCCACTCCCAGCCACAGGCCCCCAAACAGAAACCACGGCCCTTTTCCCTGGAAGCAAAACTGACCTGCCCATCTTCTGGCTGGCAGATTGCAGGAGCCACTTGGCTTTATCAAGCCAGCCCAACTTGACACTGGTGCCCCCTTGGGTCTTGGAACCATCCTGCGCGGTGTGGATTTTCAGTAGCCAGCCAGCCACTCCCAGTCACAGGCCCCCAAACATATACCACGGCCATTTTCCCTGACAAAAAAACTCAGCTGCCCCACTTCTGGGTGGTAGATTGCAGGAGCCACTTGGCTCTGTCAAAACAGCCTGACTCGGCACTGGTGCCACCTTTCATCTGGGAACCATCCTGCGTATCGTGGATTTTCAGGAGCCAGCCGGCCACTCCCAGCCACAGGCCCCCAAACATATACCACGGCCCTTTTCCCTGGAAGTAAAACTGACCTGCCCATCTTCTGGCTGGCTGATTGCAGGAGCCACTTGGCTCTATCACACCAGCCCGACTTGGCACTGGTGCCACCTTTCATCTGGGAACCAGCCTGCGTATCGTGGATTTTCAGGAGCCAGCCGGCCACTCCCAGCTACAGGCCTCCAAACATATACCACGGCCCTTTTCCCTGGAAAAAACACTCAGCTGCCCTGCTTCTGGATGGTAGATTGCAGGAGCCACTTGGCTCTATACAACCAGCCCGACTCGGCACTGGTGCCACCTTTCATCCTGGAACCATCCTGCGTATCGTGGATTTTCAGGAGCCAGCCGGCCACTCCCAGCTACAGGCATCCAAACATATACCACGGCCCTTTTCCCTGGAAAAAACACTCAGCTGCCCTGCTTCTGGATGGTAGATTACAGGAGCCACTAGGCTCTATACAACCAGCCCGACTCGGCACTGGTGCCACCTTTCATCTGGGAACCATCCTGCGTATCGTGGATTTTCAGGACCCAGCCGGCCACTCCCTGCCACAGGCCCCCAAACACAAACCACGGCCTTTTTCCCTGGAAAAGAAAACTCACCCGCCCCGCTTCTGGCTGGCAGATTGCAGGAGCCACTTGGCTCTATCAAAATAGCCCGACTCGGCACTGGTGCCACCTTTCATCTGGGAAACATCTTGCGCGGTGTGGATTTTCAGGAGCCAGCCGGCCACTCCCAGCCACAGTCCCCCAGACACAAACTACGGCCCTTTTCCCTGGAAGCAAAACTGACCTGCCCATCTTCTGGCTGGCAGATTGCAGGAGACACTTGGCTCTATCACACCAGCCCGACTCGGCACTGGTGCCACCTTTCATCTGGGAGCCATCCTGCGTATCGTGGATTTTCAGGAGCCAGCCGGCCACTCCCATCCACAGGTCCCCAAACACAAACCACGGCCCTTTTCCCTGGAAGTAAAACTGACCTGCCCATCTTCTGGCTGGCAGATTGCAGGAGAAACTTGGCTCTATCACACCAGCCCGACTCGGCACTGGGGCCACCTTTCATCTGGGATCCATCCTGCGCGGTGTGGATTTTCAGGAGCCAGCCGGCCACTTCCATCCACAGGTTCCCAAACACAAACCACGGCCGTGTTCCCTGGAAGTGAAACTGACCAGCCCATCTTCTGGCTGGCAGATTGCAGGAGACACTTGGCTTTATCAAACAAGCCTGACTCGGCACTGGTGCCACCTTTCATCTGGGAAAGATCCTGCGCGGTGTGGATTTTCAGTTGCCAGCCAGCCACTACCACTCACAGGCCCCCAAACATATACCACGGCCCTTTTCCCTGGAAGTAAAACTGACCTGCCCATCTTCTGGCTGGCTGATTGCAGGAGCCACTTGGCTCTATCACACCAGCCCGACTTGGCACTGGTGCCACCTTTCATCTGGGAACCATCCTGCGTATCGTGGATTTTCAGGAGCCAGCCGGCCACTCCCAGCTACAGGCATCCAAACATATACCACGGCCCTTTTCCCTGGAAAAAACACTCAGCTGCCCTGCTTCTGGATGGTAGATTGCAGGAGCCACTTGGCTCTATACAACCAGCCCGACTCGGCAGTGGTGCCACCTTTCATCTGGGAACCATCCTGCGTATTGTGGATTTTCAGGAGCCAGCCGGCCACTCCCAGCCACAGGCCCCCAGACACAAACCACGGGCCTTTTCCCTGGGAAAAAAACTCACCCGCCCCGCATCTGGCTGGGAGATTGCAGGAGCCACTTGCCTCTATCAAACCAGCACGACCCGGCACTGGTGCCACCTTTCATCTCGGAAACATCCTGCGCGGTGTGGATTTTCAGGAGCCAGCCGGCCACTCTCAGCCACAGGCCCCCAGACACAAACTGCGGACCTTATCCCTGGGAGTAAAACTGACCTGCCCATCACCCGGCTGGCAGATTGCAGGAGCCACTTGCCTCTATCAATCCAGCCCGACTTGGCACTGGTGCCACCTTTCATCTGGGAACCATCCTACGTATCGTGGATTTTCAGGAGCCAGCCGGCCACTCCCAGCCACAGGCCTCCAAACATATACCACGGCCCTTTTCCCTGGAAAAAAAACTCAGCTGCCCTGCTTCTGGATGGTAGATTGCTGGAGCCACTTGGCTCTATCAAATCAGCCCGACTCGGCACTGGTGCCACCTTTCATCTGGGAACCATCCTGCGTATTGTGGATTTTCAGGACCCAGCCGGCCACTCCCAGCCACAGGCCCTCGAACAAAAACCACGGCCCTTATCCCTGGCAAACAAAACTCACCCGCCCCGCTTCTGGCTGGCAGATTGCAGGTGCCACTTGTCTCAATCAAACAAGCCCGACTCGGCACTGGTGCCACCTTTCATCTGGGAACCATCCTGCGTATCGTGGATTTTCAGGAGCCAGCCGGCCACTCTCAGCCACAGGCCCCCAAACAAAAAACTACCACCCTTTTCCCGGGAAGTTAAACTGATCTGCCCATCTTCTGGCTGGCAGATTGCAGGAGACACTTGGCTCTATCACACCAGCACGACTTGGCACTGGTGCCACCTTTCATCTGGGAACCATCCTGCGTATCGTGGATTTTCAGGAACCAGCCGGCCACTCCCAGCCACAGGCCCCCAGACACATACTACGGAGCTTTTCCCTGGAACTAAAACTGACCTTCCTATTTTCTGGCTGGCAGATTGCAGGAGCCACTTGGCTCTATCAAACCAGGCCCACTTGGCACTGGTGGCACCTTTCATCTGGGAACCATCCCACGTATCGTGGATTTTCAGGAGCCAGCCGGCCACTCCCAGCCACAGGCCTCCAAACATATACCACGGCCCTTTTCCCTGGAAAAGAAATTCAGCTGCCCTGCTTCTGGATGGTAGATTGCAGGAGCCACTTGGCTCTATCAAAACAGCATGACTCGGCACTGGTGCCACCTTTCATCTGGGAACCATCCAGCGCGGCGTGGATTTTAAGGAACCAGCCGGCCATTCCAGGCCACAGGCCCCGAAAAAAAAAAACACGGCCTTTTTCCCTGGCAAACAAAACTGACCCACCCCGCTTCTGGATGGCAGATTGCAGGAGCCACATGGCTCTATCACACCAGTCCGACTCGGCACTGGGGCCACCTTCGGTCTGGGAACCATCATGAGCGGCATGGATTTTAAGGAACCAGCTGGCCGTTCCCAGCCACTGGTCCCCGAAAACAAACCACGGCCCTTTTCCCTGGCAAACAACACTCACCCACCCCGCTTCTGGCTGGCAGATTGCAGGAGACACTTGGACCTATCAAACCAGCCGGCTTGGCACTGGTGACACCATTCATCTGGGAACCATCCTGCGTATCGTGGATTTTCAGGAGCCAGCCGGCCACACCCAGCCACAGGCACCCAAACACACACTACAGGCCTTTTCCCAGGAAGTAAAACTGACCTGCCCATCTCCTGGCTGGCAGATTGCAGGAGCCACTTGGCTCTGTCAAACCAGCCCGACTTGGCACTTGTGCCCCCTTGGGTCTGGGAACCATCCAGCGTATCGTGGATTTTCAGGAGCCAGCCGCGCACTCCCAGCCACAGGCCCCCAACACAAACCACGGCCCTTTTCCCTGGCAAACAAAACTGACCCGCCCCGCTTCTGGCTGGCAGATTGCAGGAGCCACTAGGCTCTATCAAACCAGCCCGACTCAGCAGTGGTGCCACCTTTCATCTGGGAACCATCCTGCGTATCGTGGATTTTCAGGAGCCAGCCGGCCACTCCCAGCCTCAGGCCCCTAAACATATACCACGGCCCTTTTCCCTGGAAGTAAAACTGACCTGCCCACCTTCTGGCTGGTAGATTGCAGGAGCCACTTGGCTCTATCGAACTAGCCCGATTTGGCACTGGGGCCCCTTGGGTCTGGAAACGATCCTGCGTATCGTGGATTTTCAGGAGCCAGCCGGCCACTCCCAGCCACAGGCCCCCAAAAAAAATCTACGGCCCTTTCCCTGGAAGGAAAACTGACCTGCCCATCTTCTGGCTGGCAGATTGCCTGAGCCACTTGGCTCTCTCAAACCAGCCCAACTCGGCACTGGTGCCACCTTTCATCTGGGAACCATCCTGCGTATGGTGGATTTTCAGGAGACAGACGGCCATTTCCAGCCACAGGCCCCCAAACACAAACTACGTCCCTTTTCCCTGGCAAACAAAACTCACACACCCCGCTTCTGGCTGGCAGATTGCAGGAGCCACATGGCTCTATCAAACCAGCCCAACTCGGCACTGGTGCCACCTTGGGTCTGGGAACCATCATGCGCGGCGTGGATTTTAAAGTGCGAGCCGGTCACTCCCATCCACAGGCCCCCAAACACAAACTACGGCCCTTTTCCCTGGAAGTAAAACAGACCTGCCCATCTTCTGGCTGGCAGATTGCAGGAGCCACTTGGCTCTATCAAACTAGCCCGACTCCGCACTGGTGCCATTTTTCAAATGGGAAGCATCTTGCGTATCGTGGATTTTCAGGAGCCAGCCGGCCACTCCCAGCCACAGGCCCCCAGACACAAACTACGGCCCTTATCCCTGGGAGTAAAACTGACCTGCCCATCATCCGGCTGGCAGATTGCAGGAGCCACGTGCCTCTATCAAACCAGCCTGACCTGGCACTGGTGCCACCATTCATCTGGGAACCATCCTGCGTATCGTGGATTTTCAGGACCCAGCCGGCCACACCCAAGCACAGGCCCCCAAACAGGAACCACGGCCTTTTTCCATGGCAAACAAAACTCACCCGCCCCGCTTCTGGCTGGCAGATTGCAGGAGCCACTTGGCTCTATCAAACTAGCCCGACTCGGCACTTGTGCCACCTTTCATCTGGGAACCATCCTGCGTATCGTGGATTTTCAGGAGCCAGCCGGCCACTCCCATCCACAGGTCCCCAAACACAAACCACGGCCCTTTTCCCTGAAAGCAAAACTGACCTGCCCATCTTCTGGCTGGAAGATTGCAGGAGACACTTGGCTCTATCACACCAGCCCGACTCGGCACTGGTGCCACCTTTCATCTGGGATCCATCCTGCGTATCGTGGATTTTCAGGAGCCAGCCGGCCACTCCCAGCCACAGGCCCCCAAACACAAACCTCGGCCCTTTTCCCTGGAAGTAAAACTGACCTGCCCATCTTCTGGCTGGCAGATTGCAGGAGCCACTTGGCTTTATCAAGCCAGCCCGACTTGATACTGGTGCCCCCTTGGGTCTTGGAACCATCCTGCGCGGTGTGGATTTTCAGTAGCCAGCCAGCCACTCCCACTCACAGGCCCCCAAACATATACCACGGCCATTTTCCCTGACAAAAAAACTCAGCTGCCCCACTTCTGGGTGGTAGATTGCAGGAGCCACTTGGCTCTGTCAAAACAGCCTGACTCGGCACTGGTGCCACCTTTCATCTGGGAACCATCCTGCGTATCGTGGATTTTCAGGAGCCAGCCGGCCACTCCCAGCCACAGGCCCCCAAACATATACCACGGCCCTTTTCCCTGGAAGTAAAACTGACCTGCCCATCTTCTGGCTGGCTGATTGCAGGAGCCACTTGGCTCTATCACACCAGCCCGACTTGGCACTTGTGCCACCTTTCATCTGGGAACCATCCTGCGTATCGTGGATTTTCAGGAGCCAGCCAGCCACTCCCAGCTACAGACCTCCAAACATATACCACGGCGCTTTTCCCTGGAAAAAAAACTCAGCTGCCCTGCTACTGGATGGTAGATTTCAGGAGCCACGTGCCTCTATCAAACCAGCCTGACCTGGCACTGGTGCCACCTTTCATCTGGGAGCCATCCTGCGTATCGTGGATTTTCAGGAGCCAGCCGGCCACTCCCATCCACAGGTCCCCAAACACAAACCACGGCCCTTTTCCCTGAAAGCAAAACTGACCTGCCCATCTTCTGGCTGGCAGATTGCAGGAGACACTTGCCTCTATCACACCAGCCCGACGTGGCACTGGTGCCACCTTTCATCTGGGATCCATCCTGCGTATCGTGGATTTTCAGGAGCCAGCCGGCCACTTCCATCCACAGGTTCCCAAACACAAACTACGGCCCTTTTCCCTGGAAGCAAAACTGACCTGCCCATCTTCTGGCTGGCAGATTGCAGGTGACACTTGGCTCTATCACACCAGCCCGACTCGGCACTGGTGCCACTATTCATCTGGGAGCCATCCTGCGTATCGTGGATTTTCAGGAGCCAGCCGGCCACTCCCAGCCACAGGCCCCCAAACATATACCACGGCCCTTTTCCCTGGAAGTAAAACTGACCTGCCCATCTTCTGGCTGGCTGATTGCAGGAGCCACTTGGCTCTATCACACCAGCCCGACTTGGCACTGGTGCCACCTTTCATCTGGGAACCATCCTGCGTATCGTGGATTTTCAGGAGCCAGCCGGCCACTCCCAGCTACAGGCCTCCAAACATATACCACGGCGCTTTTCCCTGGAAAAAAAACTCAGCTGCCCTGCTACTGGATGGTAGATTTCAGGAGCCACGTGCCTCTATCAAACCAGCCTGACCTGGCACTGGTGCCACCATTCATCTGGGAACCATCCTGCGTATCGTGGATTTTCAGGACCCAGCCGGCCACCCCAGCACAGGCCCTCGAACAAAAACCACGGCCCTTATCCCTGGCAAACAAAACTCACCCGCCCCGCTTCTGGCTGGCGGATTGCAGGTGCCACTTGTCTCAATCAAACAAGCCCGACTCGGCACTGGTGCCACCTTTCATCTGGGAACCATCCTGCGTATCATGGATTTTCAGGACCCAGCCGGCCACACCCAGCCACAGGCCCCCAAACACAAACCACGGCCTTTTTCCATGGCAAACAAAACTCACCCGCCCCGCTTCTGGCTGGCAGATTGCAGGAGCCACTTGGCTCTATCAAACCAGCCCGACTCGGCACTGGTGCCACCTTTCATCTGGGAGCCATCCTGCGTATCGTGGATTTTCAGGAGCCAGCCGGCCACTCCCATCCACAGGTCCCCAAACACAAACCACGGCCCTTTTCCCTGAAAGCAAAACTGACCTGCCCATCTTCTGGCTGGCAGATTGCAGGAGACACTTGCCTCTATCACACCAGCCCGACGTGGCACTGGTGCCACCTTTCATCTGGGATCCATCCTGCGTATCGTGGATTTTCAGGAGCCACCCGGCCACTCCCAGCCACAGGCCCCCAAACACAAACCACGGCCCTTTTCCCTGGAAGTAAAACTGACCTGCCCATCTTCTGGCTGGCAGATTGCAGGAGCCACTTGGCTTTATCAAGCCAGCCCGACTTGATACTGGTGCCCCCTTGGGTCTTGGAACCATCCTGCGCGGTGTGGATTTTCAGTAGCCAGCCTGCCACTCCCAGTCACAGGCCCCCAAACATATACCACGGCCATTTTCCCTGACAAAAAAACTCAGCTGCCCCACTTCTGGGTGGTAGATTGCAGGAGCCACTTGGCTCTGTCAAAACAGCCTGACTCGGCACTGGTGCCACCTTTCATCTGGGAACCATCCTGCGTATCGTGGATTTTCAGGAGCCAGCCGGCCACTCCCAGCCACAGGCCCCCAAACATATACCACGGCCCTTTTCCCTGGAAGTAAAACTGACCTGCCCCACTTCTGGGTGGTAGATTGCAGGAGCCACTTGGCTCTATCACACCAGCCCGACTTGGCACTGGTGCCACCTTTCATCTGGGAACCATCCTGCGTATCGTGGATTTTCAGGAGCCAGCCGGCCACTCCCAGCTACAGGCCTCCAAACATATACCACGGCGCTTTTCCCTGGAAAAAAAACTCAGCTGCCCTGCTACTGGATGGTAGATTTCAGGAGCCACGTGCCTCTATCAAACCAGCCTGACCTGGCACTGGTGCCACCATTCATCTGGGAACCATCCTGCGTATCGTGGATTTTCAGGACCCAGCCGGCCACCCCAGCCACAGGCCCTCGAACAAAAACCACGGCCTTTATCCCTGGCAAACAAAACTCACCCGCCCCGCTTCTGGCTGGCGGATTGCAGGTGCCACTTGTCTCAATCAAACAAGCCCGACTCGGCACTGGTGCCACCTTTCATCTGGGAACCATCCTGCGTATCGTGGATTTTCAGGACCCAGCCCGCCACACCCAGCCACAGGCCCCCAAACACAAACCACGGCCTTTTTCCATGGCAAACAAAACTCACCCGCCCCGCTTCTGGCTGGCAGATTGCAGGAGCCACTTGGCTCTATCAAACCAGCCCGACTCGGCACTGGTGCCACCTTTCATCTGGGAGCCATCCTGCGTATCGTGGATTTTCAGGAGCCAGCCGGCCACTCCCATCCACAGGTCCCCAAACAAAAACCACGGCCCTTTTCCCTGAAAGCAAAACTGACCTGCCCATCTTCTGGCTAGCAGATTGCAGGAGACACTTGCCTCTATCACACCAGCCCGACGTGGCACTGGTGCCACCTTTCATCTGGGAACCATCCTGCGTATCGTGGATTTTCAGGAGCCAGCCGGCCACTCCCAGCTACAGGCCTCCAAACATATACCACGGCGCTTTTCCCTGGAAAAAAAACTCAGCTGCCCTGCTACTGGATGGTAGATTTCAGGAGCCACGTGCCTCTATCAAACCAGCCTGACCTGGCACTGGTGCCACCATTCATCTGGGAACCATCCTGCGTATCGTGGATTTTCAGGACCCAGCCGGCCACCCCAGCCACAGGCCCTCGAACAAAAACCACGGCCCTTATCCCTGGCAAACAAAACTCACCCGCCCCGCTTCTGGCTGGCGGATTGCAGGTGCCACTTGTCTCAATCAAACAAGCCCGACTCGGCACTGGTGCCACCTTTCATCTGGGAACCATCCTGCGTATCGTGGATTTTCAGGACCCAGCCGGCCACACCCAGCCACAGGCCCCCAAACACAAACCACGGCCTTTTTCCATGGCAAACAAAACTCACCCGCCCCGCTTCTGGCTGGCAGATTGCAGGAGCCACTTGGCTCTATCAAACCAGCCCGACTCGGCACTGGTGCCACCTTTCATCTGGGAGCCATCCTGCGTATCGTGGATTTTCAGGAGCCAGCCGGCCACTCCCAGCCACAGGTCCCCAAACACAAACCACGGCCCTTTTCCCTGAAAGCAAAACTGACCTGCCCATCTTCTGGCTGGCAGATTGCAGGAGACACTTGCCTCTATCACACCAGCCCGACGTGGCACTGGTGCCACCTTTCATCTGGGATCCATCCTGCGTATCGTGGATTTTCAGGAGCCAGCCGGCCACTTCCATCCACAGGTTCCCAAACACAAACTACGGCCCTTTTCCCTGGAAGCAAAACTGACCTGCCCATCTTCTGGCTGGCAGATTGCAGGTGACACTTGGCTCTATCACACCAGCCCGACTCGGCACTGGTGCCACTATTCATCTGGGAGCCATCCTGCATATCGTGGATTTTCAGGAGCCAGCCGGCCACTCCCAGCCACAGGCCCCCAAACACCAACCACGGCCCTTTTCCCTGGAAGCAAAACTGACCTGCCCATCTTCTGGCTGGCAGATTGCAGGAGCCACTTGGCTTTATCAAGCCAGCCCAACTTGACACTGGTGCCCCCTTGGGTCTTGGAACCATCCTGCGCGGTGTGGATTTTCAGTATCCAGCCAGCCACTCCCAGTCACAGGCCCCCAAACATATACCACGGCCATTTTCCCTGACAAAAAAACTCAGCTGCCCCACTTCTGGGTGGTAGATTGCAGGAGCCACTTGGCTCTGTCAAAACAGCCTGACTCGGCACTGGTGCCACCTTTCATCTGGGAACCATCCTGCGTATCGTGGATTTTCAGGAGCCAGCCGGCCACTCCCAGCCACAGGCCCCCAAACATATACCACGGCCCTTTTCCCTGGAAGTAAAACTGACCTGCCCATCTTCTGGCTGGCTGATTGCAGGAGCCACTTGGCTCTATCACACCAGCCCGACTTGGCACTGGTGCCACCTTTCATCTGGGAACCATCCTGCGTATCGTGGATTTTCAGGAGCCAGCCGGCCACTCCCAGCTACAGGCCTCCAAACATATACCACGGCCCTTTTCCCTGGAAAAAACACTCAGCTGCCCTGCTTCTGGATGGTAGATTGCTGGAGCCACTTGGCTCTATACAACCAGCCCGACTCTGCAGTGGTGCCACCTTTCATCCTGGAACCATCCTGCGTATCGTGGATTTTCAGGAGCCAGCCGGCCACTCCCAGCCACAGGCCCGCAGAAACAAACCACGGCCCTTTTCCCTGGCAAACAAAACTCACCCGCCCCGCTTCTGGCTGGGAGATTGCAGGAGCCACTTGCCTCTATCAAACCAGCCCGACTCGGCACTGGTGCCACCTTTCATCTGGGAAACATCCTGTGCGGTGTGGATTTTCAGGAGCCAGCCGGCCACTCCCAGCCACAGGCCCCCAGACACTAACTACGGCCCTTATCCCTGGGAGTAAAACTGACCTGCCAATCATCCGGCTGGCAGATTGCAGGAGCCACTTGCCTCTATCAATCCAGCCCGACTTGGCACTGGTGTCACCTTTCATCTGGGAACCATCCTACGTATCGTGGATTTTCAGGAGCCAGCCGGCCACTCCCAGCCACAGGCCCCCAAACACAAACCACGGCCCTTTTCCCTGGAAGTAAAACTGACCTGCCCATCTTCTGGCTGGCAGATTGCAGGAGCAACTTGGCTTTATCAAGCCAGCCCGACTTGATACTGGTGCCCCCTTGGGTCTTGGAACCATCCTGCGCGGTGTGGATTTTCAGTAGCCAGCCAGCCAGTCCCAGTCACAGGCCCCCAAACATATACCACGGCCCTTTTCCCTGAAAAAAAAACTCAGCTGCCCCACTTCTGGGTGGTACATTGCAGGAGCCACTTGGCTCTGTCAAAACTGCCTTACTCGGCACTGGTGCCACCTTTCATCTGGGAACCATCCTGCGTATCGTGGATTTTCAGGAGCCAGCTGGCCACTCCCAGCCACAGTCCTCCAAACATATACCACGGCCCTTGTCCCTGGAAAAAAAACTCAGCTGCCATGCTTCTGAAAGGCAGATTGCAGGAGCCACTTGGCTCTATCAAACCAGCTCGACTCGGAACTGGTGCCACCTTTCATCTGGGAACCATCCTGCGCGGTGTGGATTTTCAGTAGCCAGCCAGCCACTACCATTCACAGGTCCCCAAACATATACCACGGCCCTTTTCCCTGGAAGTAAAACTGACCTGCCCATCTTCTGGCTGGCTGATTGCAGGAGCCACTTGGCTCTATCACACCAGCCCGACTTGCACTGGTGCCACCTTTCATCTGGGAACCATCCTGCGTATCGTGGATTTTCAGGAGCCAGCCAGCCACTCCCAGCTACAGGCATCCAAACATATACCACGGCCCTTTTCCCTGGAAAAAACACTCAGCTGCCCTGCTTCTGGATGGTAGATTACAGGAGCCACTAGGCTCTATACAACCAGCCCGACTCGGCAGTGGTGCCACCTTTCATCTGGGAACCATCCTGCGTATCGTGGATTTTCAGGACCCAGCCGGCCACTCCCTGCCACAGGCCCCCAAACACAAACCACGGCCTTTTTCCCTGGAAAAGAAAACTCACCCGCCCCGCTTCTGGCTGGCAGATTGCAGGAGCCACTTGTCTCTATCAAAATAGCCCGACTCGGCACTGGTGCCACCTTTCATCTGGGAAACATCTTGCGCATCGTGGATTTTCAGGAGCCAGCCGGCCACTCCCAGCCACAGTCCCCCAGACACAAACTACGGCCCTTTTCCCAGGAAGCAAAACTGACCTGCCCATCTTCTGGCTGGCAGATTGCAGGAGACACTTGGCTCTATCACACCAGCCCGACTCGGCACTGGTGCCACCTTTCATCTGGGAGCCGTCCTGCGTATCGTGGATTTTCAGGAGCCAGCCGGCCACTCCCATCCACAGGTCCCCAAACACAAACCACGGCCCTTTTCCCTGGAAGCAAAACTGACCTGCCCATCTTCTGGCTGGCAGATTGCAGGAGAAACTTGGCTCTATCACACCAGCCCGACTCGGCACTGGGGCCACCTTTCATCTGGGATCCATCCTGCGCGGTGTGGATTTTCAGGAGCCAGCCGGCCACTTCCATCCACAGGTTCCCAATCACAAACCACGGCCGTGTTCCCTGGAAGTGAAACTGACCAGCCCATCTTCTGGCTGGCAGATTGCAGGAGACACTTGGCTTTATCAAACCAGCCTGACTCGGCACTGGTGCCACCTTTCATCTGGGAAAGATCCTGCGCGGTGTGGATTTTCAGTTGCCAGCCAGCCACTACCACTCACAGGCCCCCAAACACAAACCACGGCCCTTTTCCCTGGAAGTAAAACTGACCTGCCCATCTTCTGGCTGGCAGATTGCAGGAGCCACTTGGCTCTATCACACCAGCCCGACTTGGCACTGGTGCCACCTTTCATCTGGGAACCATCCTGCGTATCGTGGATTTTCAGGAGCCAGCCGGCCACTCCCAGCTACAGGCATCCAAACATATACCACGGCCCTTTTCCCTGGAAAAAACACTCAGCTGCCCTGCTTCTGGATGGTAGATTGCAGGAGCCACTTGGCTCTATACAACCAGCCCGACTCGGCAGTGGTGCCACCTTTCATCTGGGAACCATCCTGCGTATTGTGGATTTTCAGGAGCCAGCCGGCCACTCCCAGCCACAGGTCCCCAGACACAAACCACGGGCCTTTTCCCTGGGAAACAAAACTCACCCGCTCCGCATCTGGCTGGGAGATTGCAGGAGCCACTTGCCTCTATCAAACCAGCCCGACCCGGCACTGGTGCCACCTTTCATCTCGGAAACATCCTGCGCGGTGTGGATTTTCAGGAGCCAGCCGGCCACTCTCAGCCACAGGCCCCCAGACACAAACTGCGGACCTTATCCCTGGGAGTAAAACTGACCTGCCCATCACCCGGCTGGGAGATTGCAGGAGCCACTTGGCTCTATCAATCCAGCGCGACTTGGCACTGGTGCCACCTTTCATCTGGGAACCATCCTACGTATCGTGGATTTTCAGGAGCCAGCCGGCCACTCCCAGCCACAGGCCTCCAAACATATACCACGGCCCTTTTCCCTGGAAAAAAAACTCAGCTGCCCTGCTTCTGGATGGTAGATTGCTGGAGCCACTTGGCTCTATCAAATCAGCCCGACTCGGCACTGGTGCCACCTTTCATCTGGGAACCATCCTGCGTATTGTGGATTTTCAGGACCCAGCCGGCCACTCCCAGCTACAGGCCCTCGAACAAAAACCACGGCCCTTATCCCTGGCAAACAAACCTCACCCGCCCCGCTTCTGGCTGGCGGATTGCAGGTGCCACTTGTCTCAATCAAACAAGCCCGACTCGGCACTGGTGCCACCTTTCATCTGGGAACCATCCTGCGTATCGTGGATTTTCAGGAGCCAGCCGGCCACTCTCAGCCACAGGCCCCCAAACAAAAAACTACGACCCTTTTCCCGGGAAGTTAAACTGATCTGCCCATCTTCTGGCTGGCAGATTGCAGGAGACACTTGGCTCTATCACACCAGCACGACTTGGCACTGGTGCCACCTTTCATCTGGGAACCATCCTGCGTATCGTGGATTTTCAGGAACCAGCCGGCCACTCCCAGCCACAGGCCCCCAGACACATACTACGGCCCTTTTCCCTGGAACTAAAACTGACCGTCCCATTTTCTGGCTGGCAGATTGCAGGAGCCACTTGGCTCTATCAAACCAGGCCCACTTGGCACTGGTGGCACCTTTCATCTGGGAACCATCCTACGTATCGTGGATTTTCAGGAGCCAGCCGCCCACTCCCAGCCACAGGCCTCCAAACATATACCACGGCCCTTTTCCCTGGAAAAGAAATTCAGCTGCCCTGCTTCTGGATGGTAGATTGCAGGAGCCACTTGCCTCTATCAAACCAGCCCGACTTGGCACTGGTGCCACCTTTCATCTGGGAACCATCCTGCGTATCGTGGATTTTCAGGAACCAGCCGGACACTCCTAGCCACAGGCCCCCAAACATATACCACGGCCCTTTTCCCTGGAAGTAAAAATGACCTGGACATCTTCTGGCTGGGAGATTGCAGGTGCCACTTGCCTCTATCAAACCAGCCCGACTTGGCACTGGTGCCCCCTTGGGTGTGGGAACCATCCTGCGCGGTGTGGATTTTCAGGAGCCAGCCGGCCACTCCCAGCCACAGGCCCCCAGACACAAACTACGGCCCTTATCCCTGGGAGTAAAACTGACCTGCCCATCATCCGGCTGGCAGATTGCAGGAGCCACTTGGCTCTATCAAACCAGCCTGACTTGGCACTGGTGCCACCTTTCGTCTGGGAACCATCCTGCGTATCGTGGATTTTCAGGAGGCAGCCGCCCCCTCCCAGCCACAGGCCTCCAAACATATACCACGGCCCTTTTCCCTGGAAAAAAATATTCAGCTCCCTGCTTCTGGATGGTAGATTGCAGGAGCCACTTGCCTCTATCAAACCAGCCCGACTTGGCACTGGTGCCACCTTTCATCTGGGAACAATCCTGCGAATCATGGATTTTCAGGAGCCAGCCGGCCACTCCCAGCCACAGGCCTCCAAACATATACCACGGCCCTTTTCCCTGGAAAAAAAACTCAGCTGCCCTGCTTCTGAATGGTAGATTGCAGGAGCCACTTGGCTCTATCAAACCAGCCCGACTCGGCACTGGTGCCACCTTTCATCTGGGAAACATCCTGCGCAGTGTGGATTTTCAGTAGCCAGCCAGCCACTACCAGTCACAGGCCCCCAAACATATACCACGGCCATTTTTCCTGGAAGTTAAACTGACCTGCCCATCTTCTGGCTGGCTGATTGCAGGAGCCACTTGGCTCTATCACACCAGCCCGACTTGGCACTGGTGCCACCTTTCATCTGGGAACCATCCTGCGTATCGTGGATTTTCAGGAGCCAGCCGGCCACTCCCGGCTACAGGCCTCCAAACATATACCACGGCCCTTTTCCCTGGAAAAAACACTCAGCTGCCCTGCTTCTGGATGGTAGATTGCAGGAGCCACTTGGCTCTATACAACCAGCCCGATTCGGCAGTGGTGCCACCTTTCATCTGGGAACCATCCTGCGTATCGTGGATTTTCAGGAGCCAGCCGGCCACTCCCAGCCACAGGCCCCCAAACACAAACCATGGCCCTTTTCCCTGGCAAACAAAACTCACCCGCCCCGCTTCTGGCTGGCAGATTGCAGGAGACACTTGGCTCTATCACACCAGCCCGACTTGACACTGGTGCCACCTTTCATCTGGGAACCATCCTGCGTATCGTGGATTTTCAGGAGCCAGCCGGCCACTCCCAGCCACAGGCCCGCAGACACAAACCACGGCCCTTTTCCCTGGCAAACAAAACTCACCCGCCCCGCTTCTGGCTGGGAGATTTCAGGAGCCACTTGCCTCTGTCAAGCCAGCCCGACTCGGCACTGGTGCCACCTTTCATCTGGGAAACATCCTGGCGGTGTGGATTTTCAGGAGCCAGCCGGCCACTCCCAGCCACAGGCCCCGAGACACAAACTACGGCCCTTATCCCTGGGAGTAAAACTGACCTGCCAATCATCCGGCTGGCAGATTGCAGGAGCCACTTGCCTCTATCAATCCAGCCCGACTTGGCACTGGTGTCACCTTTCATCTGGGAACCATCCTACGTATCGTGGATTTTCAGGAGCCAGCCGGCCACTCCCAGCCACAGGCCCCCAAACACAAACCACGGCCCTTTTCCCTGGAAGTAAAACTGACCTTCCCCATCTTCTGGCTGGCAGATTGCAGGAGCCACTTGGCTTTATCATGCCAGCCCAACTTGATACTGGTGCCCCCTTGGGTCTTGGAACCATCCTGCGCGGTGTGGATTTTCAGTAGCCAGCCAGCCACTCCCAGTCACAGGCCCCCAAACATATACCACGGCCCTTTTCCCTGAAAAAAAAACTCAGCTGCCCCACTTCTGGGTGGTAGATTGCAGGAGCCACTTGGCTCTGTCAAAACAGCCCGACTTGGCACTGGTGCCACCTTTCATCTGGGGACCATCCTGCGTATCGTGGATTTTCAGGACCCAGTCGGCCACTCCCAGCCACAGGGCCTCGAACAAAAACCACGGCCCTTATCCCTGGCAAACAAAACTCACCCGCCCCGCTTCTGGCTGGCGGATTGCAGGTGCCACTTGTCTCAATCAAGCAAGCCCGACTCGGCACTGGTGCCACCTTTCATCTGGGAACCATCCTGCGTATCGTGGATTTTCAGGAGCCAGCCGGCCACTCTCAGCCACAGGCCCCCAAACAAAAAACTACGACCCTTTTCCCGGGAAGTTAAACTGATCTGCCCATCTTCTGGCTGGCAGATTGCAGGAGACACTTGGCTCTATCACACCAGCACGACTTGGCACTGGTGCCACCTTTCATCTGGGAACCATCCTGCGTATCGTGGATTTTCAGGAACCAGCCGGCCACTCCCAGCCACAGGCCCCCAGACACATACTACGGCCCTTTTCCCTGGAACTAAAACTGACCTTCCCATTTTCTGGCTGGCAGATTGCAGGAGCCACTTGGCTCTATCAAACCAGGCCCACTTGGCACTGGTGGCACCTTTCATCTGGGAACCATCCTACGTATCGTGGATTTTCAGGAGCCAGCCGGCCACTCCCAGCCACAGGCCTCCAAACATATACCACGGCCCTTTTCCCTGGAAAAGAAATTCAGCTGCCCTGCTTCTGGATGGTAGATTGCAGGAGCCACTTGCCTCTATCAAACCAGCCCGACTTGGCACTGGTGCCACCTTTCATCTGGGAACCATCCTGCGTATCGTGGATTTTCAGGAACCAGCCGGACACTCCTAGCCACAGGCCCCCAAACATATACCACGGCCCTTTTCCCTGGAAGTAAAAATGACCTGGACATCTTCTGGCTGGGAGATTGCAGGTGCCACTTGCCTCTATCAAACCAGCCCGATTTGGCACTGGTGCCCCCTTGGGTGTGGGAACCATCCTGCGCGGTGTGGATTTTCAGGAGCCAGCCGGCCACTCCCAGCCACAGGCCCCCAGACACAAACTACGGCCCTTTTCCCTGGGAGTAAAACTGACCTGCCCATCATCCGGCTGGCAGATTGCAGGAGCCACTTGGCTCTATCAAACCAGCCTGACTTGGCACTGGTGCCACCTTTCGTCTGGGAACCATCCTGCGTATCGTGGATTTTCAGGAGGCAGCCGCCCCCTCCCAGCCACAGGCCTCCAAACATATACCACGGCCCTTTTCCCTGGAAAAAAAAATTCAGCTCCCTGCTTCTGGATGGTAGATTGCAGGAGCCACTTGCGTCTATCTAACCAGCCCGACTTGGCATTGGTGCTCCCTTGGGTGTGGGAACCATCCTGCGCGGTGTGGATTTTCAGGAGCCAGCCGGCCACTCCCAGCCACAGGCCCCCAGACACAAACTACGGCCCTTATCGCTGGGAGTAAAACTGACCTGCCCATCATCCGGCTGGCAGATTGCAGGAGCCACTTGGCCCTATCAAACCAGCCTGACTTGGCACTGGTGCCACGCTTCATCTGGGAATCCTCCTGCGTATCGTGGATTTTCAGGACCCAGCCGGCCACTCCCAGCCACAGGCCCCCAAACATATTCTACGGCCCTTTTCCCTGGAAGTAAAACTGACCTGCCCATCTTCTGGCTGGCAGATTGCAGGAGCCACTTGGCTTTATCAAGCCAGCCCGACCTGGCACTGGTGCCACCTTTCATCTGGGAGCCATCCTGCGTATCGTGGATTTTCAGGAACCAGCCGGCCACTCCCAGCCACAGGCCCCCATACACATACTACGGCCCTTTTCCCTGGAAGTAAAACTGACCTGCCCATTTTCTGGCTGGCAGATTGCAGGAGCCACTTGGCTCTATCAAACCAGGCCGACTTGGCACTGGTGGCACCTTTCATCTGGGAACCATCCTACGTATCGTGGATTTTCAGGAGCCAGCCGGCCACTCCCAGCCACAGGCCTCCAAACATATACCACGGCCCTTTTCCCTGGAAAAAAAAATTCAGCTGCCCTGCTTCTGGATGGTAGATTGCAGGAGCCACTTGCCTCTATCAAACCAGCCCGACTTGGCACTGGTGCCACCTTTCATCTGGGAACCATCCTGCGTATCGTGGATTTTCAGGAGCCAGCCGGACACTCCTAGCCAGAGGCCTCCAAACATATACCACGGCCCATTTCCCTGGAAGTAAAAGTGACCTGGACATCTTCTGGCTGGGAGATTGCAGGTGCCACTTGCCTCTATCAAACCAGCCTGACTTGGCACTGGTGCCCCCTTGGGTGTGGGAACCATCCTGTGCGGTGCGGATTTTCAGGAGCCAGCCGGCCACTCCCAGCCACAGGCCCCCAGACACAAACTACGGCCCTTATCCCTGGGAGTAAAACTGACCTGCCCATCATCCGGCTGGCAGATTGCAGGAGCCACTTGGCTCTATCAAACCAGCCTGACTTGGCACTGGTGCCACCTTTCGTCTGGGAACCATCCTGCGTATCGTGGATTTTCAGGAGGCAGCCGCCCCCTCCCAGCCACAGGCCAACAAACACATACCACGGCCCTTTTCCCTGGAAAAAAAACTCAGCCTCCCCGCTTCTGGCTGGCAGATTGCAGGAGCCACTTCTCTCTATCAAACCAGCCCGACTTGGCAATGGTGCCACCTTTCATCTGGGAACCATCCTGTGTATCGTTGATTGTCAGGAGCCAGCCGGCCACTCCCAGACACAGGCCCCCAAACAAAAACCATGGCCCTTATCCCTGGCAAACAAAACTCACCCGCCCCGCTTCTGGCTGGGAGATTGCAGTAGCCACTTGCCTCTATCAAACCAGCCTGACTCGGCACTGGTGCCACCTTTCATCTGGGAACCATCCTGCGTATCGTGGATTTTCAGGACCCAGCCGGCCACTCCCATCCACAGGCCCCCAAACACAATCTACGGCCCTTTTCCCTGGAAGTAAAACTGACCTGCCCATCATCTGGCCGGCAGATTCCAGGAGCCACTTGTCTCTATCACACCAGCCCGACTTGGCACTGGTGCCACCTTTCATCTTGGAACCATCCTGCGTATCGTGGATTTTCAGGAGCCAGCCGCCCACTCCCAGTCACAGGCCTCCAAACATATACCACGGCCCTTTTCCCTGGAAGAAAAACTCAGCTGCCCCACTTCTGGATGGTAGATTGCAGGAGCCACTTACGTCTATCAAACCACCCTGACTTGGCACTGCTGTCACCTTTCATCTGGGAACCATCCTGCGTATCGTGGATTTTCAGGAACCAGCCGGCCACACCCAACCACAAACCACCAAACACAAACTACGGCCCTTTTCCCTGGAAGTAAAACTGACCTAGCAATCTTCAGGCTGGCTGATTGCAGGAGCCACTTGGCTCCATCAAACCAGCCCGACTTGGCACTGGTGCCCCATTGGGTGTGGTAACCATCCTGCGCGGTGTGGATTTTCAGTAGCCAGCCAGCCACTCCCAGTCACAGGCCCCCAAACATATACCATGGCCCTTTTCCCTGAAAAAAAAACTCAGCTGCCCCACTTCTGGGTGGTAGATTGCAGGAGCCACTTGGCTCTATCAAACCAGCCCGACTTGGCACTGGTGCCACCTTTCATCTGGGAACCATCCTGCGTATCGTGGATTTTCAGGAACCATCCGTCCACTCCCAGCCACAGGCCCCCAAACATGTACCACGGCCCTTTTCCCTGGAAAAAACACTCAGCTGCCCTGCTTCTGGATGGTAGATTGCAGGAGCCACTTGGCTCTATCACACCAGCCTGACTTGGCACTGGTGCCATGATTCATCTGGGAACCATCCTGCGTATCGTGGATTTTCAGGAGCCAGCCGGACACCCCCAGCCACAGGCCCCCAAACATATACCATGGACCTATTTCCTGGGAGAAAAACTCAGCTGCCCCACTTCTGGGTGGTAGATTGCAGGAGCCACTTGCCTCTATCAAACCAGCCTGATTTGGCACTGGTGCCACCTTTCATCTGGGAACCATCCTGCATATCGCGGATTTTCAGGAGCCAGCCGGCCACTCCCAGCCACAGGCCCCCAAACACAAACCACGGCCCTTTTCCCTGGAAGTAAAACTGACCTGCCCATCTTCTGGCTGGCAGATTGCAGGAGCCACTTGGCTTTATCAAGCCAGCCCAACTTGATACTGGTGCCCCCTTGGGTCTTGGAACCATCCTGCGCGGTGTGGATTTTCAGTAGCCAGCCTGCCACTCCCAGTCACAGGCCCCCAAACATATACCACGGCCATTTTCCCTGACAAAAAAACTCAGCAGCCCCACTTCTGGGTGGTAGATTGCAGGAGCCACTTGGCTCTGTCAAAACAGCCTGACTCGGCACTGGTGCCACCTTTCATCTGGGAACCATCCTGCGTATCGTGGATTTTCAGGAGCCAGCCGGCCACTCCCAGCCACAGGCCCCCAAACATATACCACGGCCCTTTTCCCTGGAAGTAAAACTGACCTGCCCATCTTCTGGCTGGCTGATTGCAGGAGCCACTTGGCTCTATCACACCAGCCCGACTTGGCACTGGTGCCACCTTTCATCTGGGAACCATCCTGCGTATCGTGGATTTTCAGGAGCCAGCCGGCCACTCCCAGCTACAGGCCTCCAAACATATACCACGGCCCTTTTCCCTGGAAAAAAAACTCAGCTGCCCTGCTACTGGATGGTAGATTTCAGGAGCCACGTGCCTCTATCAAACCAGCCTGACCTGGCACTGGTGCCACCATTCATCTGGGAACCATCCTGCGTATCGTGGATTTTCAGGACCCAGCCGGCCACCCCAGCCACAGGCCCTCGAACAAAAACCACGGCCCTTATCCCTGGCAAACAAAACTCACCCGCCCCGCTTCTGGCTGGCGGATTGCAGGTGTCACTTGTCTCAATCAAACAAGCCCGACTCGGCACTGGTGCCACCTTTCATCTGGGAACCATCCTGCGTATCGTGGATTTTCAGGACCCAGCCGGCCACACCCAGCCACAGGCGCCCAAACACAAACCACGGCCTTTTTCCATGGCAAACAAAACTCACCCGCCCCGCTTCTGGCCTGCAGATTGCAGGAGCCACTTGGCTTTATCAAGCCAGCCCGACTTGATATTGGTGACCCCTTGGGTCTTGGAAACATCCTGAGCGGTGTGGATTTTCAGGAGCCAGCCGGCCACTCCCATCCACAGTCCCCCAGACACAAACTACGGCCCTTATCCCTGGGAGTAAAACTGACCTGCCCATCATCCGGCTGGCAGATTGCAGGAGCTACTTGCCTCTATCAATCCAGCCCGACTTGGCACTGGTGTCACCTTTCATCTGGGAACCATCCTACGTATCGTGGATTTTCAGTAGCCAGCCGGCCACTCCCAGCCACAGGCCTCCAAACACATACCACGGCCCTTTTCCCTGGAAAAAAAACTCAGCTGCCCTGCTTCTGGATGGTAGATTTCAGGAGCCACGTGCCTCTATCAAACCAGCCTGACCTGGCACTGGTGCCACCTTTCATCTGGGAACCATCCTGCGTATCGTGGATTTTCAGGACCCAGCCGGCCACTCCCAGCCACAGGCCCTCGAACAAAAACCACGGCCCTTATCCCTGGCAAACAAAACTCACCCGCCCCGCTTCTGGCTGGCGGATTGCAGGTGCCACTTGCCTCTATCACACCAGCCCGACGTGGCACTGGTGCCACCTTTCATCTGGGATCCATCCTGCGTATTGTGGATTTTCAGGAGCCAGCCGGCCACTTCCATCCACAGGTTCCCAAACACAAACTACGGCCCTTTTCCCTGGAAGCAAAACTGACCTGCCCATCTTCTGGCTGGCAGATTGCAGGTGACACTTGGCTCTATCACACCAGCCCGACTTGGCACTGGTGCCACCTTTCATCTGGGAACCATCCTGCGTATCGTGGATTTTCAGGAGCCAGCCGGCCACTCCCAGCTACAGGCATCCAAACATATACCACGGCCCTTTTCCCTGGAAAAAACACTCAGCTGCCCTGCTTCTGGATGGTAGATTGCAGGAGCCACTTGGCTCTATACAACCAGCCCGACTCGGCAGTGGTGCCACCTTTCATCTGGGAACCATCCTGCGTATTGTGGATTTTCAGGACCCAGCCGGCCACTCCCAGCCACAGGCCCCCAGACACAAACCACGGGCCTTTTCCCTGGCAAACAAAACTCACCCGCCCCGCATCTCGCTGGGAGATTGCAGGAGACACTTGCCTCTATCAAACCAGCCCGACCCGGCACTGGTGCCACCTTTCATCTCGGAAACATCCTGCGCGGTGTGGATTTTCAGGAGCCAGCCGGCCACTCTCAGCCACAGGCCCCCAGACACAAACTGCGGACCTTATCCCTGGGAGTAAAACTGACCTGCCCATCACCCGGCTGGCAGATTGCAGGAGCCACTTGCCTCTATCAATCCAGCCCGACTTGGCACTGGTGCCACCTTTCATCTGGGAACCATCCTACGTATCGTGGATTTTCAGGAGCCAGCCGGCCACTCCCAGCCACAGGCCTCCAAACATATACCACGGCCCTTTTCCCTGGCAAACAAACCTCACCCGCCCCGCTTCTGGCTGGCGGATTGCAGGTGCCACTTGTCTCAATCAAACAAGCCCGACTCGGCACTGGTGCCACCTTTCATCTGGGAACCATCCTGCGTATCGTGGATTTTCAGGAGCCAGCCGGCCACTCTCAGCCACAGGCCCCCAAACAAAAAACTACGAACCTTTTCCCGGGAAGTTAAACTGATCTGCCCATCTTCTGGCTGGCAGATTGCAGGAGACACTTGGCTCTATCACACCAGCCCGACTTGGCACTGGTGCCACCTTTCATCTGGGAACCTTCCTGCGTATCGTGGATTTTCAGTTGCCAGCCAGCCACTACCACTCACAGGCCCCCAAACATATACCACGGCCCTTTTCCCTGGAACTAAAACTGACTTGCCCATTTTCTGGCTGGCAGATTGCAGGAGCCACTTGGCTCTATCAAACCAGGCCGACTTGGCACTGGTGCTCCCTTGGGTGTGGGAACCATCCTGCGCGGTGTGGATTTTCAGGAGCCAGCCGGCCACTCCCAGCCACAGGCCCCCAGACACAAACTACGGCCCTTATCGCTGGGAGTAAAACTGACCTGCCCATCATCCGGCTGGCAGATTGCAGGAGCCACTTGGCCCTATGAAACCAGCCTGACTTGGCACTGGTGCCACGCTTCATCTGGGAATCCTCCTGCGTATCGTGGATTTTCAGGACCCAGCCGGCCACTCCCAGCCACAGGCCCCCAAACATATTCTACGGCCCTTTTCCCTGGAAGTAAAACTGACCTGCCCATCTTCTGGCTGGCAGATTGCAGGAGCCACTTGGCTTTATCAAGCTAGCCCGACCTGGCACTGGTGCCACCTTTCATCTGGGAACCATCCTGCGTATCGTGGATTTTCAGGAACCAGCCGGCCACTCCCAGCCACAGGCCCCCATACACATACTACGGCCCTTTTCCCTGGAAGTAAAACTGACCTGCCCATTTTCTGGCTGGCAGATTCCAGGAGCCACTTGGCTCTATCAAACCAGGCCGACTTGGCACTGGTGGCACCTTTCATCTGGGAACCATCCTACGTATCGTGGATTTTCAGGAGCCAGCCGGCCACTCCCAGCCACAGGCCTCCAAACATATACCACGGCCCTTTTCCCTGGAAAAAAAAATTCAGCTGCCCTGCTTCTGGATGGTAGATTGCAGGAGCCACTTGCCTCTATCAAACCAGCCCGACTTGGCACTGGTGCCACCTTTCATCTGGGATCCATCCTGCGTATCGTGGATTTTCAGGAGCCAGCCGGACACTCCTAGCCACACGCCCCCAAACATATACCACGGCCCATTTCCCTGGAAGTAAAACTGACCTGGACATCTTCTGGCTGGGAGATTGCAGGTGCCACTTGCCTCTATCAAACCAGCCTGACTTGGCACTGGTGCCCCCTTGGGTGTGGGAACCATCCTGTGCGGTGCGGATTTTCAGGAGCCAGCCGGCCACTCCCAGCCACAGGCCCCCAGACACAAACTACGGCCCTTATCCCTGGGAGTAAAACTGACCTGCCCATCATCCGGCTGGCAGATTGCAGGAGCCACTTGGCTCTATCAAACCAGCCTGACTTGGCACTGGTGCCACCTTTCGTCTGGGAACCATCCTGCGTACCGTGGATTTTCAGGAGGCAGCCGCCCCCTCCCAGCCACAGGCCAACAAACACATACCACTGCCCTTTTCCCTGGAAAAAAAACTTAGCCTCCCCGCTTCTGGCTGGCAGATTGCAGGAGCCACTTGTCTCTATCAAACCAGCCCGACTTGGCACTGGTGCCACCTTTCATCTGGGAACCATCCTGTGTATCGTTGATTGTCAGGAGCCAGCCGGCCACTCCCAGACACAGGCCCCCAAACAAAAACCATGGCCCTTATCCCTGGCAAACAAAACTCACCCGCCCCGCTTCTGGCTGGGAGATTGCAGTAGTCACTTGTCTCTATCAAACCAGCCTGACTCGGCACTGGTGCCACCTTTCATCTGGGAACCATCCTGCGTATCGTGGATTTTCAGGAGCCAGCCGGCCACTCCCATCCACAGGCCCCCAAACACAATCTACGGCCCTTTTCCCTGGAAGTAAAACTGACCTGCCCATCATCTGGCCGGCAGATTCCAGGAGCCACTTGTCTCTGTCACACCAGCCCGACTTGGCACTGGTGCCACCTTTCATCTTGGAACCATCCTGCGTATCGTGGATTTTCAGGAGCCAGCCGCCCACTCCCAGCCACAGGCCTCCAAATATATACCACGGCCCTTTTCCCTGGAAGAAAAACTCAGCTGCCCCACTTCTGGATGGTAGATTGCAGGAGCCACTTACCTCTATCAAACCATCCTGACTTGGCACTGCTGCCACCTTTCATCTGGGAACCATCCTGCGTATCGTGGATTTTCAGGAACCAGCCGGTCACACCCAGCCACAATCCACCAAACACAAACGACGGCCCTTTTCCCTGGAAGTAAAACTGACCTAGCAATCTTCAGGCTGGCTGATTGCAGGAGCCTCTTGGCTCCATCAAACCAGCCCGACTTGGCACTGGTGCCCCCTTGGGTGTGGTAACCATCCTGCGCGGTGTGGATTTTCAGGAGCCAGCCTGCCACTCCCAGCCACAGGCCCCCAAACATATACCACGGCCCTTTTCCCTGGAAAAAAAAATTCAGCTGCCCTGCTTCTGGATGGTAGATTGCAGGAGCCACTTGGCTCTCTCAAACCACCCTGACTCGGCAGTGGTGCCACCTTTCATCTGGGAACCATCCTGCGTATCGTGGATTTTCAGTAGCCAGCCGGCCACTCCCAGCCACAGGCCTCCAAACATATACCACGGCCCTTTTCCCTGGAAAAAACACTCAGCTGCACTGCTTCTGAATGGTAGATTGCAGGAGCCACTTGGCTCTATACAACCAGCCCGACTCGGCAGTGGTGCCACCTTTCATCTGGGAACCATCCTGCGTATCGTGGATTTTCAGGAGCCAGCCGGCCACTCCCAGCTACAGGCCCCGAATCACAAATCACGGCCCTTTTCCCTGGAAGTAAAACTGACTTGCCCATCTTCTGGCTGGCAGATTGCAGGAGCCACTTGGCTCTATCACACCAGCCCGACTTGGCACTGGTGCCATGATTCATCTGGGAACCATCCTGCGTATCGTGGATTTTCAGGAGCCAGCCGGCCACTCCCAGCCACAGGCCCCCAAACATATACCACTGCCCTTTTCCCTGGAAGTAAAACTGACCTGGCCATCTTCTGGCTGGCAGATTGCAGGTGCCACTTGCCTCAATCAAACCAGCCCGACTTGGCACTGGTGCCCCCTTGGGTGTGGGGACCATCCTGCGCGGTGTGGATTTTCAGGAGCCAGCCGGCCACTCCCAGCCACAGGCCCCCAGACACAAACTACGGCCCTTATCCCTGGAAGTAAAACTGACCTGCCCATCATCCGGCTGGCAGATTGCAGGAGCCACCTGGCTCTATCAAACCAGCCCGACTCGGCACTGGTGCCACCTTTCATCTGGGAACCATCCTGCGTATCGTGGATTTTCAGGACATAGCCGGCCACTCCCATCCTCAGGCCCCCAAACACATACTACGGCCCTTTTCCCTGGAAGTAAAACTGACCTGCCCATCTTCTGGCTGGCAGATTTCAGGAGCCACGTGCCTCTATCAAACCAGCCTGACCTGGCACTGGTGCCACCTTTCATCTGGGAACCATCCTGCGTATCGTGGATTTTCAGGAGCCAGCTGGCCACTCCCAGCCACAGGCCCCCAAACATATACCACGGCCCTTTTCCCTGGAAAAAAAAATTCAGCTACCCTGCTTCTGGATGGTAGATTGCAGGAGCCACTTGGCTCTCTCAAACCAGCCTGACTCGGCAGTGGTGCCACCTTTCATCTGGGAAGCATCCTGCGTATCGTGGATTTTCAGGACCCAGCCGGCCACTCCCAGCCACAGGCCCCCAGACACAAACTACGGCCCTTATCCTTGGAAGTAAAACTGACCTATCCATCTTCTGGCTGGCAGATTGCAGGAGCCACTTGGCTCTATCAATCCAGCCCGACTTGGCGCTGGTGCCACCTTTCATCTTGTAACCATCCTGCGTATCGTGGATTTTCAGGAGCCAGCCGGCCACTCCCAGCCACAGGCCCCCGGACACAAACCACGGCCCTTTTCCCTGAAAAAAAAACTCAGCTGCCCCACTTCTGGGTGGTAGATTGCAGGAGCCACTTGGCTCTATCAAACCAGCCCGACTTGGCACTGGTGCCACCTTTCATCTGGGAACCATCCTGCGTATCGTGGATTTTCAGGAACCATCCGTCCACTCCCAGCCACAGGCCCCCAAACATATACCACGGCCCTTTTCCCTGGAAAAAACACTCAGCTGCCCTGCTTCTGGATGGTAGATTGCAGGAGCCACGTGGCTCTATACAACCAGCCCGACTCGGCAGTGGTGCCACCTTTCATCTGGGAACCATCCTGCGTATTGTGGATTTTCAGGAGCCAGCCGGCCACTCCCAGCCACAGGCCCCCAAACACAAACTACGGCCTTTTTCCCTGGCAAAAAACTCACCCGCCCCGCTTCTGGCTGGCAGATTGCAGGAGACGCTTGGCTCTATCACACCAGCCCGACTTGGCACTGGTGCCACCTTTCATCTGGGAACCATCCTGCGTATCATGGATTTTCAGGAGCCAGACGGCCACTCCCAGCCACAGGCCCCCAATCACAAATCACGGCCCTTTTCCCTGGAAGTAAAACTGACCTGCCCATCTTCTGGCTGGCAGATTGCAGGAGCCACTTGGCTCTATCACACCAGCCCGACTTGGCACTGGTGCCATGATTCATCTGGGAACCATCCTGCGTATCGTGGATTTTCAGGAGCCAGCCGGACACCCCCAGCCACAGGCCCCCAAACATATACCATGGACCTATTTCCTGGGAGAAAAACTCAGCTGCCCCACTTCTGGGTGGTTGATTGCAGGAGCCACTTGCCTCTATCAAACCAGCCTGATTTGGCACTGGTGCCACCTTTCATCTGGGAACCATCCTGCGTATCGTGGATTTTCAGGAGCCAGCCGGCCACTCCCAGCCACAGGCCCTCAAACAAAAACTACAGCCCTCTTCCCTGGAAGTAAAACTGACCTGGCCATCTCCTGGCTGGCTGATAGCAGGAGCCACTTGGATCTATCAAACCAGCCCGACTTGGCACTGGTGCCACCTTTCATCTGGGAACCATCCTGCGTATCGTGGATTTTCAGGAACCAGCCGTCCACTCCCAGCCACAGGCCCCCAAACATATAGCACGGCCCTTTTCCCTGGAAGTAAAACTGACCTGGCCATCTTCTGGCTGGCAGATTGCAGGTGCCACTTACCTCAATCAAACCAGCCCGACTTGGCACTGGTGCCCCCTTGGGTGTGGGAACCATCCTGCGCGGTGTGGATTTTCAGGAGCCAGCCGGCCATTCCCAGCCACAGGCCCCCAGACACAAACTACGGCCCTTATCCCTGGAAGTAAAACTGACCTGCCCATCATCCGGCTGGCAGATTGCAGGAGCCACCTGGCTCTATCAAACCAGCCCGACTTGGCACTGGTGCCACCTTTCATCTGGGAACCATCCTACGTATCGTGGATTTTCAGGAGCCAGCCGGCCACTCCCAGCCACAGGCCTCCAAACAAAAACCACGGCCCTTTTACCTGGAAAAAAAACTCAGCCTTCCCGCTTCTGGCTTGCAGATTGCAGGAGCCACTTGGCTCTATCAAACCAGCCCGACTCGGCACTGGTGCCACCTTTCATCTGGGAACCATCCTGCGTATCGTGGATTTTCAGGAGCCAGCCTCCAACTCCCAGTCACAAGCCCCCAAACAAAAACTACGGCCCTTTTTTCTGGAAGTAAAACTGACCTGTCCATCTTCTGGCTGGCAGATTGCAGGAGACACTTGCCTCAATCAAACCCGCCCGACTTGGCACTGGTGCCACCATTCATCTGGGAATCATCCTGCGTAATGTGGATTTTCAGGAGCCAGCCGGCCACTCTCAGCCACAGGCGCCCGAACACAAATCACGGCCGTTTTCCCTGGCAAGAAAAACTCATCTGCCCCACTTCTGGTTGGTAGATTGCAGGAGCTACTTGCCTCTATCAAACCAGCCCGACTCGGCACTGGTGCCACCTTTCATCTGGGAACCATCCTGCGTATCGTGGATTTTCAGGAGCCAGCCGGCCACTCCCAGCCTCAGGCCCCCAAACACAATCTACGGCCCTTTTTCCTGGAAGTAAAACTGACCTGCCCATCTTCTGGCTGGCAGATTGCAGGAGCCACTTGCCTCAATCAAACCAGCCCGACTTGGCACTGGTGCCACCTTTCATCTGGGAACCATCCTGCGTATCGTGGATTTTCAGGAACCAGCCGGCCACTCCCAGCCACAGGCCCCCAAACATATACCACGGCCCTTTTCCCTGGAAGTAAAACTGACCTGGCCATCTTCTGGCTGGCAGATTGCAGGTGCCACTTGCCTCAATCAAACCAGCCCTAATTGGCACTGGTGCCCCCTTGGGTGTGGGAACCATCCTGCGCGGTGTTGATTTTCAGGAGCCAGCCGGCCACTCCCAGCCATAGGCCCCCAAAAACAAACTACGGCCCTATTCCCTGGAAGTAAAACTGACCTGCCCATCTTCTGGCTGGCTGATTGCAGGAGCCACTTGGCTCTATCAAACCAGCCCGACTCGGCACTGGTGCCACCATTCATCTGGGAACCATCCTGCGTATCGTGGATTTTCAGGAGCCAGCCAGCCACTCCCAGCCTCAGGCCCCAGAACACAAACCACGGCCCTTTTCCCTGGAAGTAAAACTGACCTGCCCATCTTCTGGCTGGCTGATTGCAGGAGCCACTTGGCTCTATCACACCAGCCCGACTTGGCACTGGTGCCACCTTTCATCTGGGAACCATCCTGCGTATCGTGGATTTTCAGGAGCCAGCCGGCCACTCCTAGTCACAGGCCCCCAAACATATACCACTGCCCTTTTCCCTGGAAAAAAAACTCAGCTGCCCCGCTTCTGGATGGTAGATTGCAGGAGCCACAAGGTAATATCAAACCAGCCCAACTTGGCACTGGTGCCCGCTTTCATCTGGGAACCATCCTGTGTATCGTGGATTTTCAGGAGCCAGCCGGCCACTCCCAGCCACAGGCCCCCTTCAGGGCTGGAGGCACCACCGAGTACAGAACTGACAGGGCCAGATCCAGGGATGGGGTGGAGATGGAGGGGGGCTTCACGTAGGCAAGTATGCCAGTGCTCAGGAACAGGGAGAGCATGGCCAGGTGAGGGAGGTAGGTGGAAAAGGCTTTGTGCCATCTCTGCTCAGAGGGGATCCTCAGCACTGCCCTGAAGATCTGCACATAGGAGAACACAATGAACACAAAACAACCGAAATTTAAACAGACACTAGCAGCAAGAAGCCCCAGTTCCCTGAGATAGGAGTGTGAGCAGGAGAGCTTGAGTATCTGGGGCACTACACAAAAGAACTGGCCAAGGACATTGCCATGGCACAAGGGCAGAGAAAATGTATTGGCTGTGTGCAGCAGAGCAGTGAGAAAGGCACTGGCCCAGGCAGCTGCTGCCATGTGGGCACAAGCTCTGCTGCCCAGGAGGGTCCCATAGTGCAGGGGTTTGCAGATGGACACGTAGCGGTCGTAGCACATGATGGTCAGGATATAAAATCCTGTTGAAATGAAGAACAGAAAGAAAAGAGCTGTGTAGCACATCCTCTGTAGGAGATGTTCCTGGTGTCCCAGAGGGAATTGTGCATGGCTTTGGGGACAGTGGTGCAGGCGGAGCCCAGGTCAGTGAGGGCCAGGATGAGCAGGAAGAAGAACATGGGCGTGTGCAGGTGGCGGCCGCAGGCTACGGTGCTGATGATGAGGCCATTGCCCAGGAGGGCAGCCAGGGAGATGCCCAGCAAGAGGCAGAAGTGCAGGAGCTGCAGCTGCCGTGTGTCTGCCAATGCCAGCAGGAGGAAATGGCTGATGGAGCTGCTGTTGGACATTTGCTGTCCCTTCGCATGGGGATCTGTAAAATAGTAATGACCGAATTATTGGGTTTGGAGAGGAACTGAATTATCCCAGCACAGCTTGGGGGCTCTTTTCCCCCACTGCCTGCCCAGGGCTCCGCTGCCTGGAGCTGTCCCTTCCAGCAGCTGCTTCCCCGTGCCCAGGGCTGGGCCCTGCCAGTGCTGCCAGAGCCCAGCTGAGCCCTGCAGGCTCAGCTCTGCCCTGCAGACCACTCCCAACACTGGCACTGCCAAGGGGCAGCTCTGGCTCTGCAGGCTCTGATGAAAACTTCAGAGCAACCCTGAGGAGACTGTAAAAGCAACACTAATGCTGCCTGTGAGGGGCCCTGTGCTGATGTCTGTCACTGCGTGGTTTATTCAGATCTGAAAGGGGTTTTTTTATAAATTCTACGCCTGAACTGAGAGAATAATATCTATGTGCAGTTTCTCATCCAGGCAACCCAGTGCAGTAGATTAATAAAGCAGGATTTTCCCTTTTGTGCAGCCCCTGCCTTGATGTGCTCCCTCTATAATCTTCTTGGAAATGTTCTGCAGTTAAATGCCATGCTGGGAGCAGTCCTGAACAATGCAGTATCCGCAACACAGAAGGAGAAAACATCTAAGCCTTACCAGCTGTCTCCTTCCACCCAGATCTTGTCCCCCACTGCTGGGAGCAGCTGCCAGAGCTGGCTGACAGCTGTCCCTGGCGGCAGCAGAGTCCCTGCCCCAGCACAGCGCCCTGGGCTGCAGGACCCTGCTCTGCACGACAGCCCTGGGCACCCCTGGCTGCTCTGCACAAGAGACAATCAGAGAATGTACTCACAGGGTCTGTAGGCATTGGGATGTTCCAGCTTCAGGAGATCATTCCAGGAACTGCAGCTGCATTGTCCTGCAGCCAGAGGTTCCTGTGCCAAGGGCTGGCAGTGATTCTGCCCCAGGCACTTCTCAGCACCTTCCCAGCCCTGACTGATTGAAGCTCTCTGTGCCTCTGTGCTGTGCCTGGGGTGGCTGCAGGCAGTGCCCCAGCCCTGCTGGACTGGCAGAAGAGCTGCTCATCAAGAGAAATGTGCTTTTGAAGCTCTGCTTGGTTACCAGGAGCTGCCTCTGTGCCAAGAGCCCAGCCCAGCTCAGCAGCACAGACATAGCAAAAGGACTTTAATGAGCCTCTGAGGCTTTGTGCTCAGGCCCTGAACATCAGTCCCTGAGAGGGAGCTGATGATACCTCTCCAGAACTCCAAGTCAGAATCCAACTCCAAAGTTTCTTGGACTTTTAATGGGTCCCACTGAGAAGCACGACTGAGAAAGTGTCCCCAGGCCCCAGGCAGAGCAGACAACTGGAGGCAGTGATGACAGGTGGGGACAAAGAGAAGACAAGTCTTGGTTACCTGGGGCACAGCAGGGTCTGTGCCACCAAGGACTGTGAGGAGACACCTTGTCCTGAGGCCCTGGGGCCTCCTGGCACAGCCCCAGCCAGGCTGGGCACTGTCAGCCCTTTGTCCTTCCCTCAGCATCCCCCCCTAGCCCACATCCCAGTGGCCTCAAGGATCTGCTGGAAGGAGTCCCTGGGGAGCCTTGCTCAGGAATGGCCCTGGGAGCTCCTTAATGCTCCCTGCAGGGACTGCAGGTTTTTCAAAGGACTTTGGGTTTGGCTTTTTCCTTGGTGTCTCTGAGAGGTTTGTGCAATCATGGCCTCCAATTATCTGCTGTAATTAGTCTTTGGAGATGCTTTGTGAGTAACAACACTCACTGGGGCTCATTTATGCTTCAAGGTGCTTCAGTTATTTTAAGGTACTTGGTGTTTCCCTTTTGATACAGACTCTGTGAGGGTTGTGTAATCATGGGCCCAATTATCTGCTTTAATTAGTCCCTGGAGAACTTTGTACTGACACTCAGTAGGGCTCATTAGTGCCTTGAGATACTGAAAGTTTTTAAGGTTCTTCATGCATTTAAGAATACTTTTAGGTACTTTTAAGGTTTTTTCTTCCCACACTGAGTCTCTGAGAGGTTTTTGTGCCATCCTGGCTTCCAATTACCTCCTCCAAGGAGCCCATGGGGAGCCTCTGTTGGGTATCTTCCTTCATTTTGTTTTATAACAAGGATGGAACTGAAAGAATTTTTTAAGACTTTCTAAAAGCATCCAAACAAACATGGGAGAATTAACAAGGCAACAGCAATTACTAAGAGAATCAATTGTCCCGTTTTAGCTAGACATCATCCAACCCTTTAGTCCCTTGGACTGGAAGAGCTTATTCACCCAGTCTTTGTTTTCCACTTAAAGCTTCTTGAACCCTTCCTTCTGAACCTGAATGCTCTTGTGCATTGACTCTCTGTGGCTGGAGAGGTTCATGTAACACATCCCTCAGAGTCTACACTGCCATGCCCATGTTCCCAGAGTAAAAACTCTTTCTCTGTTCTGCAAGGTGGCATGTCTGATGGTCCCTATGTCTGAGAGCAGACCAGAGAGAGAGATAGCATTGGTTTGCTTACTTAACAGGCACCCAGGATGGTCTAATTGTCCTAAAGCTTTAGATGCAGCCACCCAAGGTAGTCCAAATTGGGGGTGCTACCATCCAATACCTGGATTAAAGCTTGCAAAGCCATTTCTTTAATGGCTTTCTTTAATCATCCAATACTTCTCTGAGGATACCTGCTGCTTGATCATCTGATAGGTTGTGTTGTCCTTCTCCAGCTAAATGGTTGTTTGTCAATTCTGCGCTTGCCTCAATATTAGCATAGTCTGCTATTAATTGATTTAGTAAACACTTCCATCGCTATTCCCACAGGGTGTACTCTGTAGGAGTTAACAACATGGTCATAATATATTTTAACTCATAGAGGGTTAAGACATATGCTGTAAACATGGCCCTAATTAGGCCATTAAAACAAGCTCAGTCCTTCCTATGGTCTTTAGCTGGCCTACACAGCTCCTTGATTTCCTCGTAAACCAATGGCTGATACCTGGGATTCTGCCCCCTTCTTTCATAACATCCTGGGGCAATGAGGCATTTCAAGACGATTTGGCAGTCTTGTTCCTTTTCTAAGGATCTTCTGGGAGTGAGGGGTGAGGTGGATCTGAGGAGTCCAAACTGTCTTCTGGGGAGGAAGAATAATTTGGAGCAGAAACATTTGGATTAGAAATAGTGTGACAGCTGGGCTTAATATCTTTGATCATGGGGTTATATTGTTGCCGAAGGGTGAGGCAAAGGGCACTACCATTTTGTCAGGTGTTGGGGAGGAAGGGCCTTGATTTAGGATGGCAGATTTCCAGGGTGGAATTCTGGAGGCATGGCCCAGGATGGAGGTGGAATGATAAGGAGTGGGGCATGACCCACAGTTGTGGGGGTGGAGTCTGGAGGTTCATTCAGGGCTGAAGAGAAGGTTGTGGTAGCAGGAAGTGAAGGAGCCAAGATGGAGGGAGGATGGTTGGGCTCCCGAGCCACATTCAGGCTCCTTCCATCTTGAGTCTCGAGGGCATGATGCTCCAAGACCATGTGGCCGTCACCATCTTGGACCGCCGTGGAAGGTTTGAGAAAGGCAGGTTTGAGGGGAGGTCCTGAGGTAGGAATGACCAACGGATTGACCTTCCAAGACACTGCTTGCTGGTGAGGGTGGTGTTGAAGATGGGGACTATGTGGGGGGCAATGGGGCCCCTTTGTTTCAAAAGTTGAACAGTTTAACTCCCACTGAGTCCCAAAATTCAGTGGTATAGATTTCATTAGCAGAGGCGTCTGGAAAATTTTTAATGATCCCCCTCGAGATTGATTTCAATTCGTTCTTTGAAAATACTTTGTCATGATCAGTGAGAATTAACTTAAAGCATCCATATATGCTCCTTTCTACTTGGGAAATCTGTCTGCCCATTTTTCTCTTTCTCTGCCTTATGAGGAAGAGCCACCGGAACACCCCAAATCAATTATGGGACTTGGGTGCATATTGTAAAAACACAGTGGCAAAATGGGCAATAAATGTCTTGCATTTCCCTAAATCCACCTGCAATCCTATGGAGGTGAAATCGTCGTTGTCCCTGCATATCCTGGGAAAGGTCCCTTGAAACAATGATGAATCTGCCGGGCCTGGCCCAATCCAAAATCCCAGGGAGCACTGGCCTATCCATCAGCTAAACCCAGCTGACGTAAGTGACACAGGGATTCCTGAGTGTAAGGGTCCCTGTTCGGGGGCCAAATATCACAGCAAAGGTGTCTGTGAGAAACCTCTCTCATTCTCTGACTTCAGGCTGAGGGTGGCAAAAATGAAAAGGAGCAGCATCAATGGAGTTGTTTAAAAGGAATTTTAATAATGGGGTGAAAAACAATAAATATGGAGAAGTTGAGAACAGTATGAGGGGCAGGATCCAAAGACCTGAGTCAAAGGGGAAGCAACAACACATACACTTGGGAGTAGAAAACTAGAACAATAACCATATAGGGGAAACAAGTAACCAATAGGGGAGTAGACACTTGGACAAGTTGGCACAGCAACACTAAAGGCTTATGGGGGAACTCTCAAACTCAACCTATGTTAAAAGAATGATTCTGAGGGCTTGAAATTCATGCGCAATTCTTTTGGGGTAAAATCTGGCAGACTCTGAGTTACAGCCGGGCTAAATACCGCACTGTTGATTTGCACTGGCACCTTGGGATCATGCGGCCCAACAGAGCCACAATGATGTCCTTGGTTCCACGAAGCTCTACAGTGTCACAATGGTCCCTTGGATCCATGGTGCTCTGCAGTGTCACAATGGCCGCTTCATTTCACAAGGCTCCCAATGTCACATTGGTCTCCACAGGAAGGAAGCACAGAGCCCCATGTTTCAAGAACTGATGAACAGCAACGACCAGAGGCCAAGGCAAGCCTGACTTGTCTGTCCTGGCAGGTTTGCTTGGAGCAACCCTTGGATATTCAAAATTATGAATGTGGAATCCTAATTTCAGAATTTTACCTGGAGAAGCATAATTTTTTCCATACAGAGAAAAACACAGAGCCCTTTCCAGTGTTTGGAAAACAAGTGAGTTCTGGCACTCAGAAATCAAAGACCAGCCAGACCTGTCTCTCCTGGCAGCTTTTGTCTGCAGCAATTCTTGGATACACAGAAATTTGGAGGTGGAATCCAAATTTTGGCCATGGATACCTGGAAAAAATGGACAGTTCTTTTCCATAAAATGAAGAGCCCAGAGACCCAGGGCTTCAGGGGCAGATAGGAGTGGCCTTCCACATTCCAAGGTCAGCCAGACCTGTCAGGTGGCCCCTGGGAGACCAAGGCAGCCGCACCTATTTCGTGTTCCCTTGGTTCCACTGGGCCCTGCAGTGTCACAATGGCTCCTTGCTTCCATGATGCCCTCAGGTGTCATAATGGCCCTTTGATTACACAAGTCCGTAAGGATCCTAATGGTCTCCATGGTTCCACAAGGCCCCACAGTGTCCTAAAGGTCTATTGGTTCCATGAAGCCCTGCTGTGTCCAATGGCCCCTTGGTTCCAGTGAGGCCCAGTAGTGCAACAATGATCCCCTTGTTTCCACAACTTCCCATAGTGTCACAATGGACCCTTCCATCCATGAGACCCTGCAGGGTCACGATGGTCTCCATGATTCCATGGGGCCTTGCAATGCCACAATGCTCTCCATGGATCCACGGTGCCTCTCAGGATCACAATGGCCCATTGGCTCTACAAGGCCCTGAAATGCAGCAATGGCCTCTTGGTTCCACAAAGCCCTGCTGCTTCACACCGTCTCCTTAGGACCATGCAGCCCAACAGAGCCACAAAGATGTCCTTGGTTCCACGAGGCCCCACAGTGTCACAGTGGCCCCTTGGATCCATGGTACCCTGCAGGGTCACAATGTTCCCCTTGGTTCCACAAGTTCCTACAGTGTAACAGGCTCCACAATGGCCTGCAGTGTTACCATGGGCCATTGGTTCCACAATGCCCTGCAGTGTCACAATGATCTCCATAGGAAGCAAACAAGTGAGCCCCAGTGGTGCAGGGGCAGATGAGAGGCAGTCACCAGAGGCCATGTCTAGCCAGACTTGACTGTATGGGCAGATTTTGTCCAGGAGTAACCCTTGGATATAGAGAATTTTAGATGCAGAATCCCAATTTTGGCCATGGGTGCCTAGACAAGAAAGACAGTTCTTTCCCATAGGAATAAAAGCACAGAGCCCCAGTGCTTCACAGTCAGATGGGAAATGGCCCTTGGCATGTCAAACTCAGTGGGACCTGTCAGACAGTTCCCAGGAGGCCAAACCAGGCAGACCTGTTCCATGTTCCCTTGATTTCATGGAACCCCACATTGTCACAATTGTCTCCTTGATTCCATGAGGTCTGGCAATGTCACAATCGCTTCTTGGTTTCATGAGTCCCAACAGAGTCATAGGAGTCCCTTGGCTCTATGCTGCCCCATTATGTCACAGGTGCTCCTTGTTTATATGGACACCACAGTTCTATCACTGACCCTTGAATCCACAGGGCCCCTGAGTTGCACAATGGTCTCCTTGATTCCTGGATTCCTGGATTCCATTGTCTCACCATCGTTTCCTTGGATCTCCATTGTCACAACTGACCCATGGTTCCATGAGGTTCTGTAGTGTCACCGTGGTTGCTGTCAGAGACTGGATGAGATCGATGTCCTGAGAAACCTTGGGATGCTCAGAATGCCCGTGTGGGGCCAGGGCTGGGTCAGGCCTTGGTTTGTGGTGGGACAGAGCCCCGCCCCCAGCCCTGGCCTAGCAGAGCTGTTAATCACACAGCAGAGGAAAGTGTTAACCCAGCTCTGATTGGTTGAGCTATTAATCAATCAATCAATCAATCAATCAATCAATCAATCACACTTAGGCCGCTGGTGCTACCCTGGCTCTGATTGGACAAGCAATTGGCACTCCCACACCAGGGCCATGCTCATGAAGGCCCAAGGGGTTAAAAGCTGGAGCACGAGCCAAGCCCAGGATCTGGATCCTGCCTTCTCCTGGGGTTCCTCTGTTGGTGATACTGGAACCCAATAGTTGGTACCTATGTGCATCTCTTTCTATGGATCTTCTGTCTTTCTGTTGTTCTCTATTCCTTCTCCCTCTAATCCTACATACCTGGAACGTTTTTGGGTAACTTCACATGTTAATGGTAAAAGGATTTTACATTAAATGTGTGGAAATCTGAGGCACAGAACCCAAGCCTGGGAATTTGGGAGTTATTCAGGAATTTAGGTACTTGAGCTGGGCTTCTTATGGGACTTTTAGCATCCTTCTGTTCCTCACTGTTGGGTGAATAAACCTTGTCCGTCTTGCTGGTATCATTTGTTCCCTTTCCTCCAGTGATTTTAACAAATTTTTCAAGGAAAAACAACAAAATATTTTCTTTACACTGGCCACCCACAATAGCCATTTTCCTCATCAGTTCTCCCATAAGTTGCTCAGAGGAAGCTGTGTCCAAGTTTCCAAGAGTTCCTCCAGAGAGACCCACAACCTCCTCAGTGGAGGGAACCATGCTGTTGTCAAAGGCACTTGGGGTCAGACAACAGTGCCCTGAACTCACTGTGCCAAAGTGATGTCACAATCTGGTTAAGATAATTGTTAGAGAGATGCCCCAATTAAGGTAATAATGAGACCAAATCTACCGTGGATTTTATTGAACAGTAAATGTGAGGTAGAGAGAGATGGAAAGAAAGAAAAAAGGGTAGACGTCAAGGGAGTGACAGAAACAGAGACCTCCCCTGGGGAAGGGCAAGTGTGACATTGTCCCCTGTGTGTGTGCCCTTCCCAGGGTGGGGGTTTTACACCTGAGCCAGTTTGGGTAAGGGGGGTGGTGTTCACCCCCTGAGCAGGGATTATCCCACTGTTTCAGGTTGCAATGCAAGATGTAACCAAATGCAGGTTTTCAATCCCCATCTTCATTAACTGCTATAAACAGGTGGGGCAGGGTTCTTTATCTCTTCCATGACTCACCCCTGATAACGCCCTCCAGGGGAGATATCTTCTGTGAATGGGCCATTGAGTGTCACTGCAGGACTGATAAAATTCCATCATCCCATTGATTCTCTGCCCAGGGGGAGGAACCAAGCCGTCCTGCCTGGATATAAGCTGAGGCTGGCAACACCAGCAGCACCTTGCCTACTGGATTCCCAGAGGACAAGAGCTCCATAACCATCACTGGACCTTCAGAGGAAGACCAGACCCTTCTACAGGATCACTGCTTTGACAGAATCACGTTCATCACTCCATAACCACCACTGGACCTTCAGAGGAAGACCAGACCCTTCTACAGGATCACTGCTTTGACAGAATCACGTTCATCACTCCAACAGTACTGCAGTCACCATTTATTGGGACTGCTGCCACCACCCTGACCAGCAGGGTGTCAGGTTATATCCTGACTCTGTCGGGTTAAGGCAGTGCTTCTGTATCATTGCCTTCATCTTAATTTTCTTATTAAATTGTAATTCTGACTTAGACTCTCCCCCAGGCTTCCCTTCAAACCAGTACAAAAGACAATGTACTCACCGCTTATCTTCTTCCCAAACCACGATTTTCCATTCCCAAACCTTGATTGGATGGAGGAGGAGGAGGCTAAGAGGTACAGGAAGGAGCCCTAGGATACCCAGGCAGGTGAGGAGGAAGTCAGTGCCCATATCCCCCTTTCTCCTGCTCCTTCTCCCAGTCCAGCACAGCCCCTGGAACAAAATACAATGTGCGCCCCCTTTGTTTTCTACCCAGAACAGGGTTTCCCATTCCCAAACCTTGATTGGATGGAGGAGGAGGCTGTGAGGAACAGGTAGCAGCCTTGGGACACCCAGGCGGGTGAAGAGGAAGTCAGTGCCCCTTTCTCCCTCTCTCCTTCTCCATCTCCCAGCCCAGCACAGCCCCTGTCTGCAGGACAACCCTGCTGCCAATGCTGTCCTGCTGGGGATGCACTGGGGGGGATCTCCTTCCCCTTCCCTCTGGCACGGAGGCAAATCCCATTCTCTCCTTGTTCTTCCTCCCCCAGGGAAGGAGCTGAGAATGGAGACCATGGAGGAAAAATCTCCATGGCAGAAACTCATGGAAAAAGCCATTTTGAGTGACTCCACAGTGCAGAATTCCAATGGGAAGGAAAATCCCCAGAGATCGTGCAGGAGGAGGGGCTGCAAAGCCAGCCCAGGGTGCTCTGAGGAGGAAAGACCCAGCCTGAGCCAGGAAGGTGGACAGAGCTTCAGCCAGCACTCAGAACTGGTGGTCCATGAGCAGCTTCATGATGGGGAGAAGCCCTACAAGTGCTTGGAGTGTGAGAAGAGCTTCAGGCAGAGCAGCACCCTGATCAGCCAGCAGATGAGCCACACCAGGGAATGGTCTTACGAGTGTGGGGAGTGTGGGAAGGGCTTCAGCTGAAGCTCCCACCTCATCAGGCACCAACACATCCACAGAAGAGAGGCCCTATGAGTGTTCCCAGTGTCATAAGAGGTTTCATAGAAGCTCCAATCTCCTCCAGCACCAGCAGATGCACACCGAGGAGAGGCCCTTCCGCTGCCCTGAGTGTGGGAAGGGCTTCAAGCACAAGTCCAAGCTCATCACCCACCAATGCATCCAGACTGGGGAGAGGCCCTATGAGTGTCCCCAGTGTGGGAAGAGCTTCACCCAGAGTGCTGCCTTGACGAGTCACCAATGGAGGCACCGGTAAGGGAAGGCCCGCCAGTGCCCCAAGCGCAGGAGGATTTTTGTGCACTACCCCAACTTCATCCATCATTGGGGGACCCACTTTGGGAAAAGCCCTAGTGATCCATTTTCCCTGTGATCTATGCAGGGAAGACACCAGTCCCTTGTCCTGCCCCTCCCAGTGACATGATGTGGCATTGAAAAACATGAGGGTCTGGCCATGGCACTGTCATTTCTTTCACTTCCACCTCAGGTCATTGCCAGGGGCAGGAAAGAGAATCTCTCTCTCCCTCCCTGAGGAGAAGGGTGTCCTTTCCAGAAAGGGGAACTTATGGCCAGGCAGACCCAGTGAGCTGTGTTGTAGTTTTATTTACCTGTGTAAAACTGTGTAAACAGTTTTATTTACCCCTTCTGTTATCAATATTGGGTTTTTTTTCCATTTGTTCCTTATCTCGTTACTGTTCCCAATAAATTATTCTTATCCCAGCCGAGGATCATTGCCTTTTGTGCTTTCCATGGAAGGCGGGAGGGCAGCGAGGGCAGCACGGTTTTAGCAGGAGCAGGAAATTGGGGAATCCCATTCCTGAACCCTGGCCCGTGGAAACCGAGCATTCCAGCTGGTCCCAGCCCTGGTGGCCATGGCAACAGCCTTGGGAGCGGGTCCCTGGCTGGGGCTGTGGGAACCTCTTCCCTCTGGTGCCCAGGGACAGGAGTGGAGGGAACAGCTGCAGCTGAGTCGGGGCAGGCTCAGGTTGGATGTCAGGAAAAGGTTTTTGCCCAGAGGCTGCTGAGGCCCTGCCCAGGCTCCCCAGGGAAGGGTCCCAGCTCCAGGGCTCTCTGAGCTGCAGCAGCGTTTGGACAGCGCTGCCAGGCCCAGGCTGGCATTGTTGGGGTGTCCTGTGCAGGGCCAGCAGTTGGACTGGAGGATCCTGATGGGTCCCTCCCAAGTCAGCCAGTTCTGTGGTTCTGGGATCCCATGACCCTGGGGATGGGGCTGCCAATGGTTGCCATGGCAACAGGCTCTGGCTGGAGGCCTGAGCTGGTGTCCATGGCAACCCCCCTGGCATGGGGTCTCCATGGAGCTGCCGAGGGACTGAGCATAGCAACAGGAGCGGATGATGGTTGCCATGGAAATTGACCATAGCAACAGGTCCTGGTCATGGTTCCCTGCTAAGGATCAGATTTGTCACAGGCGCTCAGAGGGGTTCCATGGGGACTTTCCAAGAGTCTGCAGGCTGTTCCAGAGCTGGAACGTCACAGGCAGAGACAGAGGCTCCATAGAGACCTCCCAGGGCTTTCTGGGTGTGGTAAAGAGCCGTGTGGTCAGAAGCAGTCACAGCCATTCCATGGTGACATCCCAGGGGACCTTGGGCTGCAAAGGCACTGATCTGTCACAGACACTCACGGGGTCTCCACGGTGACATCCCAGGAGTCCCCAGGCTGGCATAGAGCCAGGATGTGCCTGACACTCACAGGGGTTCCTGTCATGGGCACAGTGGGAGCTTCAAGCAAAGTTTATTGGAGGAGTTCCTTTTGGGTCTCAACATTCAGAAAGGAACCCCATCAGCCCCCATAGATCCCCAAATGTTACCGCTCAGTCAGAGATTACAGAGACTCAGATCAGAAGGCTAAAAGCCATACTCTTATTCAATCCTCTTGGTTTGCTGCAGGTGGACCTCTTTGGTCATTTAATCAACACATTTCACATGATTGGCCAATTAGGACAACACCCTATAGTAAATAACTTTATGGAAAAAAAACAACTTATTGCAAACATAGTCGAGGCACCAGTTATTGATATTTGTTTTACATTGGGCCTTTCTGGGGACTCCCTGCATGGGGGAAACCCTCCTCTAGCAGTTCTGTGCCAGGTAAAAGGAGATGCACATGACTTTTTCAGTCTTCAGCTTCTCGTTTATTGTTATCTTATCTAAAGTTTTGCATTGCTCTCTGCAGCAGGCCCAGCACGCTTGAAAAACACCTCAGAATAACTCTAAAATGTATGTTTTCTAGGTCTTTCAAAGTTGTCACATTCTTTAAACTCTTAAAACATGAGTTATTTCTAATTATCTACCAATTACTCATCCCTTGACTGTCCACATAACCTCTGCACTGTGCCTTCCTTGGCCAATGACCGTCTGCCACCAGCACAGCAGAAAATGGAATAGATGAAGAAGACAGGGACTACACTCCAATTCCTCCATCTTGCTTCCTATCTACCCCATACTAAAGATCCCAAAACTTACACCCAAGGAACATAGTATATTGCCCTCTAAACTATTTCCCACTTTGGCAAATTCTAATTTTTCTCAAAGTCTTGGAAGCCCTCTCCACGGGCAAAGTTTAAGGCAGTGTTTTTCTGGGGGTCAGGATCTCTCAGAGAAGACAGAGAAATATTCCCTGTGCCTTGGATTCCCACATATTTAACTTAAAATCCTTTAACCCTTTGCATGTGAAGATATCCAAAAATGTTCCAGGTAAGTAGGATCAAAAGGAGAAGAAATAGAGAACAACAGAAAGACAGAAGATCCATAGAAAGGCACGTACATGGGTACCAACTGCTGGGTTTCCAGCATCGCTTACAGAGGAACCCCAAGAGAAGGCAGGATGCAGACCCTGGGCCAGTCTCGTGCTCTGGCTTTTAACCCCCTGGGCCCTCATGGGCCCGCCCCTGGGGTGGGACCAACAATTGTTTGTCCAATCAGAGTCAGGGTAGAGCAACTTGCTGGTGTGTGATTGATTGATTAACAGCTGGGCCAATCAGAGCTGGGTTAACATCACCCCCAGCTGTGTGATTGACAGCTCTGCCAGGCCAGGGCTGGGGGCAGGGCTCTGTCCCACCACAAACCAGGGCCTGACCCGGCCCTGGCCCCACACGGGCACTCCGAGCATCCCAAGGTGTCTCGAGACATCGATCTCCTCCAGTCTCTGACAGGGACCAGGGTGACATTACAGAACGTCATGGAACCATGGGTTAGTTGTGACAACACGGGTCCAAGGACACCACAGTGACACTACGGAACCTCATGGAACCATGGCTCAGTTGTCACAATGAAGATTCAAGGAAACTATGGTGAGACTATGGAATCTCATGGAATCAAGGAGACCTTTGTGCAGCTCAGGGGCAGCATGGATGCAAGGGTCAATGATCAAACAGGGGGGCCTATAGAAACAAGGAGCTATTGTGACACAGCAGAGCCGCATGGAGCCAAGGGACCCTTGTGACTCTGTTGGCGTTTATTAAACCAAGCAAACTTTGTAACATTGCAAGACTTCATGGAATAAAGGGGACGATTGTGACAGTATGGGGAACCATTAAAAAAAGGGAACATGGAACAGGTCTGCCTGGTTTGGACTCCTGGGGGCTGTCTGACAGGTCCCACTGAATTAGACATGTCAAGGGCCATTCCCATCTGACTGTGAAGCACTGGGGCTCTGTGAGTTTCTTCCTATGGAAAAGAACTATCTTTCTTGTCTTGGCTTCCATTGCTGAAATTAGGATTCCACCTCTAAAATTCCGTATATTCAAGGGTTTATTTCCAAAAAAATCTGCCAACAAACTCAAGTCTGGCTAGCCTTGGCCTCTGGTGACTGCCTCTCATCTGAACCTGAACCACAGGGGCTCACTTATTTCCTTCCTATGGAGACCATTGTGACACTGTGGGGTGTTGTGGAGCCAAAGGACATTGTTACACTGTAGGAACTTGTGGAACAAAGGGGATCATTGTGACACTGTGAGTACCATGAATCCAAAGGGCCATTGTGACACTGTGGAGACTTGAGGAACCATGGAGGCCATTGTGACACTCTGGGGTCTTCTGAAATGCATGGCATCAGAGTTACCCTGCAGGGTACCATGGATACAAGGGACCATTGTGACACTGTGGGGCCTTGTGAAACCAAGGACATCTCTGTGGTTCTGTTGGGCCACATGGTCCCAAGGGGCCAGTGTGAAGCAGCGGGCTTTGTGGAGCCAAGAGGCCATTGCTGCATTTCAGGGCTGTGGAGCCAAAGGGGCGTTGTGATCCTGCAGGGCACTGTGGATCCATGGAGAGCACTGTGGCATTGCAAGGCCCCATTGAATCATGGAGACCATCGTGACCCTGCAGGGCCTCATGGAGGGAAGGGAGGGACCATTGTGACACTAGGAGAACTTGTGGAGCCAAGGGAGTCATTGTTGCACTACTGGGCCCCAATGGAGCCAAAGGGCCATTGGACACAGCGAGGCTTCATGGAACCAAGAGACCATTAGGACACTGTGGGGTCTTGTGGAACCATGGAGACCATTAAGGTCCTTAAGGACTTGTGTTATCAAGGGGCCATTATGACACTTGAGGGCATCATGGAAGCAAGAGAACCACTGTGGCACTGCAAGGCCTCATGGAAACAAGGAGCCATTGTGACAATTCAGGGCCCTGTGGAACCAAGGGAACATGAAATAGGTGTGGCTGCCTTGGTCTCCAAGGGGTCACCTGAAAGGTCTGACTGACCTTGGAATGTGGAAGGCCACTCCCATCTGCCCCTGAAACACTGGGGCTCTGGGCTCTTCTTTTCATGGAAAAGACCTGTCCATCTTTTCCAGGCATCCATGGCCAAAATTAGGATTCCACATCCAAATTTTTCTGTATTAAAGGATTGCTGCCAGACAGAAGTTGCCAGGAGAGACAAGTCTGGCTGGTCTTTGACTCCTGAGAGGCAGCACTCACCTATTTTCCAAACAATGGAAAGGGCTCTGTGCTTTTGTTTTTATGAAAAAACCCCATCCCTCTTCTCCAGGCACAATTTTTTTAAATTAGGACTGCATTCATAATTTTGAATATCCAAGGGTTGCTCCAAGCAAACCTGCCAGGACAGACAGGTCAGGCTCACCTTGACCTCTGGTGGTTGCTTTTCATCAGCTCCTGAATCATGGAGCTCCGTAATTTCCTTCCTATGGAGACCAGTGTGAAAGCTGGGAGCCTTGTGAAATGAAGGGGCCATTGTGGCACTGCAGAGCACCATGGATCAGAGGGACCACTGTGACACTGTGGAGCCTCGTGGAACCAAGGACATCATTGTGGCTCTGTTGGGACACATGGTTCCCAAGAGGCCAGTGCAAAGCAGCGGTGTGGTAGTTAGCTCAGCTGTAACTCAGAGTCAGCCAGATTTTACCCCAAAGGAACTGGGCATGAGTTTCAAGTCCTGGGAATAATTTCTTTAACTTCGGGTGAGTTTGAAAGTTCCCCCATTAGCCTTTAGTGTTGCTATGCTAGTTTATTCAAGTTCTACTACCCTATTGGTTACTTGTTTCCCTTCTATGGTTATTGTTCTAGAGTGTTTTACCCCCAAGTGTACATGTTGTTGCTTCCCCTTTGACTCAGGTCTTTGGATCCTGCACCTCATACTGTTCTTGACTTCTCCATGTTTATTGTTTTTAACCCTGTTATTAAAGGTCCTTTTAAACAACTCCATGGATCCTGCTAAATTTCTTTTTTGCCACCCTCGCCCTGAAGTCAGGGAACCAGAGAGGTTTGTCGCAGCCACCTTCACTGAGACATTTGGCACCCGAAGAGGCACCATGATGTTCAGGGGTCCCCATGTCAGTCATGTCAGCTGGGGTTAGCTGACTGATAGGCCAGGGCTCCCTGGGATTTTGGATTGTGCCGAGCCCAGTGGATTCATCATTGCTTCAAGGGACCTTGGCCCAGGATCAGCAGGGACAACAACGGTTTCACCTGCATAGGATTGCAGGTGCGTTTGGGGAAATGCAAGACATTTATTACCCATTTTGCTACTGTGTTTTTACAGTACATATCCACATCCCAAAATTGATTTGGGGTGTTCCGGTGGCTCTTCCTCATAAGGCAGAGAAAGAGAAAAATGGGCAGCTGGATGTCCAAAGTAGAAAGGTCTGTATATGGATGCTTTAACTCTCACTGATCATGACTATATATCTTCAAAGAACAAATTAAAATCAATCGTGAAGTGGATCATTAAAAATTTTCCAGATGCCCCTGAGTCTGACCGTCCTCCCTCCATCTTGGCTCCTCCATTTCCTGCTACCACAGCCTTCTCTTCCGCCATGAACGAAGTTCCAGACTCCACTCCCACAACTGCAGGTCATTCCCCACTCTCAATCATTCCACCTCCACCCTGGGCCATGCCTCCAAAAGGCAAGCCTGGAAGTCTGCCATCCTAAATCAAGGCCCTTCCTCTCCAACACCTGTTAAAATGGCAGTGCCCTTTTTTTGCCTCCGACAACAATATAACCCCCATGGTCCAGGTAATAAGCCCAACTATCACACTATTTCTAATCCACATGTTTCTGCTCCAAGTTATTCTTCCTCCCCAGAAGACAGTTTAGATTCCCCAGAGCCACCTTATCCCTTAATTCCCGAAGATCCCTGGGAAAGGAAGGGGACTGGCAAATAGTCTCTAAACTCCTCTTTGCCCCCGTATGTTATGAAAGAAGGGGGCAGAATCCCAGGTATCAGCCATTGGTTTACGAGGAAATCAAGAATCTGTGGTAGGGCAGCTAAAGACCATAGGAAGGACTTACTTTGTTATAATGGCCTCATGAGGGCCATGTTTACAGATCATGTCTTAACCCCCTATGATCTAAAATATATTATGACCATGATGTTGCCACCTAAAGAATACACCCTGTGACGAGGGGCATGGAAGGGTTTACTAAATCAATTATTAGCAGACTATGCTAATAATGAGGTAAAGGCAGAGTTGACACTCAGCCATCTAGCTGGAGAAGGAAAAACCCAGTCTACCAGATGACTAAGCAGCAGATATCTCCAGAAAAGTATTGGATGATATGAAAGAGATGGCTTTGCAAGATTTAATCCAGGTACCGGATTGTAGCACCCCAAATTTGGACTACCTTGGGTGGCTGCAGCTAAAGCTTTAGGACAATTAGACCATCTTGGGTGCCTGTTAAATAAGCAAACAAAAGCTACATCCCTCACATTGAGTGGCTAGCTCTCAGACATAGGGACCATCAGACATGCCAACTTGCAGAACAGCGATAGAGGTTTTATTCTGGGCTCATGGGCATGACTGTTTACACTCTGAGGGAATGTACTGTATGAACCTCTCCAGCCACAGTGAGTCAATTCAAAACAGCATTCAGGTACGGAAGGGTTGAAGAATCTTCAAGTGGAAAACAAAGACTGGTTCAATAAACTCTTCCAATCCAAGGGACGAAAGGGTTGGATGATAACTAGCTAAAACAGGACTATTCATTCTCTTAGTGGTTGCTGTTGTATTGTTAATTGTCCCATGTTTATTTGGATCCTTCTAGAAAAACTTACAAAATTCTTTCAGTTCCATCTTTGTTGTAAGACAGAAAGGAGGAAGATACTCAACACAGGCTCCTTATGGACTCCGTGGAGGAGAGAATTGGAGGCCAGGATGGCACAAAAACCTCTCAGAGACTCAGTGTGGGAAGGAAACACCTTAAAAGTAACTAAAAGTATTCTTAAATCCATAAAGTACCTTAAAAACTTTGAGTATCTCAAGACATTAATGGGCACCACTCAGTGTCAGTACAGAACTCTCAAGGGACTTATTAAAGCAGATAATTGGGGCCATGATTGCACAAACCTCTCACAGAGTCTGTATCAAAAGGGAAACACCAAGTACCTTAAAATAACTGAAGTACCTTGAAGTAGCAATGAGCCCCAGTGAGTGTTGTTACTGATAAAGCCCCTCCAGGGACTAATTACAGCAGAGAATTGGAGGGCATGATTGCAAAAATCTCTCAGAAATTCAAGGCCAAAGCAAAACCCGAAGTCCTGTGAAAAACCTGCAGCCCCTGGGAGCATTAAGAAGCCCCCAGGGCAACTCCTGAGCAAGGGTCCCAAGGGATTCCTTCCAGCAGGTCCTTGAGGCCACTGGGATGTGGGCTGGGGGGGGATGCTGAGGGCAGGACAAGGGGCTGACAGTGCCCAGCCTGGCTGGGGCTGTGCCAGGAGGCCCCAGGGCCTCAGGACAAGGTGTCTCCTCACAGTCCTTGGTGGCACAGACCCTGCTGTGCCCCAGGGCACCAAGACTTGGCTTCTCTTTGTCCCCACCTGTCATCACTGCCTCCAGTTGTCTGCTCTGCCTGGGGCCTGGGGACACTTTCTCAGTGGTATCCCTCAGTGGGACCCATTAAAAGTCCAAGAAACTTTGGAGTTGGATTCTGCCTTGGAGTTCTGGAGAGGTTTCTTCAGCTCCCTCTCAGGGACTGATGTTCAGTCAGTCGCAGCCACCCTCAGTCAGTCAGTGCACAAAGCCCCAGAGGCTCATTAAAGTCCTTGTGCTGTGTCTGTGCTGCTGAGCTGGACTGGGCTCCTGGCACAGAGGCAGCTCCTGGTAACCAAGAAGAGCTTCAAAAGCACATTTCTCTTGATGAGCAGCTCTTCTGCAAGTCCAGCAGGGCTGGGGCACTGCCTGCAGCCACCCCAGGCACAGCACAGAGGCACAGAGAGCTTCAATCAGTCAGGGCTGGGAAGGTGCTGAGAAGTGTCTGGGGGAGAATCACTGCCAGCCCTTGGCACAGGAACCTCTGGCTGCAGGACAATGCAGCTGCAGCTCCTGGAGTGATCTCATAATGCTGGAACATCCCATTGCCTACAGACTCTGTGAGTACAACTCTGAGTATTTTTGGTGCAGGGGATGTGAAATGCTCATGAAGCTCTGACATGCTGAGGGGTTCTGATCAGTCAGAGAATATTTCCAAGTCAAGGATTTTGATAAAAATAAGAAAGCTTTCTAAGACTTTGTATTCAGTTTCCTAGTATTAGAGAATGTCGGGAAGGGAGGGTTAAATATTAAAGGTAGTATAAATTATCAGTTATTATTTTATCCATGCCTGAGACATCCAAACTGTTCCTTTCACTGATCAATAGGTCCACAAAAAATCCCTAATGTTCTTTCATCCACACGGCCAATGGACTGCAGCAGCATCCCCTTTGCTGGAGCCATCAGGCTCAGTCTGAGCTGTCCTCTCTCCAAGCTGCAAACAGAACCTGCCCCCAGCCAGTGCCCTGCAAACAGGGAGGGTTATGTCCGGCTAAGGAGAGTGCACAGAGATTTGGGGTCTGTCAGTGCTGCCGGGGAGATATCAGGCACAGGGAAACACCTGCAGGAGGTAAATCTCCAGGAAGCAGAGAGGTGATCAGTGAAATTAGACACGTGAGTCCTTGGCTACGAATGTGGAGCTTGGCTGTACTGGATTCATCTGCTCTAAGCAGTACCTGGCGACATTTTAGGGGAAGCAGGGAAGGTGATCACCCTGCACCAGAGAGAGACTCAAGCCCAAAGAATCTCTGAACAAGTCAGAATGAAAGACCAACTCCCCTCAGTCTCCACTCATCATCTTGACCCAGGGAACTCACTCTGTTCTCTCTGAGGGCAGCAGAAATGCTGAGGGTTTGATATGCAAAAATACCAGCAGAGACATGGAGGCATCTCAAAAAGAAAACCTCACAACTCTTCAACAATGAAGCCTGTGTCTGTGTTTTACAGAGGAGGGTATATGGGAAATGGCTTTGATTTTGATTACATTTATCTCCTCAAACTCTTCACTGTCCTTTTGTCCATGAACAGGTCCCTATGGCCAGCCCCAGCAAATGTCCAACAGCAGCTCCATCAGGCACTTCCTCCTGCTGGCATTGGCAGACACACGGCAGCTGCAGCTCCTGCACTTCTGCCACTTGCTGGGCATCTCCCTGGCTGCCCTCTTGGGCAACGGCCTCATCATCAGCGCCGTAGCCTGCAGCCACCACCTGCACACACCCATGTTCTTCTTCCTGCTCAACCTGGCCCTCACTGACCTGGGCTCCATCTGCACCACTGTCCCCAAAGCCATGCACAATTCCCTCTGGGACACCAGGAACATCTCCTACACTGGATGTGCTGCACAGCTCTTTTTTTTTTTGTGTTCTTCATTTCAGCAGAGTTTTCTCTCCTGACCATCATGTGCTACGACCGCTACGTGTCCATCTGCAAACCCCTGCACTACGGGACTCTCCTGGGCAGCAGAGCTTGTGCCCACATGGCAGCAGCTGCCTGGGCCAGTGCCTTTCTCTATTCACTGCTGCACACAGCCAATACATTTTCCCTGCCCTTGTGCAATGGCAATGCCTTGGATCAGTTCTTCTGTGAAATCCCTCATATCCTCAAGCTCTCCTGCTCACACTCCTATCTCAGGGAACTTGGGCTTCTTACAGTTAGTGTCTGTTTTATATTTGGCTGTTTTGTGTTCACTGTTTTCTCCTATGTGCAGATCTTCAGGGTCGTGCTGAGGATCCCCTCTGAGCAGGGACGTCACAAAGCCTTTTCCACCTGCCTCCCTCACCTGGCTGTTGTTTCCCTGTTTGTCAGCACTGTAGCAGTTGCCTACCAGAAGCCCCCCTCCATCTCCTCCCCATCCCTGGATCTGGCCCTGTCAGTTCTGTACTCGGTGGTTACTCCAGCCCTGAACCCCCTCATCTATAGCCTGAGGAACCCGGAGCTCAAGGCTGCAGTGTGGAGACTGATGACTGGATGCTTTCAGGAACATTAAACTGCTGGCCAGTTCCTGCAAATCACTTGTAATAAAAATCATCTTTGATACTTCTTGTTGGTTTCATTTTGGAAGTTCCTTTTCTTTGTTTTGCTTTTTAAATAATATCTACAAATAAATGTCATTGTTTGTGCATTTCTAATTTTGCTTCTCTCCACCTTCCCTGTGGCCACACACTGTGTCAATTAGGGGCTGTGCTTTTGGTGGCTTTAAGGAACTAAAGGATGTTGCAGCAAAGTTTTCTGCAGAGATGCCCTTCTGTTGCCTTCTCTGGAGCTGCAGTAGCAATGTCTGTGTGAAGAGCTGGGGCAGATCAGTGCTGGCCCAGCAGCCCTGCTCCTGCTGGCCACACCATTCCTGATCCAGGCCAGGAGCCATTGGCCTTCTTGGCCACCTGGGCACACTGCTGCCTCATGTCCAGCCTGCTGTCCATCAGTGCCTGCAGGTCTCTTTCTGCCTGGCTGCTGTCCAGCCACTCTGTTCCCAGCCTGTAGCACTTGGGGCCAAATTGCAGGGCCTGGTACTTGGATTTGTTAAACCTAAAATTTCTGGATTCAGACCCTCAGTCCAGCCTGTCCAGGTCTTTCTGGAATGCTCTTCTATGCTGCCACAGATCAACACTCACCTCCAGCTTGGTGTCATTTGCAAAGATATCCTTGGTTCCATGGGACCCGTCAGTGTGACAATGGCCACTTGGTTACACCAGGCCCTGCACTGTCACACTGATTTCTTTGGTTCCAGTAGACCATGCCGAGCAACAATGGTCCCCTTGGTTCCATGTGGGTGCAAAATGTGACAATGGTCTCCTTGGTTCCATTTGGCCCCAGAGTGTCACAATGGTCCCATGGTTACGTGAGGTCCCACACTGTCACCATGGTCTCTGTGATTCCACAAGTCTCCTCAGTGTCACAATGGACTCCTTGTTTCCACAAGGCCACACAGTGTCACAACGTTCTTCCATATTCCTCGAGGCCCCATCCTGTCACAATGTCCCCTTGGTTTCACTGGGCCCTGGAGTCTCCCAAAGATCTCCTTGGTTTTGCAGTGTCAAAATGGTGAAACCCCTTGGTTACACAAGGCCCTGCAGTGTCACAATGGCCTCTGTGCTTCCACGAGGACCCAGAGTGTCACGGTGCACTCCCTGGTTCCATTTGGCCCCAGAGCACAACAATGGACTCCTGGTTCTGTGGGGCTGCACAGTGTCACCATGGTCCCCTTAGTTCCATGAGGCCCTGCAGTGTCACAATGGCCCCAGAGTGTCCCATTCATCACAGAATGACAGAATCAAATAGGCTGGAAAAGACCTTTGGGATCATCAAGTCCAACCAATGCCCTAATACTGCCTTGTCACCCAGACCATGCCACTAAGTGCCACTGGAGAGGGACAGTGACTCTGCCACCTCCCCCCTGTCCAGCCCATTCCAATGCCCACTCATCCTTTCTGTGAAGAACTTCTCCCTATTGTCCATCCTAAACCTCCCCTGGTGCAGCTTAAGGCTGTGTCTTCTTGTCCTGCCCTCCAGCAGATCCACACTCACACCCCAGCTTGGTGTCATCTGCAATTTGTGAATGGTGGACTCAATCCCCTCATCCAGATCATCAGTGAAGATATTAAACAGGACTGGGCCCAGCACAGATCCCTGGGGGACACCACCAGTGCCTGGACACCAGCTGGGTGCAGCACCATCCCCATCACTCTCTGGGCCCAGCCTCCAACCAGCTCTTAAATCTCCCAGCAAGGAGAACCTGCCCAAGCCGTGGGCTGCAGCTTTTCCAGGGAATGCTGTCACAGACAGTGTCAAAGGCTATGCTGGACTCCAGGCACACAAAATCCACAGCCTTTCCTGTATCCACAGGTGGGTCACCAGGTCATAAAAGGAGACCAGGTTGGTCAGGCAGGACCTGCTACCCCTAAATCCACGCTGGCTGGCTCTGATCCCTCGGCCATCCTGTGGGTGCCCTGGGATGGCACTCAGGGTGATCTGTTCCATAACCTTGCCGGGCACCCAGGTCCAACTGACAGGCTTGGAGTTCCCCAGCTCCTCCTTCCAGCCCTTCTTGTGGATGGGCTCACACTGGCACCTCCAGTCCTCTGGGACCTCCCTGCTGAGCCAGGACTGATGGCAAATGATGGAGAGCAGCTTGGGGAGCTCATCCACAGCTCCCTCATCCCCCTAGGATGGATCTCATCTGATCCCACACACCTGTGAGCATCTGAGAGACTCAGCAGGTTACCAACTGCTTCCTCCTGGATTACAGGGGCTGTTCTGCTCCCTGTGCCCATCTACCAGCTAAGAAGAACACTTGTCCTGAGGACAGCCTTTCCTAATACTGAAAATTGAGACAAACAAGGTGTTAAGTAGCTCAGCCTTGTCTTTATCTCTAGTTACTGTATTTCCTACTGCATCCAATAAATAGTAGAGGTTCTGTTTGTCTGGTGTTTTGCTATAATTTTATTTATAGAAACATTTCCTATTATTTTTCACAGAAGTGGCCAGGTTAAGCTCTAGTTGAGCTTTCACCTCTTTCCTTTTCTTTTTGCATAAATTAACAACATTCTTAAACACTTTCTGAGTTCCCTGTTCCACTTTTCAAAAGTGATGCACCCTCTTTTTACCCCTGAGTTCCCACATATGCTCCATGGGCAGCCAGGACAGTAATTTTCCTCACTAGATCATATTTTGCCACACTGGCAGAGGCTGCTCCATCCCCTTAAGATTACTTTCTTGAAGCATGTCCATCCTCCCTGGACCACTTAGTTTTTAAGGGCTGTTTCCCTTTAAAGAATCAGTACCTGATTTGGTACCCCCCAAATCAGCATCCTAAATAAGCCAAAGTCTGTCCTTCCTAATTCCAGTGTAGAAGTTTTGTTGCTGCCCCTCCTTCTTTCACAGAACATCGAAAACATTATTATTTCATGGTCACTGTGCCCCAGGCAGACTCCAAGCCCCACATCTGCCACCAGCCCATCTCTGTTTGTGAACAGCAGGAGACAGAGCTTTCCTTGGCAGTGGGAATCTTACTAAAAATTCTGTAAAACAGAAAAGTCCTTAACCCTAGTGTAGCATTTAGAAACACCATTCTTTATTCAGTGGGATGCACAGGGAATAGCTCCTCTCAAAGCCGTGCATGCTGAGTACAGGAAAGTTTCTGTTCATTTTCTGTATTTTGCACACAAATTCATTGATTGCCCTGGACTAAACACACATATGATAATCATTTCTCCAAAATCATTACCACATTTCCTCTCCCCATTACCCATGCGTTGTTCTGTCCTGGAGGTCTCTCTGCTGGTCCCTGTGTTCACAGACCCCGATGTTCCAGTGGGCCTGACTGAGCTGACAAGACACTGAGGGTGGTGAGTTTCCAGTTCCCCTTCTCACACAACGGGCATTATGTGGTTTCCATAGGCCTGGGGTTTTGGAGAACAAGCTCCAGGTGTCAGCTCAACAGGTGGAGACAATTTATCATCTGGTAACCTGAGGTCACAGAGTGGGCTATGATATCACAAAGTGGGGGATGTGAGGTCATGGAGGAGCTGTGACATCATAGGTCATACCTGTGACATCACAGGGCAGCAGTCTGACATCACAGAGCAGACTATGTCATCATAGAGTTAGTTGTGACATCAGAGACCAGCTGTGTGACATTAGAGAATGGGCTGTGACCTCACAGACCAGGCAGTGACATCCCAGAGGAGCTGTGTGACATCCCAGCAGGGCTGTGTCAGGTCACTGGGTTGGTCACTCCGCCCCAGCTCCCCCTCACAGTTTCTCCCAACAAGTCCAATGCTGTTCATGCCCAGCAGGGTCCCTGTCCCCTGGGATCCTCCCAGCCCACCCGGAGTCACAGCCTCCAGCAAAGGATGTTCCGCAGCATCCACCCCAGAGCCTGACAGGGGACAAGGGACCAGGGCTGTGTGGCCAGGACATCAAGGACGCGGATTATCCAGGTCACTGTGGCCTGGGTTGGGTTCCCCAGGGCAGGAAAGACGTCTGGCAGCTGGAGCAGGGTCTAAGAAGGGCCTCCAAGGTGGGGCTGCAGCCCATGGGCTGTGAGCAGAGGCTGAGGGAGCTGGGCTGGTCCAGCCTGGAGCAGGGAAGGCTGAGGGGCTCCTCATCCCAGCCTGGCAGTGCCAGCAAGGAGGGGATGGAGAACACAGAGCCAGGCTATTCACCGGGGGGGCTGGTTGGAAAAAAAAATCCAATGAGTGGAAGGAGAAAGAGGGGAGATCAGCCAGGACAGGAGGAGATGAAATGAGTCAGGCTGGTTTCAGCACTAAAAGCAGCCTGACCTCCCTTCTCCATCCAGGACTGACAGCTTTGCAAATCAGGATTTGTTGGAGCAGTTTTTCCCCCACTCCAGGACAAGAATCCTGATAGAATAACTAATTGTGTTTGTATCTATCATAGAACCATGTTTGTCTGAAAGTAGTTTTAATATGGAAATCACCTGTGGATGGTGGACTCATCAGATACTGCTGGGATGTTGCACATTGCTCAGGGAAGGGCTGTGATTGTTATTAAATTGTGTCCTGTTCAACTGTGGTCTGTTGGCCATGAAGAGAAACTTTCTGTGCCTCTGAGTCTCACCAGCTCCTGACCCCCAAAGGTCAAACCTGATGAGTTGTGGTTCCCACTCCAATGGTAGCACCTGCATCTTCCTCCATCCCCAGAGCAGAGCTCCCTTAACCCACAAAGTCCCTGGCAATGCAGGGATGAAGGAAACAGGACAGGCTGTGGGTATCAGGTGCAGGGCAGACTCAGGGAGAAGAATGACTTTTGCATTTGATGGAGCTGTGTCTTCCCTTGGCTTTGTTGGCTGAAAAGAAATGAACATCCCTCTGTGTCTCAGGAAGCTCCTTCTCCAAGGAAAGCAGGTGGGAGTTGGAGCCAAGGAGCTGAAAGCTGCAGGTGCAGCCTGGGCTGGAGGGAGCTGAGATTTGCACAAGGCTTCTGAGTGCCAGGGCTTGGATGGGGGAAATGGTGGGGTGGGTGTAGGTACAGAGTCTGATTGATTGTCAGCCATGAAGGGTCTTGATTTTCATATCTATTCAAACTGCATGAGGAGCTACTTAGATTCAGTGTCAATAGGAGACTGCACAGACTGATTTATGAACAGGAAAAAGTCCCAAACAGGACCTAAAAAATGTTTTCTCACTGTCTTTTTAAATATAAGGCATTCACTTAGAACACACTACTGAAATCTATCAAATTAACCACAATATTTGAACACTTAAACTCCAGAGGCTTGGGTTCTTAAGGTGTTCTGAATGTTAATGAGCCCTGGGATATTGAATTCCTGCACTGAAGACCTGAAGGCTGAACAAGCCTCTGGAGCAGTGAAATTCAGCAGCAGCCTCCAAGTTGCTGAGGATGTCAGCAGCCCCCACTGAGGCCATCCCTGCCCAGAGACTGTGGGCGAATGGGCAGACAAGGAACGCGTCCCTGGGGCTGGGGCAGCACAACTCAGAGGCAGCAGCGGCTCCAGCTGGGAAATGGAGTGTGGAATGTGGCTGGGAAAGCCCTGCCTGGGCTGGGCCAAGCAGGACACACAAGCCCTGCTCCCATCCACTAAAAAACAACTCTCTCAATGAGATATTTATAAGAAATTACAATTGTTTGTGTACTCTGAGGTGGACTCTCTAGAGAAATACCAACAAGAGATTCTCAGGAGCTCAAAACAACAAATCAGCCTTTACTGGCAACTTTAGAAAATCAGACAAGCTTTACCAAAAGATTTATTATGACACTGTAGTGGTTTTTGGTTTGTTAATTTAAGATTTTTCTAATCTTGAGATTTCTTAATTAATGTATTGATGAGTGTGGTGGGTTTTAGTTTCAGTTAATTATTTATGGATTTACTTTTATTACTTTTTAAAACTCTTCTATGTCAAACTAGGGCAGATATTTAAACAACAAAAAACCCTTCTCAAAAACATTGACTTGGCCCATTCAACTTCACACTCTAAACCTGGTTAACTTAATGTTAATCAAAATTTGCAGGAGCACAGAAACAGAAGAAGAAGATAGAAACAGAAAGATAGAAACAGAAGACCAAAAAGATACAGAGAAGCACACAGACAGCTACCACCTCCTGGATTCCAGCAGTGTTCAGATGGAAATTCCAAGAGGATTCAGGGTCCAGATGTGTGCTTGCCTTGTGGTCAGCCTTCAATATCCCTTGGTTTCCCTGGGCCCTTTCCCCAGCTGGGCCTTGGGGGCATTTGGTCCCTCAGGAGCTGGGCTGGGGCTGCAGAGGTGGCTGTGGAGCATTGCTTGTGCTGTGCCAGGGACTGGCAGACACTGCTGGGCTGGGATAGAGGCTCTGGGGGGATTGGGGTTCCAGGGCAGGGCAAGGCTGGACCTGCCCCTTCCTCCCCCACACACTAAAAGTTTCACGCCAAAAATCTTCTCCAGTCTGCCACAGTAAGGCAATGTTGGACGTGAAGTCCCTGGCCATGGGCACCTGGCCAAGAAGGACAGCTCTTTTCCATAGGAAGGAAAGCACAGAATCTTGCCAAGTGTTTTGGGAACAGATGAGAGTGACCGTCATGAAACCACTGCCAGCCAGACTTGTCCTGGCAATATTCCTATGGGAACAATCCCTGGATATAAGGAAATTTGGAGGTGAAACTCCAATTCTGGCCATACGTGCCTGGAGCAGAATGTCCGATCTTTTCCATAGGAAGGAAAGCACGGAGCACCACTGTATCAATAGTGGATGAGACCCTCAACATGCCAAGGTCAGCCTGACCTCTTGGGAGGTCAAACCAGCCAGACCTGTACTGTATTCCTTTGTTTTTATGGGGCCCTGAGGTGTCACAATGGTGCCTTGGTTCTGTGGGGCTCCACACTGCCACAATGGTTCCTTGATTTCAAGAAGACCTGAAATGTCACAATGGACCCCTTGTTCGATGGGATCCTATTGAAGTGAAGGGAGACGACCATCCAATTGATGAGCATCGACTCCGATTTATTGATCAAACCAGGCACCTTTTATAACAGTGTTAATTCACTTCATGCATATTGCAAAATCTTAGCTCCCGATAGGCTGTAGAGAAAACTTCAGCTCCTCCTTTTGTTTACAATACCTGAAGTTTGTTTATTGAGACTAAGATCAGTGTTCTCACCATGATATGAAAAGTTCTCAAAACCTTTATATCTGTTCCCAGAATGGCCATCTGTTCCCAGAGCAGCCAAGGACAGAATATTTGCCTGTTTTTGAGAAAACAGTCTGAGAATCTTGTTGTTTATATAAAAGGTGGCTGAGAACCTTAATTATTTACAGAATCAAGCCTGGGAACTGCTGCTTTACAGCGGCCTTTTATTTTTCCCTTAGTTGAATACCTTCATGGCCTCTTTCTTTAAGCCATGCTTGAACCAGGCTCTCCATACTTCCCCCGTTTCTTTCTTTTTGAGAAAGGAGGTTAGTTTGCCAAGTTTTCTCTATCATCCTACCAACCATATTTTGAATACAACCACAAAGACAAGGTAAGATAAGTAAAAGTACTAAAAGCATACCTAATATCCCTATAGCATACATCACAATTCTTAACCATGGTCCCAATCCTAAACCTTTCAGCCATTCATCAATTCCCAACCCTTCTTCTTCTTTAAGATTGTGAAGACCTTGCTGTAGCTCTTTTATCTTAGTATGAATTGATACAGAATGATCAGATAAATTCATGCAACACATCCCTTCAAACTCTTCACACCCATGGCCTTGTACTAGAAGGAGAAAATCTACAGCGGCTCTATTTTGTAAAACAGCATGATTAACACTTTGCACATCTGCAGTTAACATATCTAATATCTGTGAAGTCTTATTTAATTCACCCTTAGCCCAGCACCCCAGTTGTTTTGCTAAATTCATCCCTTTGTTTGCAGCACCTCCTGGCAGGATAGTTGAAACCACCACTTGTTTCAGTTTACTCCAGAACCATGGGTCTCCTATTTGACTACAGTCTAGGTCATGTCAGCTACGCTTTTGTCTGCTTGCATTTTGGCTTAGTTGCATTAACACAGATATGTTGGGGTGAAATAATGATAATTTACCCAAGTAACAAGGTCCACCCTGTGGCTGGGCCGGTACACCATTCCAGGCTCTATCTCTGCAAATTAAAAATATCCCGGTGGGTAATTTCTTAGGTGTCATGATACTAGAGCCTTTACATTGGTTATAAAGCTGTTTGGATACCATGTCCAAGCCCAGAGATGAATCCAGAGTGGCCCAGGTTCCTCTATGCTGATTCACCTTTGGAGGGTTTAAAGAATTAAAACTGAACCATCCGCCGTTTGAAGTGCTAGTCATGCTGGCATTTGCACTTCCAAAAAGATCCAACTCCTCAGGAGGGGAGTGCAAAGGAGTGTTAAGTGATTGAATTAATAAACACTGGTGGTAACCGTCACTCTGACTGTCAGTGTACCCTCTTTGTAGGGGCAATTTAATGTTAGTCATATTACGCATGCATAGAGTTCGGTTATTAATAAGACTGCAAAATTCTTGAGGAGACCATACTGGAAGTCCTACCAAGCATGTTCAAAATGGGTTAGTAACTCCTCCAAGACTGAGACAAAGCGATGACTGATTAATCTGTCTAGCCAGTGTTATCCATATATTATCTCTAGGTTGATTAAAATGTGTTACCCTTACTTCTTCAGCTACCACTATGCTAAACAGTATGACAAACACGAACCTCATTTTTCTATTCTTCCTCTTGCCTTCTTTTTCTTGTCAGTTTTTAACCTTGCTGTTCCTGATACTTGTAGTCCACACCTCTGTAATCTCTCAATGCAATGATCTAACGCCTTATTGGGATCTCCGCTTATGGGCCCTATAACAGAATGTTGTGTTAAGGGCACCAGTTTTCTGCACCTCGCAGAGGCTATATATGACCCACTTTGAGCTTTAACCCTTTTCAAAATACACTGTACCTCCCACCGATAGTAGGCTAAGATTTTCTGTTTGTGGGATTCATAAAGGCTTAAAGCTGAGGCGGTGTTTAGCCCTGTCTGACTCCGTAGTGCCCATTCCCAATCATGTTCCCATGTATGTTTATAGTTACAGGGGTTGCACCACAAACGAAAGGGTAATGGCTGTTCCACCCAAAAAGTCTTATCACAACCCCCACAACACAGTGCAACCCAAGCAGCACCATTCGGGCTATGGCATTCAAGACAGTTCTCCCTTGCTGGTCCTCTTATGTGGAAAGATGACAATGATTTGATAATGTCAATCAGCTCCCGGGCTGTCCGGCAACGGCGTGTTATTGCCCTGTCGATCACTTTCGAGTGTCCCTTCAGTTGTAGCAGTAGGGGTCGCAGGATCAGGGGCAGCTTCTTCTCCAGACGTTCCTTGTCCTCTTCCGTGAGGTGGTCCACCAATCGCTGCATCAAGAACAGGTTTAGTCCACTTGGCAGGTACCCACAATGCTCCTGCAGGAGTGGAAACACAAAGATATCATCCTCCCCAGTACAGGACCTTAGCAGGATCCTTCCATAACCCTGTCTTAGGATCTCGATATTTTACCCATATTTCCTTTTTCTGCTCAACAGTTTCCTGTGGCTTATAGTGTAATTCTGCTGGGGGTTGCCCTGCTTCTCCAAATACACAAAGGTGATTAATCATGAATAGACTTTTTAGCAATCTTGCCTGGGGGTCAGTTACTTCCTCATGCTTGGCTAAGTACTTTTTCAAGGTACCATTGGCTCTTTCGATGATAGCCTGCCCAGTTGGGGAATTTGGGATACCTGTAACATGTTCAATTCCCCAATTTCTTAAGAATCTCCCTATCCTTTGACTGATATAGGCAGGACCATTATCTGTTTTAATTCTTTTTGGTGTACCCATTACTGCAAAGCAACTGTACAAATGCCTTTCCAAGTGTATAGCTCTTTCTCCCGTCTGAGCTGTTGCCCATATATATTTGCTATAAGTATCAATAGATACATGCACGTATTTTAGCCTGCCGAAACTAGGGACGTGTGTGATGTCCATTTGCCATAACTCGTTTGTTTGCAGGCCTCGTGGGTTTACACCTATGCCTAAACCAGTCCCCCCATTATGGTGACTACAAGTTGGGCAGGCCCTCACAATGGCTTTTGCTTCTGTCAGTGTTATCTTAAATTCCCTACTTAAGACTTTTGCGTTTTGGTGAAACATCGAGTGGGCTTCTCGTGCCAATTGGTGACTTGATAGAGGTGTGCTTTGTGTGATGGTAACCAATCTGTCTGCCCTATCATTCCCTTCTCCTAAATCAACATCCCATGTGTGACTTCTAATATGAATTACGGCATAAGCGTGCTCCCTGAATCTTGTAGCTTTTTTCAACTGCATTAATAGTTCATATAGTCTTTGATTTTGCACCTCTTTTATAGAAACATCTTCAATTCTTGCTACAACTCCCGCAGCATACAAGGAGTCTGTAACAACATTCAAAGGGTCCTTAAGCTGTGTCATTGCCCATACCACTGCTAACAGCTCCATGGTTTGTAAGCTGTCCACTGCTTCCGCTTGCAGAATGTGACGTTTCCATACTCCCTTTTCCTGCCAGGTTATTGCAGCAGTTCTTGACTTCCTGCCAGCATCTATAAATGCAGTAATGACACCTGATATAGGGGAATTTTCTCGCTTTGGGCGAATTATCCAGTCCCAGTCCCTTATCCACTGAATCAAAGCTGGCCAAAGCTGATCTGTTTCAACAGGGCAACATGCACCTAAGAGGGCTTCCTGCAGTTCTTCTGAATTAGTCAAACACCAGTCCAAGGTATCCTTTTTCATTGGTATTTTGATGGCAGCTGGTTCTGCCCCAGCCACCTGCAACATCCTTTCTCTGCCCTTCTTTATTAGATCTGCTAACATTTCAGTTTTTTGAAGAAGAGTCTTAGTTTGCTGTAGCAGGGGGGAGATCCATTCTAGTATCCGTGTTTCCCCCGTTTCCTGTTTACATTGCGTAAGTGCTCCCAAAAGATATTGTGGGCCATTCCAAATGGTCAAATTTATGGGTAAGACTGGATCCCTTCGGTAAACATGCCCATGTGTAACACAGTCCATGATTTGCTGAATAGCCCGCTGTTGTTTGTTGGTGATACACACTGAATGAGTTGGGTCAGTTCCTTTTAACAGCGGGCGCAGCTCATTGAGTAGTTCATTGGGTATTCCCACCATTGGTTTTAGCCACTGTAAATCACCCAAGAATTTTTGAGGATCATTTAAAGTGGTTATTTTTGTTTTTAATTGCAATTTCTGAGGTTTGATGGTTTGTTCTGTCATGGACCATCCCAGGTATTCCCAGGGAACAGTTGTTTGGATCTTTTTAGGAGCTACTACTAAAGAATATTGTGCCAGTGTGGTCCTTATTTTCTGGACTTCTTGTTGTGTGAAAGGTATAGGCTGAGCAAATAATACATCATCCATGTAATGATATATCACTGTATCAGGCCATTGTTTTCTAAGTGGCTGCAATGCTGCATTGACATAAAGCTGACACAAGGTGGGGCTGTTGCGCATGCCTTGCCGAAGAACAGTCCACTCAAACCTCTGATCAGGTGCTTCTTTGTTGATCATAGGTAATGTGAAGGCAAACCGTCACATATCCTGTGGATGGAGGGCGATAGTAAAAAAGCAATCCTTTAGATCAATAATCAGTAGAGGCCAATCCATTGGAATCATGGCTGGGTTAGGTAATCCAGGTTGTAATGAGCCCATAGGTTCCATTTGCTCATTAACAGCACGCAAATCATGGAGCAACCTGTATTTTCCAGACTTCTTTTTTATTACAAAGATTGGAGTATTCCAGGGGCTGGTGGATAAGCACAAGTGTCCCTGTTGAAACTGTTCTGAGACGAGTTGATGTGCATGTTGAAGACTTTCCCTTTTCAAAGGCCATTGCTTAACCCAAACTGGGGTGTCATCAATCCAGGTAATGGGAATTGGGAAAGTCCAAGCAATGGCTTTTACTCCAAAGGGTGTTCATTAGTCAAGACCAGCCCCAACTGGGCCATAATGTCCCGCCCTATAAGGCATTGCACTGTAGGTGGCAGCTGGACCACTGAAAAAATCGCTGTGAGCTGTTTTCCATCCATGTAAACTCAGAGAGGAGGCGAATGGCTAGCCAGGGTAAATCCTCTGACCCCGGTTACTGCAGTGGTTGCTGGCTTCAGAGGCCAGTGTTGAGGCCAACAGCTAGGACTAATAATGCTGGAATCTGCCCCAGTATCCAGCAGGCCTGAAAGTGACCTTTTTTGTCCTTTGAACTCTACTTCTACTCTTTTCTTGTGTCTTTAAGAAAGGTTTAGAGTTAACAAGGTAAGGCCTCCTGTAGAGCCAAAACCACTTTCTCCCCTCTCTTGATCTTTTATAGGTTGTATTCCCTTAGTCATTTGTTCAAGTGGTACCAGCTGAGCAATCCTTTGTCCTTTATTAACTTGAAGAGGGGGAAAAGGTGTGTATGCCATCACCATAATCTCTCCCATGTAATCTGCATCGATAACGCCAGGCAAATAAAATAGTCCCAACATAGAGGGAGATGATCTTCCGAAGAGCAAAGCACCCACCGCTTTATTTTGTATGATAATAGGTCCCTGGATCCCTGTCGGGATTTTATGCAGGTGCGGAGTCATCAATGTAACATCTACTGCGGCTGCCAGGTCCATGCCGAGGCTCCCTGCTGTGGCGGGTTGGAGGCAGGAGGGGGTGCGGCTCCCTGCTGTGGTGGGCTGAAGGCAGGAGGGGGTGCTGTTACTGCAGCAGCGATGTGTGTCGGGGTGCGGCCACTGCGATGCGCACTCCTGGGAAAATTTCCCAACTTCCGTCTACAAGTGCCCGTATTGTGAGTGTCTGAACGGCATTTCTGGCACCAGAGTCCTACAGCCTGGCATTCCCGGCGCATGTGGCCCATGCCTCCGCATCGGTAGCATTTCATGCGGCCTCCTCTATTTGCTGTTGCCAATGCAGCTGATGCTTGGAGAGGTGCAAGAGCGGCTAAGACTTGTGTCTGAGAGGATTTTGCCTGTTCTTGTAAGCCTATTCCTAACTGCTTAATCGCATCTACCACAAAAGCCTGCTGTCTGGTAGGTATGAGAGCCATCCTCTCTAATGCCTCCTCTATAGTCCAATTGGCACCTAGGGTATTAAGTACGCTCCTAGTAGCAGAATTACAATTTTGAAGAGCGCACTGTTTAAGTAGGGCCCCACGCATATATTCAGGTACCCCAGCTCTTTCAATTGCAGAAGCAACTTTATCAATAAATGAGCCAAACGATTCTTCTCTGCTTTGTTTGATTCCCATATATACAGGTACCCCTCCTGGTTCTTTTACCCTTTCCATAGCAAGTCTAACTAACCTCATAGCCTCCCGGCACTTCTCCTGGCCCAATAGAGCCTGTGCCTCAGTACGAAGAAAGGGTCCCAGGCCAATAAACTCGTTAACAGTAATACCATGGAGAGGGTCACCCGGCTGCCTCTGAACTGCCACACACTCGTTAACTAGTGCTTGCCAATGAGCATTAAATAACAACTGCTGATGTTGGGTAAAAATCAATTTAGCTAACCCATGACAATCATTAATCAGCAGGAGACTAGTATCAAATATATAGTCCAACATCTGTTTAACTGGTTCACTTTTAACTCCAAACTGACTGACAGTGGCTCGTAATTGAGACAGCAATTTCCAATTGATAGCAGTGATTGTCGCCTGGAGGCCCCCCCTGTCCTGAGGACTGAAGATATCTGGACAAGCCAGCTCGCTAGCTATAGTAATGAACTCCTGATCTCCCTTTTCCATCGCATCTCTTGCCAAGGCAGCCCACGCATCCCGTATTTCCCTCACAATAGTCTCCGCTAGGCTGTTTTCCGCCCCAGTGATCGACTGATTGCTTTTTCGGAACTGACTATGCGTTTTTGGCCATGGCTGCTGCGATACAGCGGATACGCGAGGCTCAGAAGTGCTCTGTGTAGGCTGCAGTAGAGAGGGTAACAAAGTATTCTGCACAGCTGGGCTTGTTAAGGGGGGCAGCAAAGCCTGCGACGAAGCGGGCAATAAAGCATTTTGCGGCAATAAACCGGTCTTCGTGGCCTGGCTTGTCGCCTGGCTTGTAACCTGGCTTATAGCCTGGCTTGTTGAGCGGGATGGTGAGGTAGGTAATGAAACCGTCCTCATTGCAGGGCCGAGAGGAGTTCCCGACTCTTTATCAAATTCCCTACTTGGTCGTAATCTTTATTACGATCGTGAGCAGCACTACCCTGGTGAGCGGCCTTTTTTTCAGCCTGAAAGTGCAACAGTTCGTTGTTAATTATACGCCATAATTTACCCCACTTCTTGGCAGTTTTATCATCTTTTAAAGTAGCCTGCCATAATACATCACCAAATTTATGCCATTCTGACAACTCGTGAACTGTGTGGGGGTTAAGGAAAATTCCCCTTTCGTAACCATAAGCTATAAGTCCCGGTAATTCTTTCTGTAAATCTATCCCCTTCACCTGTCTCTTCTGTAAAAAAGCAATAAAAAGATCATATGCGGTTTGCCTTTCCATTACCTCTAAATCGAAAGCATCCTCTTTGCAGCTCCTCAAGGTCTCAGCCACACGTTTCGGCCAGGCTCGCCTGTTACGATCACCTGGAGCACAGCGTGTATCGGTGTCTTTTCTTCCGCTTTTTTTTTTTCTGCACGCTTTTGCTGTCCCGGCTGCTACTTTTGGACTCAGAACCCGACCCGTTTCTCCACTTCTCGTGGTGCCGCAGTATGACATCCAGGGTCACCATATATTGAAGTGAAGGGAGTCGATGCTCATCAATCGGATGGTTGTCTCCCTTCACTTCAATAGGATCCCACAGTGTTACAGTGGCTCCCAGGTTTCACAATGATCCCACTGATTCCATGAGGCCTTGCAGTGTCACAATGGTCTCCATGGTTCCCCAGGCCCCACAATGTCACAGGACTCCTCTGTTCCATGAGCCCTGCAATGTCACAATGGACCTTTAAACCCTGGAGGTTTGCAGTGTCACAATGGTCTCATTTTGGCTCCACAGTCTCACAATGATCCATTGATGACAGGAGGCCCTGCAATGTCACAATAGACCTTTGGCTCCATGCAGCCATGCAGTGTCACAAAGGCCTCTTGGTTTCACCAAGAGCCATAGTATCACAATGGTCCTCTTGGTTCTGTGGTGACCCCCAGGGTCACAATGGTCTCACTGGTTCCATGAGGCCTCACAGTGTCACAATGCTTTGCTTATTCCATGGATCCTCATAGTGTCACAATGATCTCCATGATTCCATGAGGCCCCACAGTGTCACAACGGTCCCTTGGTCTCACAGGGCCCTACAGTGTCGCAGTGGTCCCTTGGTCTCTAACAGCCTCACAGTGTTAAAATGGTCCCTTGGTGTCAAAGGGCTCCACAGTGTCACAATGGTCGCTTGGTCTCACAGGGCCCCACCGTGTTACAATGGTCCCTTGGTCTCACAGGGCCCAACAGTGTCACAATGGTCCCTTGGTTCCATGGGCCCTGTGCTGCTGCATTCCCGCCTACCCTTCTCAGGCCACCCTGCCAGCTGAGAAATGCTCCTTGGGCCTCGGCCTTGGCCAACAGCCCCTGGGCTCAGCTCCTCTGCAGCTCATCACAAACACTGTCTGCTCCAGGCACTGCTGCTGCCCAACCAGCTCCTGTTTTCTGTAGGAGCAGCCCTGGGAACTGTTTTTGTTCCCTCAGTGGCACAACATCGCTGTTCTCACACTGCCAAAGAAAGCTGTTGATGCCAAGTGCAGTCAGGATGAACCATTGCTGGGACTGAAGCCCCTTTCTTGGGGCCCTGCAAACAGCGCTCCAAAAGGAGCCCTTGGAGTTCTCCTGGGCCAGCGACTCCCTCTGAGTGGGGCCTCTCCCAGCCGGGAAACTCTCCCGTTTGCTGCACTCGAGGATCCCCAACAATGACAGAGCCTGGGCCGATCCCCCAACTCCTCCAGGCTCAACCCTTTTCCCTTTGCTGGGGAGATGCCAAAGGATCCACAGGGAGCATTTCCTGCCCTCAGGGGAATTGCTCACAGGTGCCTTGCACTGACTCTTTGTGTCTGTGTGCACACAGGAGTGCCTGTGCTAGGGAAATGTGGCAGAAATGCTGCTCTCTGAGGGGTCTGAGTGCCTTGGATAGCTGAGTCAGTCAGGTCTGTAAGTAAGGCTACATTATGACAAATAAGTTAAGTTAAATGGTATTAATAGGGGGGTTTTTTTGCAAAGTTTACTATGTTATAAACTAAGTTGAATATTGTTTAATGTTGTTCCACTATTAAATCCTTAAGTCATTGGTTGTGAGGTTAAATACTGTTAAGCTCTGTTCTTTTCCTAAATTGTGAAGTTGAAGGTATCAGTTAAGGTTAGTGTATCAGTGAAGTCCTGTTAAGTTTGACCCCTTAATATTAAATCTGTTTTTTGCTGATCCCTTGCTGGGGATTTTTTCAGCACTCTCAAGGCCTCGTTCGTAACAGGGTGAAGGAGCCCTGGCCCAGGCTCTGGCCCTGGGGGACACGGGGACGCTGCCGGGGGGTCCCTGTCCCCCTGTGCCACCCCCAGGGCCCCGGCCCCCGTCCCCGTGTCAGGCTCTAGGGTCCATCTCGTGGAACATCCTCTGGGGGAGGCTGTGGGGCCGGGGGTGGGGGGACCCGGCGGGACAGTGGGGGACCCTGCTGTGCACGAGCAGTGTTGGACTGCTCTGGGGGGAGCTGTGAGGGGGGCCGGGGCAGAGTGACCTCCCCAGGGACCTCGCACTGCCCCTGTGATGTCACACAGCTCTTTTGCAATGCCACACAGCCACCAGTGATGTCACAGCCCACTCTGGGTTGTCACAGAGCCCCTGTGATCTCACACAGCTAACTATGTCACCCTATGATGTGCTACATCTGCTTTGTGATGTCACAGAAGTCTCTGTGATGTCACAACCTACTCTCTGATGTCACAGAGCCACCCTCGATGATGGCAGAGTCTGCTCTATTGCCTCACACTATGATGTCACAGACAGCTTTGTGATGTCACAAACCCCTCAGTGATGCCACGAGACCTTTTCTGTGATGTCATACTTGCACTCTTTAATGTCACAGCACATACTTTGAACCTCACAGCCAGCTCTATGATGTCATCCAGCCATGCCATGGTGCCACAGCCTGCTCTGTGATGTCACAGAATCCCCTCTGCGATGCTGTAGCTGCTCAGTGACTTCCACAACAAACTCTCTGATGTCATAGACCAACCTGTTGACTTCAAAATTGCTTCCTAGAGCACTATATTCTAATAATTGATAAAGCTCCTGAACTGTGGAGTAAATAACTCGGGTTAAAATCTTTCTGTCCAGTCATGATCAGAATCAATCACAGCTGTATTTATATAAATATATCTGTTATTCCATCATTATTCCTGTGGGAGAAAGAGCGTTTAAGTTCAATTCCCCCTTTCCAATCTTTTACACATAAACCTTTGACAAATTCTTGGGCTGGGATTGGATCCAGCTGTTCCCAGTCTCCTCTCTTAGAAGAAATTTCAGCAGTCTTGGAGCCCTGCAAGGGTTTGAGGGTCCATGGTGGCTGTTGGGTGTACTTTCACCTCAGGGCTCAGCAGGAGTTTCTCCAATAAAGAAATAAAGCTTTTGCCTGAAGCTCCCACTGTGCCCATGACAGGAACCCCTGTGACAGTTTAGGACATCCCAGCTCTTTGCCAGCCTGGGGACTCCTGGGATGTCATCATGGAGCCCCCGTGAGTGCCTGTGACAGATCGGTGCCTTTGCAGCCGAAGGTCCCCCTGGGATGTCACCATGGAATGGCTGTGACTGCCTCTGACCACACGTCTCTTTACCATCCCCAGAAAGCCCTGGGAGATCTCCATGGATCCCCTGTCTGTGCCTGTGACATTCCAGCTCTGGAACAGCCTGGAGACTCTTGGAAAGTCCCCATGGAACACCTCTGAGTGCCTGTGAAAATCTGATCCTTAGCAGGCTACCAGCCCCCTGTTGCTATGGTCAGTTTCCATGACAACCATCATAAACTCCCTGTTACTATGGTCAGTTTCCATGGCAGCTCCATGGATACTCCTCGCCAGGCGTGGTTGCCATGGACACCAGCTCAGGCCTGCAGCCAGAGCCCGTTGCCGTGGCAACCATTTGCAGCCCCATCCCCAGGCTCATGGGATCCCAGAACCACAGAATTGGCTGAGCTGGGAGGGACCCATCAGGATCCTCCAGCCCAACTGCTGGCTCTGCACAGGGCACCCCAACAATGCCACCCTGGGCCTGACAGCGCTGTCCAAATGCTGCTGGAGCTCAGAGAGTCCTGGAGCTGGGACCCTTCCCTGGGGAGTCTGGGCAGGGCCTCAGCAGCCTCTGGGCAAAAACCTTTTCCTGACATCCAACCTGCGCCTGCCCCGACTCAGCTGCAGCCGTTCCCTCCACTCCTGTCCCTGGGCACCAGAGGGAAGAGGTTCCCACAGCCCCAGCCAGGGACCTGCTCCCAAGGCTGTTGCCATGGCCACCAGGGCTGGGACCAGCTGGGATGCTTGGTTTTCCACGGGCCGGGGTTCAGGAATGGGATTCCCCAATTTCCTGCTCCTGCTAAAACCGCGCTGCCCTCGCTGCCCTCCCGCCTCCCATGGAAAGAACAAAAGGTAAAGATCCCAGGCTGGGATAAGAACAATTTATTGGGAACAGCAACGAGATAAGGAAAAAACGGAACAGAAACAATATTGATAACAGAAGGGATAAATGAAACTGTTTACAGGGAAAACTACAATACAATTTCCTGGCTCTTCCCAACAACATATATCCCCTTCCTGGAAATTTCAGCCTCCTCTTCAGGGAGAGAGAGAGTCCCTTTCCTGCCCCTGGCAATGACCTGAGGTGAGAGTGAATGTAATGACAGTGCCATGGAAAGACCCTCATGTTCTTCAGTTCCACTCCATGTCATTGACAGGGGAAGGTATTGGGGCAGTTGTCTTCCCAGCATGGATCATAGAGAACATGGATCACCCACACTCTTCCCAACGTTAGACCTCCATTGGGGATGAAGCTGGAGCAGTCCACGAAGCTCCTCCTGCAGCTGGGGCACTCGCAGGACTTCCCTTAGTGGTGCCTCCGTTGATGTTTTGTCATGTTAGAGCTGCTGGTGAAGCTCTTCCCACACTGGGGACACTCGTAGGGCCTCTCCCCAGTGTGGATGCACTGGTGGGTGATGAGGTGGGAGTTTTGCTTGAAGCCCTTCCCACACTCAAGGCAGCGGAAGGGCCTCTGCTCTGTGTGAATGTGCTGGTGGTGGAGGAGATTGGAGTTGCTCTGAAACGTCTTCTGACACTGGGAACACTCATAGGGCCTCTCCCCAGTGTGGATGTGTTGGTACCTGATGAGTTCTGACCTGTAGCTGAAGCCCTTCCCACATTCCCCACCCTCGTAGGGCCATTCCCCAGTGTGGATCATCTGGTGGCTGATCAGGGTGCTGCTCTGCCTGAAGCTCTTCCCACACTCCAAGCACTTGTGGGGTTTCTCCCCATCATGAAGCTGCTCATGGACCACCAGCTCTGAGCTCCGGCTGAAGCTCTGCCCACCTTCCTGGCTCAGGGTGGTTCTTTCCTCCTCAGAGCACACTGGGCTGGGTTTGGAGCCCATCCTCCTGTGGAATCTCTGGTGAGTTTCCTCCCCATTGGATTCCTGTGCCCTGGAGTCACTCATAACAACCTCTTTCACAAGGTTCTGCTGTGGGGATTTGTCCTCTCTGGTCCCAATCCTCAGCTTCTTGTCTGGGGAAGGAAAGTTAAGGAGAGGATGGAATTTGCCTCCGTGCCAGAGGGAAGGGCAAGGAGATCCCCCCAGTGCATCCCCAGCAGGACGGGGTTTGCAGCAGGGTTGTCCTACAGCCAAGGGCTGTGCTGGGCTGGGAGATGGAGCAGGAGAGAGGGGGAAAGGGGCACTGACTTCCTCCTCACCTGCCTGGGTTTCCCGGGGATCCTACCTGTTCTTCACAGCCTCCTTTTCCATCTGGCAATGGTTTGGGGATGGGAAATCCTGTTTTGGGAGAATAACAAGGGATGAGCACATGGAGATTTGTACTGGTTTAAAGGCAAATATGGGGAACGTCTAAACCAGAATTGCAATTAAATAACGAAATGAAGATCAAGGCAATGATACAGAAACACTGCCTTAAACTGACAGAGTCAGGATATAACCTGACACCCCTGTTGGTCAGGGTGATGGCAGCAGTCCCAATAAATGGTGGCTGCAGTCCTGTTGGAGTGATGAACGTGATTCTGTCAAAGCAGTGATTTTGTAGAAGGGTCTGGTCTTCCTCTGAAGGTCCAGTGGTGGTTCTGGAGCTCTTGTCCTCTGGGAATCCACTAGGCAAGGCAAGATGCTCCTGGTTGTAGCAAGGCTCAGCTTATATCCAGGTAGGAATGCTTGGATCCTCCCCCTGGGCGGAGCATCCCACAATAGGATGATGGAATTTTATCAGTCCTGCAGTGTCACACAATGGCCCATTCACAGAAGATATCTCCCCTGGAGGGCGTTATCAGGGGTGAGTCATGGAAGAGATAAAGAACCCTGCCCCACCTGTTTATAGCAGTTGATGAAGATGGTGATTGAAAGCACGCATTTGGTTACATCTTGCATCTTACATCAACCTGGAACAGTGGGGTAATCCCTGCTCAGGGGGTGAACACCACCCCCCTTACCCAAACTGGCTCAGGTGTAAAACCCCCACCCTGGGAAGGCCACACACACAGGGGAAAATGTCACACTTGCCCTGCTCCAGGGGAGGTCTCTGTTCCTTGTTACTCCCTTGCTCTCTCCTCTTTTCTCTTTCTTTCCATCTCTCTCTCTATCTCACATTTACTGTTCAATAAAATCCATCTTGGATTTGGTCACGTTAGCACCTTAATTGGAGCAGTGGCATCCCTCTGACAATTTTCTTAACCATATTGCCATATTATTTTGGCACAGTGATTTCAGGGCACTTTTGTCTGACCTCAAGTGCCTTTGACAACAGCATGGTTGCCTCCTCTGAAGAGGTTGTGGTTCTTTCTGGAAGAACTCTTGGAACCTTGGACACGGTTTCTCCTTCCTCCTGGGGAACTTATGGGAGCAATAATGAGGAAAATGGCTTTTATGGGTGGCCAGTGTAAAGAAAATATTTTGTTGCCTTTCCTTATAAAGTTGTTAAAATCACTGGAGGAAAGGGAGCAAATTTTACCAGCCAGACAGACAAGGTTCATTCACCCCACGGTGAGGAACACAAGGTGGCGGAATGTCCCACAAGAAGCCCAGATCAAGTAGCTAAATTTCCGAATAAGTCTTGAATTCGCAGGCTTGGGGGGCTTTACCAAATGTGAGAATCATTATTCTCTTTATCCCTGTCACCTTTGTGACAGCTACTGAGACAGAGTAGGGATCCGTCCTGAATTAGGTGAAGTGTCTAACAACGGTGAAAAGTGAAACGGCCAAAGCTGAAGGAAAAACTCGCATGCTGAGACAGCAGGGAGACAGAGAAATAAAAACAGAAAAGACCACGAGGTCAATTTGCCCCCGACCTAGAAATTCCTTTGATAAAGAAGAACTGGTCCTAAGTGTCATGCGGGATGAATATGTATGAATTTATTGTGAAACTGTATGCATATGCATTTGGAAGGGGGATAAAAGGAGGTCTGAAATTTTCAGGGGTACGCATGCCTTTTGAGGAGAGTTTTTCTCCATGTGCGTCCGGCGCCGTAAATAAACATACCGTAAATAAACATTTCTTCTTTTCTCCGTAAAACATTATGGCAAGCCAGCCAAGAGTTCTCTGTCCCCGTGGGGGCAGGGGGGATAGACGGACCTCCAAGGCGCGCCCTAGGATTTTTTTTCCTGGTGGGGCTCCGCTTGTCTCAACTTGCCACCTGCGAGGACAGACAACGACTCACTGGCCTGAGGAGGAAGATACGGTATGTACTAAGGGGCCCCAGGGGGAGGAAGGAGAGAAAGGGAGTAAACCACCCAGAGACGTCTGGGTTCATGGGTTCAGCTGATAGAGCAGCTGTATTAGAGACAGGGTTCGTCGTTCTGATAGAGCAGACCGCTAGCGGCTTTGGGGGTAAGCCGGGTGAACCCGTGTATGTGTGTATTGGGGATTCGTAGTTCTGATAGAGCAGAACTGGTGAGCCCGTGTGTGTTTTGTTTGTGTGTGTGTGTGATGTCCGGACACTGTGTTGCTGTATGGTTAATGTGTGTAGTCAGTGCACTGTGTTTGTGATCGTGCAAGTGATAAGTGTATGGTGTATAAAAGAGAGTAAATCTACAGTGCCCTACAGTGCGGGGGGGTCAGTACTCCCCATGTTTGAAGCAGCCGAGTGAGGCCAGGGGCGCCGGCTGCAGCAGGTTGTGGGGGCAGGGAGAGAAGTGCCCTGCGGAGAAGCGAGTAGAGGAATGTCAGTGGTGGTATTTATCATGTTTGAATGTAGTGATTTGTGTAGATTTGGTGCATTTTAACCGTGAGTATGAGCTCAGAGAGTTTCTTTGCCTTGGATGTTTGGACTTGATCTCTAGACTGTGTGCTGTTATTTTGATTGTGTCCAGGAAAATTTGATTTGAGTAAATGCCGAATTATGGTATGCTGTGTTGTGTTGAGAAAAGTGAGCACTTTGAGAAATATGCCCTTTCCCAGTGATTTTGTGTGGTGATTTTCTTCCGCTGCATTGTGGTAATTTGATTCTCAGATTGTATAGTGGTGTTTGTGGAGATTTTAAGATTTTGTTGCAACAAGAGTAGCATTTTACATAGGAGAACTATAGTACGGTGATTTATATTTAACTTCGATAAAGTGAGTTAAAGGAATTCCAAGAATTCTCCCCCTCATAGTAATTCAAGCCTTGGCTCTAGTGAATTTGAGATAAAGGGGGAGGGGGGAGTGCGTGTGTCTGTGTCTGTGGGCATATCAGAGTTTCGGCAGTGACTAGCACAGCCTTTTTGCAAAGCAGCAAAACAATTGTAAGTAGACACAGTGCTTAATTAGATTGTGCAAGAAGAGAACTAGAAAAGACTGATATTTTGTAAAACAGAGTTTATATAGAAGGGATGAATGAGATGAATTAGTTAATGAGACTTATGAGATTTATGAGACTTCAGTTGGTACTGCAGTAAGTCTTTAATGGAAAGAATCCGCTGAAAGGATTTAAAGTTCTCTGTAACAAACAGAATAGCCTGCCTTTGTGAGCAATTTCGGGGAGCCTTTGGTACATCAAGAGGCTAGCAGGCTGTGTGAGGTGACAGTGGCTGTGCCCTGGGCACAGGGACAGCTCTGGCTGCCCCATCTCCCCAGGGAACACGGGAATGGCCTGTGGGCAAGAGCTGGATGTGCAGGTATTATTGCAGTGCGGTGTTTATGAGAAACACTAGTATTGCTGTTTTGCTGTTCTAATAAGTGTCAAGGCACACGCCCCAAGTGTAAATTAGAGGTTTCTGGTCAAGCGGATTCAGAACCTAAGGTCTTAGAGCTTGTGTGTGGGAATCACATCTGATACCTGCCACCTGGAGCTGTGTGTATAGGAGGAAAACTGAGAAACTACTGTGAAGGTGTGTAAAAAGGTTTGAGTGGAAGCGAGATAGGGCAAGGAGAAATAAATAATGAGAACTGATCAGAGCAAACAGGTTCCTAAATTAGCCCCTTTTGGGAGGGGCTCACTGGGAGGAGGTTGCCAGTAAGAGCAGCTCAGAAAATAAAAAGATTTATACTGCTTCATTGCTGTTAGTACCATTTTATAATGGGATAGAGTTTTTGTATGCTGAAATGTCTTTTGTTCTAAGAAATCACCCAGAATGACAAAGAGACTGTGAGATCGGACCGCCCTCTGGTCTTGGCCCTTGAAAGGGAAAACAAGGCAAAGAGAAAGCAAATCAAACATGTTGTTCAGCATGCAGCATAAGATAGCAACGTATGAAATCAGGCAAGGATTATCACGCTGAAATGCGAAGCAATCACAGTTCGCAAAATGAGTACATATGATTTGCTAAAGGCTTCCTCCCAAGGTAAGGGAGGAGGGGTAAAGGTGACCTTCCCAAAAGGGAAGAATTTTTGTCGGCATAAGGGTCATATGTTCAGTTTTAAATAAAGCTTTAGTACCTGTGGAGAATGTTTATGTTGTAGTGTGGGGAATGAACAACTGGCCAGTCTGAGAAGGCATACTTTTGCAAACCTTTAAAGTAACATGTACTATGTGTACCTAAAAGCTTTTGTACAATTCGCTCAATTTGCTAAACATTCTCAAATGAGAAAGGTTACTCTGGAGGTAAATAATATAAAGATGTTAGGCTTAATATTAACAGACACTGAAATTAAGAAAGGCATTAGTAAGGAGATATTGGAATAAGTAAATAAGTGTTTTCAAGGGTATGGGCCTCTGCTGCACCAGGGAGAGTGAAAGATGCTCCCCCATGGGATGCTCCCCCATGGGATGCTCCCCCATCAAGCTTAATGAAAGAACACAAACAGTGAGAACTGAGTAGTACCCTCAAAGGGAAGGTAAGGAAGGAATCAGTCCAATAACTGATAGTACTGGATTAAGGGCTGTCAATAAGATAACACAGAATTTGTACCCTGTGGTAGCAAATCCATAGACCTTACTAACTTGTTTAACACCTGAGCTAACCTGGTTCACTGTTTTAGGCCTAAGAGATGCCTTCTTTTGCCTCCCTATCCACGAAGCCAGCCAGAAAATTTTTGCATTCAAACACAAGCTCACATAGTCCATGTGCCTGAAGGCTTCAAAATTCCCCACTCCGATTGGAGAACAGCTTGCAAAGACCCAGAGTCCCGGGAAGCTCCACAAGAGGAAAGGAGGCTGTTGCAGTACGTGGATGATCTTCTAGTAGCCACTTGGACGAGGGAAGCAAGAGAAGCCTGGATGGTAAGCCTTTTGAATTTCCTAGGACTCCAAGGATGCAGAGTCTCGAAGAAAAAGGCACAGGTAGTGAAACAGAAGGTAATGTACCTGGGGTAAGAAGTGAGTGCTGAGGAGCAGACTTTAAGGCAGGGAAGCCCTATGCCAAACCCTGAACCCCAGACAACGAAAGAACTCCAAACCTTCTTAGGCATGGCAGAGTAGTGCCAGCTGTGAGTTTATAATTATGGACTGTTCGCCAGACCCCTCTATGCTTTTATTGCCAATGGGAACTGAGATCTCCAGTGGACAAGAGACGCCACATGGGCCTTTCACCAGCTAGAGAGTGCCCTCATGTCGGCTCCAGCTTTGAAACTTCCAGATGTAAGTAAAGCATTCTTTCTATTTTTCCACGCAAGGAATTGCCCTGGGAATATTGGCTCAGGACTTGGGTCCATACCAAAGGGCAGTTGCTTACCTCTCTAAGCAACTAGATGCAACAGCCAAAGCATGGCCAGGCTGCCTCAGAGCTGTAGCAGCAGTTGTGCTGAATATTCAAGAGGCACACAAGTTTACCCTGGGACAAAAATGACTGTGCTAGTGTCCCACACAGTGTCCGCAGTACTGGAAGTAAAGGGTGGCCACTGGCTTTCACCAGAGAGGTTTCTGAAATACCAGGCCATCATGGTAGAACAAGATGATGTAGAGATAGTGGTGACTAATATTGTCAACCCAGCTTCTTTTCTCAGTGGAATCAAGGAGAAGCAGTACACCACGATTGCCTAGAGACCACTGAAGCTACCTATTCCAGCCGCACAGACTTAAAGGACACTCCTCCAGACGATGCAGAGACCTGGTTCACTGACAAGAAAGCGACATTGCAAAGTTCACAGTGACTACCTGCAGAGAGGTAATAGAGTCTGGACCCTTACCAACAGGTACCTCTGCACAGAATGCTGAGATAAATGCATGGACCCATGCCTTAGAAACAGCAAAAGGCATTCAGAGTTGTGCATGCGCATGGAGCCATCTGGAAGGAGAGGGGACTGCTGACCGCACAGGGAAAGAAGAGACAATCCAGCTGCTGGAAGCAGTTCAGCTACCTGAAAAGGCATATTAAGGCACATCAGAGAGTGAGCTTAAAATTGGAGGAAAGAAATGAGCTGGCAGATGGAGAGGCAAAGAAAGCAGCAAAGAGTGAGGTACAGATTTTCTTTGAAGGTAAGCCATAATACAATAATACTAATCAAAAGAGACGTACAACTGCAAGGGGTGGGCTACCATTGAAAGAGAGCTAGTAATCCCTTCCCATTTTCGTGGTTACTAGTGAAGGAAGGGCACTAGAAAACACACTAGGGCCTAACTACCTAAAGCCTTTTATAGAGTGTGTCTCCTTTCTCGAAATGACCAAGGCTGCGAGTGATACAGAGTGCATTGAAATGAAGTGTTGACTTTGAAGTAGTAATTCCCACCGGCTTTCTAGAACACACATCTGATTGAAAGAATTGTTGTATCATTGTTAGGAATTTATATGCCACTATCACTCAGGTGAGCTGATAATGTGATCCTTGCGTCCAGACTAACCTCAAAATACCCCCCGGGCCAAAACTCGGTCAGACTAAGAGAGGCCATGGGCCTGTACAGCAGTGGCAAATCAACTTTTCAGAACTCCCAAGGAAAGGGGGGTACCAGTACTTACTGGTATTAATAAATACATTTTCAGGGTGGCCAGAAACATTCCCCACCAGAACTGTCAAAGCTCAAGAGGTGACCAGATCATTTTTACAAGAAATAATACCATGCTTCAAAGTTCCAGCCACAATATCCTCAGATAAAAAATCATATTCCATTTCCAGAGCAGTGCAACAGATCAGTAGCCACCTGGGCATAGATTAGGAACTTTACACCCCATATCGCCCCCAATCAAGTGGCCAGGTGGAGAGAATGAATCATTTGATTAAGCAGCAAATCATAAGACTGGGGCAAGAAGTTAATCTACCCTAGCCCAAGCTCTTCCACTAGCACTATTGCAAATTCAAACTAAACCTTTTGAGCTAAAGGAATGCTGAATCCTTTTGGAATGCCTTATAGAAGACCATATAGAATACAAGGGGAATGTCCTGAATGTCCACCTACATGGTGGCATTAAGCAAACAGCTCAGAGTAATTGAGAAACATGTGGCTGGAACTCGGAGCAGCGAGTTAGATAGCCTGGGGATGATGTATATGTTAAGTCTCTTACAGAGAAGACTTCAGAACCACAGTGGGAGAGACCACTGCAAGTACCTCTCACCACCTTCACTGCAATCAAAATCAAGGAGCAGAATGCCTGGATCCATCACTCTCGAGTGAAGAAGGCCCAGAAGCCCCTTCAGGAGTGACACCAGGAGACAATGAACTGAGACTAAGACTTACTCGGGCAAAATGAGTATATTGCGGTCAGGAGTAGCTCATACTTTAGTGTACAGAATTGTTTTGTATGGAATTATAACTGAAGTTTTAGAACTAGAGAGTACCTCTACCCAAAGCAATGCTGAATGGCCTTGGTCCCTGGCATTTAATCAGTATACTGGATCCATGGGAAAACCTTCTGAGATAAAAGATTTAAACATATCTACTGTAGTAATCCACGAGAATCAGGTATGTGAGGAGCAAGAATAGCAGGAACAGGAACTGTGAACACTTCAAGGAATCTGAGGAGAAGAAATCAAAGTAAAGTGCTGGGTCATCAATAGGATGGCTTATGAGAGACCAGATGTAATTAGTGTCTGAACCTCCCCTGGTGTATATGCACACCAGGAAGTCTGTGATAACCTAAGTGAATCAGACTGTTGGTGTAATTTCACCCTGATACAGCCTGTAGAAGCGACCTGCCTTTGAGCTCGAGTTACTATCAGACTTTCATTTGAATTCAAAGTGGACACTGCACTTTTTGCTATTTTTACCACATCGGGGCCTTATACACCCCATACTAGTTCAGACTCTACTCAAATTCCAAACTTGAACCTAACGTAGTAAAGAATGTGACTGAACAAGAGCTATTATTCAATCCAGAATGGTCTCTCAAACGTGTGGAGTTGATAATGCAAATTAACATCTCAAAAACCCAACCAGCCTGCTCCTCCTTCCTAAAAACATCCTTTGAGGGCTGGACAACATGGTCACAAAAACAGGCATATCTCAGGAGCAGACAAGAAAGGAAGGAGCCAGCTCTCCTGGTGCCTAAAACCAGGAACACCAAGAAATCAGTTTCCTTAGGTCATTTTCCAAGCTGGTTGGCTGAACCCCCAGGCAATGGCTGGTAAAGGGTGCGGAACTGCCGGTGGTAAATTAACCCAAGCAAGGAAGGTGATTATTTATAGCTATCCCTTTTCCTACTGAGATTTGGATCAGTGATTGTCCCAGTCTGAGGCAGTTGGATTCTGCTTAAAAGAGGTAGAGAGAGAGACCCCCTCAGAGCTCAGCAGCAGGCTGTAGGATTTTGAGCATCACTTTTGTGCTGAGTGTTTCAAGTAGCAGAAACCTGATCCCAGTTTCTTCTGAGGCACTGCAATGAATTTAGGCTCTTCTCTCAAGATTTCCCCTCCATTATCTTCTGCCCTGAACACAGTCCACAGCTTGACCCTAGCTAGGGGCAAGGTGGGTGAGGTTTTGTAGACCAGGAGAGACATTCCTGCTTGCCACACATCTGAGAAATCAGGTGCTTTGGAGGGAAAGGGAGAGGTTAGATTCCCTGAGGTCTCTATATTTCAGAACAAACATCTGCCTCAAGTATGACCTAAACCTCTGTCAGATACACTTGTGAAGTGTGTCTGAATTTGCAGTGTGAGCCCAGCACATCCCTCTGGCCGGGAGGGATGGTCATGGACAGAAAGCCGTTCCTGTTCCCCATAACAAACATCTAACTGGCATATTAGGGACAAGATTAGGAGTTTTAAATGGAATTGATTCAGAAATACTGATGAATAAACTGGCTACTGCAGCAGGTAGCCTAACAAAATTGAAGCAGCCTTTATAGTAATCTCTATTGGCATTAGGAACTAGCCAGTGACAGATTTCAAAAGTACTGCCAAAGTAAAGAAGTATGAAGAGGCCGGGGACCAAGACCACAAATTGATAGTAGAAGCACTTAGTATAGTTCAAGATAATGTGCCTTTAGCTTTCAGTTATATAGAAGCACAGTTATGGATACAAACAACAGCAGCTCTGATCATATAGGAAAGGAGTGAAGGTAATTTTCCAGCTGAAATTTGGAAAATTGAGTAGGATAATGCAATTGATTTTGAAAGGAAGTTTCAATCCTGGTGGACTATGGTGAATTTCACCTATGATACTGTTTCTAATATGGCCACTGCCTTTGTGCTTACCATACGTAATGCCACTGTTTATGTTATCCATCCCATCACTGCCCTAAGATTAAACCATGACAAGACAATACTCTATCCTTCAGAACATAGTGTGGGCACGAAAAGATGAATGGAAAGTGGCAGACAGTAAACTTAGAATCCTGCATTACTAGAGAACAAATGAGATTCATTTGTGAAAGCAATACTGTTAATGCCTAAGATGTGTTTGGACACTGAACAGAGTATTTGCCACTTTGAAATTCATCCAGTCACTGACCAGAAAACTGTGCTCGTATATACTGGAAAAGGGTGTATGCTTGAGAACTGCTTGTGCTGCTGTAAAAATTGATAGCAATGATGTTATTCTGTCTAGTAGAAACCATTCTAATCTCTGTATTTGTAATTTTGTTAAGATTACTGAGTGTGATTTTTCGTATTTGGTACCAGTAACATCCCACCAGCTGATTACAGCCAATTACACAGTGTATCACAGTCTACCACCTACCCCTATTGGGGTGAACCTTACATTGGTAAAACAATTAATTAAGCACCAAGACCTATTGGAAGTCTTGAAAGGAATCCAAGAAAGTGGAAAGAAAACCTTAATTACTGTCCAACATGATACAAAGGAGATAACCATAGTTCTACAAAAATAAAATATGGATCATCACTGGTGAGATGTGATCTTTGCGTGGTCACCAACTTCAAAGGGAATCTTTAATAAGTTGTGCCACCCCATTGTAGTTTTAGTAATATTAGTTGAGATAAGCTTAAATTATATTGTTAATTTGGAACTGGAGAATGCTACAACGAATGGCTGTACTAACCTCTTTATCAAACATACATAGTGAAGCATTAGAAGACACTTATTGTCATGAAGGTTTTCATTAAGTAAAAGAATTTACTTATTTCCTGGGAAAGGGGGGAATGAGACAGAGTAGAGATCCATTCTGAATTAGGTGAAGTGTCTAGCAGCGGTGAAAAGTCTGTGAGGCCAAAGCTGAAGGAAAAACTTGCATGCTGAGACAACAAGGAGAGAGAGAAAGAAAAACAGAAAAGACCACGAGGTCAATTTGCCCCCGACCTAGAAATTCCTTTGATAAAGAAGAACTGGCGATAAATGTCACGTGGAATGAATATGTATGAACCTATTGTGAAACTGTATGCATATGTATTTGGAAGGGGGATAAAAGGAGGCCTGAGATCTTCAGGGGTACGCATGCCTTTTGAGGAGAATTTTCTCTGTATGCGTCCGGCGCCATAAATAAACATACTGAGCTTTACAACTTTTATAAAGTTGTGAGGTTTCTTCTTTTCTCTGCAAAACAGTTTCTCACTACCTTCCCTTAATAAAAACCTAGGAGAGACAATTATATCTCTGTGTTCAAAAAAGGTGACTCTGGTCATACATGCCATGCCATACATGACACATGGTTTCCTTCACTGGCATCCCCAGGGCTGTGTAAGTGCATTTGTTAATGGGGCCTTATGAGAAACTCTGTAACTGCTGGTCAGAATTCTCAATTGACAAAAGAGGGAGAAGAAACACCTTTTGGTCCTCCTCCATATACTGAGGTGGCCATAGAGGTTCTCTAACTTCCATCAGAGATCTTTGCATGCATCCTCATCTCCTGAATGACCCGGTTTTCTAACAAGAGTGTAGATGTCAGGAGGGAGGAATGCTGATGCAGGCCTGAAGAGAACATGAACTCCAGAAGTGTCTCTCACAAGGAGTGAGCTCACCCAGGAAGCCCCTGCAGAGCCAGGATGGAGCTGTGGGACAGGGCGGGGTGTCAGTCACTACTGAAAGACAAACAGGACATGGCAGAAGCAGAGGGAGGCCCTCACCAGACTCTTGAGAAATGCCACCCCTTCCCTGTCAGCTGCCTGAGAGGCCATTGGAGCTTCAGTCCCAGATGGCCCCTGATTATAGGGCCAGGGTCACTTTGGAATCTTTGCCTCCCCTCAAACAGAGAATGACCCAGGAGAGCAGCAGCACAGTGCTTTGGGAACGTGTGAGCCCAGCAGCCTTTGAGTCTTGGCCCACAAAGGGCGTATGGGAAGTTGAAACCCATCCTCTCTTGCTTTCTGTGCCGGTGCTTCTAGAGAAAGAGCACGAGCACACTGCCTCATCTGAGATGCCATGTCAGACTCAGGGAGAGCTGTTCCCTGCCTGAGAGCAGGAAGAGCAGCTCAGGCAGCAGGTGGAAGAGACACAGGATAATGGCCAGGTAAGCCTGACTGGCCAGGGCACAGAGGGAAGGGCAGGAAGAGGGGCATAAACCAGAGCTCTTGGGACTGAGGAGGCCAGGAGTCCCACAGGCACTGGAAGCACTGAGCCTTGCAATCTGCAGAGATCAGCGCCAGGACAGGAGGTTTGCAATGGAGGCTGATGTGGGGAAGGAAGCAGAAAGAAATGGCTGAATAAATGTGATTTTGAGGCTGCAAGAGGAAAAAAGCTGAGCCTGATGGCAGCTCCCAGTCCCTCACTCTGCTTTTGTGTGTACAGAACATCAAGACAGAGCCACAAGCAGAGCTGCCTGAAGCTCAGAGTGACATCATGGCAGTGAAGAGAAAGAACAAGGAAGACATGGGAAGAATTCAAGAGGAGAATCTCCATCTGCAGAGGGGCGATCAACAAAACCAGGTGAATGAAAGAGTGGCAGCCACTCCACTCATGAAACATTGTCTCTTTTGTTTGTTAGAGAACATGAAGGAACAGCTGGATGCAGAGCTTCAGACAGCTCACACCATGATCAAGGCAAGGCATAAGCGGCTGGAGGAAGAAATGAAAATCATCAGAGAGAAACTTAATCGCTTCCGTCAGTCTCTGCAAAACCAAGTGAGTGAAAGAGGGATGCAGCCACTGCAGTCACCAATCTGGTGGTTTCTGCCCGTCTTGCCTTTCCAGTGCAGAGCAGTGGGGAGTGGGGTGATGCCTCTGAGTGCCATCCTGCTGTATTGTGTATCACAGTCACTCTGAAGGACATTTCCTGGTGTGCTGAATCTCAACATCTGCCCTGGACAGTGAAACTTGTCCTTTGGCCTTTTGGCCAGCAGTCATCCAAATTGATTCCTGCTGACCTGTTCCTGCTCTCCGTTTTTCTTGAGGTGTTTCTACAGTGGAATTTGGTGACCCAGATGGAGGATTGAAACAAGCTGTTGTATCCCCTGTCAATCTGTTCTTTGCCTTTCCTCACAGTCGATGACTCCTGGCTGACAGGGACAAGCTGTAGTGTCTGACTGCTTTGTTCTGTTTGACTTGAGGTGCGAGTGTTGCCGTCTCACTGGGCAGCCTGCGAAGACTTGCAGGGAATATCTGGCAATGAAGGACCCCAAGTTAGAAGTGAGGCACAGGAACAGTGCCCACCAGAAATGCTCCAGGTCCAGCACATCATGGGCTCTGAACCTGCTGCTGCAGCAGCATCACCTCGAGGAAGCCCTTCTCTTAAACCTGGGAACTCAGGCTCAGGCAGTTCCTGGGAACAGGAAATTGAGGAGGAGTACCTGGAGCTGCTGGGTACGTCTGGGGTGTTTCTTATCTGAGAGACAGTGTGTTGTGTGCAGGTGTCAGCAGAGCTGCACCAAATGCTCTTCCTGAGTTTGGTCACAGGGCCATTTAGGACTCCCCAGAGGAAGTGCTGTGCTCCGAGGCAGCGAGAGAGCGATCTGGGTGTTCCTGCTGCCTCTGAGGGACCTGGGACTGGCTTGGGTTTGCCTGAGCTTCCCTCTCTGCTAAAGGCTGAAGCAGGGATTGTTCTTGGATCTGCAGAGGGATGTGACCTAGCAAATGATCTAGGCAAGTCCTGTATGCTAGTGGCCAAACTGAACAGAATTTTTAGCTTCCTAAATTCTCCTTAGACTCCTGACTTCCAACCAGTCATCAGAGCAAAAAACCTTCACAGAAATGGACTGGCTTTGGAGCTTTGTCTTTTTGGTTGGGGATTTTTTTTTTTGGGGGGGGGGGGTGGGATTGCTTTTGTGTTGTTCATTTTTGGTGGGGGTTTTTTGTTGTGTTTTTCTCCATCCTGAAGGAGCCCTTCTACCCCACGTCTTACTGATGTCATTTTTATGACTCTTACTGTTACCACTAGTACATCTGCAGTTTATTTTCATGAGAATTCTATACTTTTATCAATAAGAGAATGCTATCTTTTTGTCAATAAGAACTACTTTGAAAGAACATCAGGTTACAGGACAAATAGAGAGCACGAGGTATTTTCCATGCGCCCCCAAAGAAAAAACAGAGACTTTGATAACAACCTTCATTTAATCTTCTAGTTTTATGCTTATCAAGATGTGTCCAAGAGACACATCCAAGTGGCGTGATCAAATAAAACTGTACTGCAGGCATTTCTCAGGAGAGAGCCTCCAGCCCAGCCATGGTATATTCCTCAGATCCATGGCACTTTTCCGTACCCGATTCCCACTCTTTCCCATGACTGTTAGAATCCTACCCATTGGCCCAGGCCCCGCTCAGATCAGTCTCTAGGAAAACACATCAAATCCTTTGTGGTTCTGCAGCACAACCCAATGAATCTGCTTCTTGCCCATAACAGCTGCCAGTGCTGTGCTCTCAGATGAGAGACCTGGTGGGGCTGAGACCAGAGCCCAGTGGATTCTGTGTCTGTCATCACCTGTTGGGACAAAAAGGGCACTGATCTGCACCTCGGCGTGGCTGATCTCAAAGCCCATCCTGTTATGTCCTGAATGGGGGCAACAGCTTGTCCAGGGCTCAGGCTCACTCTGGCTTCTTCCCATCCGTGCCTGTCAGTGCTCATGCTTGGGCTTTGCCAGCCTTGTTGTGGTCACTGCCGTGTCCCTGAGGGCTGGAGGGACTGCAGAGGCTGGAGCCTTCCTTAGCTGGGAGAGGGGCATCTTTGAGCTCAGCCTGCTCATAAACAGGTCAGGGTCCTGATGCTGAAAGCCCCGTCAGGATTGGTTATACCTTGAGCTACTCTGGTTTACAAATGGAAAGGCATTCCTTTTGCAAATTGCTGAAAGGTGGGGAAGATGTCCTCCTCTCCTGGGATTGCATGTCCCTGTGCTTTGTTTCCTGTCAAGAGAACTCTTCAAAAGACTGTACAAATCAGTCTCTGTGCTCGCCACCTGTGGTGCAGAGCTGTCTGCCTGGTTGTGGTCGTTGTTACCCAGCTGACCACAAAGGGCTCAGAGCTCCAGGCACTGGGGCTGCCTTTTGTATCTCCTGGAAGCTGGGATCTCAGCTTTAAAGTCAGCATCTTGCATTTTGTTTCTCTCAGGGAGAATGGTGAACCCCACTGAAAATCCCATGATGAAATACATCCATCTGAAATATATTGGCAGCGGGTGAGTCCAACAGCAGTTACTGCTGCACAACCATGAGCCAGGTGTTTTTGGGGTGGAATTTCTATCCAGCGTGAAGTCAGGCCAGCTGCAAAGATGTTCACACACTGGGGCTAGATTGTCCCATCTCTCAATGCTTCTCAGAATTTGTGAGTGGGCTCAGAAGGCATTGTCAGAGATGCCTTGCTACCGAGGTCTTGCCTGCATCAAGGAACAGGACCTGGAAGGTCTCCTTGTCTCTCAAGTGTGGGACAGCTCTGTGTTAATTTCTTTAGCAGAATGTCTCAAAATCATACTGGCACACTAATGAAAAGAGAAGAAACTTGCTTGCCTGGAAGAGCAACCTACGCCCTATCAAAGCTGTGAGATAACAGTTCCCAGGAACAATTCTTTCCCCTGGTTTGAAGAAGGAAACACTCTGTGGTCAGGATAGGAACTACACCGTTTAGACAGTGAAACCCAAGAGGAAAAACTAAACTCCCTTTAGAAGTTGAACCCCAGTGCTTCAGGAACAGGCCCAGTGCCCATGCACTTGAGAGGAAAATGCATCATCTGCCTTCCGGCAGAGCCCTCCTGCATCCCACAGGTTTTGACATTTCCAGCAGAGATCTCCTGTATGGGCTGGCTTTCACTGCAAGATCTAAACATCTTCTCCTTTCTCTGCTTCTGTTTTGTTTCTAGGACTTTTGGAGATGTTTATAGAGCACTCAACACTACCACAGGAGGAGAGGTAAATGTCAACAGCCCCTGCAGACTCTGCTGCACTCGAGGGCTTTCCCCTCTGGTGTGAGCTGTGGCTGGAGCTTTGGGCAAAGCTGTGCTGAAAAGGCACAAGAAGCACAGATTGGTGCCAGCCCACAGAACAGATTTGGGACTTTGTCCTCCTCAGCTGCTGGAAGGAAGGCACAGAGGGCAGCGGTTCCTTTCAGAGAAGGACGCGCTCACTCGCTCTCCATTGCTAAAACAAAGGTGGTGCCTTCAAGCACCTCACTGCTCTTTGGGGCTACAGCTTCAGAGTCCCGAATTCTCATTTCTGGCTGCCAGCAAATCCATCTGAAAGTTACTGGTAGTTCCTTAGCCACCTGCAGTAGGAACTGCACATAGGGAGAGATCTGCAAGGCATCCCTGAAAGCCCTAAGCCCTGCCCATATCACATGATGTATCCACAGAGTATTAAGGCAAGGATTACTTCTTCTGAGTCCCAAACAAAGCAGCAGAGAGTGTGGTCAGAGGTTTGTGGGTGATAGTTGAGACACCGCTGTTACCAAGTGGACAAGGCAAAATGTCAGTGGCCCCACGTGTCCTGTAACTGGCTCCCAAAGGAGCAGAGAAATGGGCTGTTGGAATGTCATTTCCTAATTACTGCAGTGCCTAATCACAAGGCAGTTTGGCACAGCTCAGCTGTGTCATTGCAAAATCACTCGCTCCATGTGCCTTGTGGTCTCATGCCACCAACCTCCCAGGTTACTGATTTTCAATGTCATTTTAGGTGGCAATAAAAAAAAAATCTTCAAGGACTGAGGAGGAAGGAGCTAACCTTTAATGAAATAATGATCATGAAGAGGTATAGGAGTCCCAATGTTGTGAATTATTTAGACAGGTGAGAGGTCGTGGTCTTATCCCATGGATGTATGTTTACGCAAAGCAAACATGAGAGTTTAAAAACCCACTTTGGTTAGTGGCAGCAAGTAGAGCTGTTATTTTTATTTATTCATATTTCTCTACTCATCTCCAATGGATGAGAAGAGAGTGCATCTTGTCTGCATGAGTCTTCCCTGGCATACCTAGTTTGATAATTATTCAAAAAATGTTCAAAACCTGGATTAGCTGTATCTTCCTAACTCAATAGCCTCAAAGTTCACTGCCTCCACATTTATTTGGGATTGATTTTTTAAAGTTTCTTAAGTGCAGATGAACCATCCTAAATTTCCCTTGGATTGTTGCCCCTCTTTGCCATTGCTATGCATGCCAGGAAGACTAGGTGCTTATTTCCAGAAACACCATACCAGGTTTTTTTATCTGGGCTGTTTCTAAACCGCACTTTTCATTTGCTGCCCATCTAAGACATCTCCTTTTTCACAGATGTGTCTTTCTCTTTGAGACTGCACAGATTGCAAACAATGCACAGCCAAGAGGGAATGTCTATTCCTTTGATTCTGTCCTTGTCACAAAGGCATCTGGAAATAAGAAACCTGGAAGCAAAAAATCAACACCGCCATGCATGTTCATCTCCACGCCCTTGTTTCCTTCTTTCAGCTACCTTCTGGGTGAGGAACTGTTGCTGGTTATAGAGTACATGGATGGAAGTGTCCTGAGCGATATTGTCAGCCAGACCTGCCTGTCTGAAGCTGAGACAGCAGCCATCAGTCGGGAGGGAGGTCAGCAATCCCATCTGTGTTTCCAAGGGCTTGGGCAGGATTTTCTGGGAAACAAGGGCTCAGAACAGGAGAGGTTTCATGTGCCAAGCTTGTTTCTGTGTTGCTGGTATGCTACGGGCAAGTAAAAGCATCTCAAGTGAAAGGCCTGCCAGTGCCCCTGCACTCCCTGTACTCAGTGTCAGTACTCTTATCTCCTGCTGTTGTATTCTCGCTCTGTCTCTTGTATTTGTATTTGCTGTTCTCCGCCTTGCCTCTCTAAATATTTGCCTGGAGTCTGTCTTCACTGCATTCCTTGCCTGTAAAAGCAAAGGTGCTGGTGTCAGGATTTGAAACAAACAGCAAAGAAAAAAGAGAGAGACTCGTTTCTTTCAGTCCTCAGCTAAAAAGGATAGGAGTGCAGCCAGAATGCTCTTTGCTTCTGAGCACATGCACTGCAGCACGAGTCATCCTGGCTGGTTTGCAGGGGACAGTCTACAACGGCAGGTGCTTTTGCTCTTTCAAAAGCTGACGTGCCTTTCCTCAGAAAGGTCCTGCTCTGCAGGTGTTGGAGCAGCAAGCTCTTCCTCTCAGTGGCCATTACTGTTCTGCCATTTTCCCCCACTCTCCTGGAGAGGGAATCTTTTGGAGCTCTTTCCTTTCTTGTGTGATGAAATCACATCACTCATTTTTGCCCTCCTCTTTCTGTTTTCTCTCTCAGTGCCTGCAAGGACTGGATTTTCTTCATTCAAATGATGTGATCCATCGAGATGTGAAGAGTGACAACATCCTTCTCAGAACCGACGGTTCTGTCAAACTGGGTCAGTATATTCTTGGTCAGGTGCAGCATTCCAGGGATGTGGGTGTGGGGCTGTTTGGAGTGACTGCCAGCTCCCCAGAAATGGTGCTGGTGGCAGTGCAGGGACCCCTGCTGCGAGCTGAGGGCACAGTTGCAACGTGCACAGAGGTAGAAGGAGCCACAAGCAGTCAAGAGTGGCCTTGCTCTGTGTGTGTCCCTTCCAGAGGGAGGGAGTTATAAGTCTAAAGTTTCCAAAGAACAAAAGCCACTGCTAGAGGCAGTGTAAAAAATGGGGGGATTTTTAAAGTCACCAATGCCAGGAGATTCAACAGCACAATTTCAAACTTCTACTGAGGAATTATTTTGCTTGCTTTCCTAATTGCACAGAATTCAAATAAAACCAGTATTTTGCTTTCTCCTCAGCTGATTTTGGCCTCTCTACTCAGCTCACCCCTGAGCAGAGCAAACGGTGCTCGCTAACCGGGACTCCTTGGTGGATGGTGCCTGAAGTGGTGACAGGTCAACCATATGGCCCCAAAGTGGACATATGGTCTTTGGGAATTGTGGGAATTGAAATGATAGAACAAGAACCTCCTTACTTGAGTGAAAGTTCTGGCACGGTAAGGAGCAAATACTCACTGATCCCACTGTCTTTCTCACCTGTCCCCTGTCCTGTGTGCCATTGGACAAAATCCCATTGCCATCTGCTGGAACTACTTCCACCAACGTCCCCTCCTAAAAATGTCCCTGCAACACATCAGCATCTGCTGTAGTTTTGGCTGCATCAGTGGGGGAAATCAAGCCTTACCACATGCAAACAAACTCCAAACAAACTCTATTCTCAGGCAACACTTTCTTTTGGGTTAGTGGTTCCAGTTCTTTCGTCTGTGTAGATGGCCTTAATAACAGGAAAAAAGCATCTTAAAACTCTTGTTATCTTTCCAGAAATGAAGGAAGGAAACCCAAACCCAACAAAGTTTCTAAAACCATGGTCTTTGGAGAGGAATCTAACCCCATGTGCAGTTTCTTCTCACTGGGAAACATGGGCATGAGGGTGTAAAGGCCACAGAGTCTCTTCTGCTTCTTGTGCATTACTGCTGAAACACTCAGTGACCGTGTTTCTCTCCTAGCCCAAGACACATTCTCCACATCACCAAGCCAGAGCCTGGTGATGTGGAGAGCCTTCCAAAACCTCCTGTTGTTTTCCTGGCACTTTCTGGGATGGGCCTACCATTCATGCATTGACTTGAGTAGCCAAATGACTAGAGGGTGGCCATAGGGATGAAACCTCTCCTTCTTCTGACCTAGACAATTTTTATTTTGCTGCAAAAAATGGGAAGTTGAAATTTTCAGACTGCTGAGAGACAGAGCTGCAGGTGGCTCCTGTGTGCCCAAGCAGGCATTTTCATCCCAATACATTTGTGCAGGCATTCTTAATGTGTCTGTGTTGAAGAGGAGATGGTAAATGTTTGGTTCCCTACCTGGGTATTAACTGATGGATTTCCTTTCTTTTCTTCCAATTACCATTGTTTTCAAGAACAGCACAAAAAGCTTGATGAGTTTTGTTCTAGGGCACGTGCACTTAAAGGACCAACAAGCACTGCAGAGATGTCTTTCATGTACTAACCCTTGAAATTAGTTAGTATAGCAAAGTCCCTCTTCCAAAAAGCCTCTCAAGCTGGCATGAATCCTCAGAGAAGCAAATGTCCTTTTGCTGAGGTAGTTCCCACTAACTAGGTCAGTCAATGAAATCAGCTGCCAAGGCAAGATCTGCGGGATGGTGGAAAAACTGTGGCTGCATCGGGGTTTGGGTTTTTGGTTGGTAAAGGAAAGTTATCTCTGGGTCTCTGCCAGGGCAGAAAGTGCCACTGCAGAACAGAGGTTAAACAAAGGGATCTGGGAGAGCCTTAGAGATGTGAAAGCAGGAGGTGGAGCCTGGTGTCTCCTTTTTCTCCAGGCTACACACCTGATAGCCACAGTAGGGACTCCACAGCTGCGGCAGCCCAAGCTCCTCTCGGCTTTGCTGCGTGACTTCCTGAGCTGCTGCCTGCAGACAGACGAGGAGCAGCGCTGGTCTGCCAAGGAGCTCCTGCAGGTAAAATGTGAAGGGGCTGCAGGTGAAACAGGCTCTGAGGGATGGGCTCCTCCTCCACTCAAGTCCAAGGCATCAGATGAGCCCCCTTCCTCCTTACCTCCACTCTTGCTGCTCTTCAAATGAAAACAGTGAGGAATCCTAGACTGGGCTGGGCTGGCAGGGCCCTGTAAATGTCCTCTGGTGCAGGTGTCCTGCAATGAGCAGGGACATCTTTAAAGAGATCAGGTTGCTCAGAGCCCTTTGTCACCGGAGCCAGAATGGTTGCAGGGATGGGTCACCTACAAGCTCTTGGGGCTAGCTGTGCCAGGGTGGCACCATGCTCCAAGTAAACAAGTTCTTCCTTAGACCTACTCTGATTAGATGCCCTTTGTGTTTAGAAATATTTGTCCATATCCTATTGTAACTGGCCCTGTTAAAAAAGATGTCCCCCACTTTCTTCAAAGCCACTCTGAAGTCTTGGAAAGTGGCACTAGTCTCCCAGGGGTCTGTTCTTCACAAAACTGAATAACTCCAGCTCCCTCTGCATTTCCTGTGAGGAGAGGTGCTCTGTCCTCTGACTGTTTCTGTCACCCTCTTTTGTGATTTGGTGGGATGTTCAGTTTTATCTAATGCAAAAGAATTGAAGTAGAGCAATGCAGGGTACAGAGACATGAAATGGTGGTGGAGGAACCCAAGGAAGCTAGTCCCAGCCTAGGGGTCAGAGACTTGGCTGTGGGCAGGAGGGGCTGTGGGGGGCTCACTGTGAGCCTCTGAGGGGCCCTGGTTTGTGCCCCCCAGCCCACCCTTAGAGGTTTCTGCCACGCAAACAGGGACAGCTGGGAGGGACTTGTCCCAGCCCCATCTGCTGCCTGGCACGCTCAAGCAGACGGGAACTGTGCCAGGGTTACTGCCAGGTTGTGTGGCAGAGAGGGAACTGCAGGGCCCAGTGCCACTGGGCTGGCCCTGCTGGGAAGGAAGGTTCCATCCAGCACACAAGGGGCAGGGCATGGAAAGGTAGACACTGCTTTCTGTCCCTGTGGGAATCAGCACAGTGCCCGTCTTTCAAAGGCAGGGGCCTGTGTGAGTCATTGGAGTTTCCTGAAAGGAAGAAAACCCAGGGACAGAAAGCACCATTTCTAGAGCACTGGCGGGGCAAAAATCCCAGCATGATGAAGAAATCACAATAAACAGATGAGTGGGATTCTGGGCCAGGTTTGCCTGTGATGGCAATGTCTTGCACACTGGAGATGACTGGGGAGCAGATGGTCCCATTGCTCCTCTTTCTGGGTCTTTCCAGGAACTTTATGTATCCTGACTGAGTCCCTGAAACAATGAGCTTGGAAAGTAATGGTTCACTGTTCTTTGTTGTATTATTTTTTTTCCAGTGAACAGCATTCATTTGTAACTTCAGCCAAGCCACCATTCATCCTGGCACAACTCATCAACTCAGTGAAGAAGACAAATAACCCTAACCCTAAACCCTAACCCTAAACCCTAACCCTAACCTTAAATGCTAACCCAAACCCTAACCCTGTCCCTATCTCTAACCCTTACCCTATCCCTAACCCTTACCCTAACCCCAACCCTAAGTCTAAGCCTAGGCCCAAACCTAAGCCTAAGCCTAAACCTAAGCCTAAGCCTAAGCCTAAACCCAAACCTAAACCTAAACCTAAGCCTAAGCCTAAGCCTAAGCCTAAGCCTAACTCTAACCCTGGGAGACTAGAACATAGCAATCATGTCAACATGTTATCTCTGTTACCAATTTAGAGTAGGATTGTAGAGTAGGGTTTCTGAAGAGATTTGTAGCATAGAATTATAGATTAGAGTTGTAATTAATAAAGTTTCTGAAACATCAACTCATTTGGAAGATTCTCCTCCTTCTGACCCCTGCAGAAAATTTAACATTTCCTTCTGAATTACCAGTTGTTTTTTATTGGTGCTAAGTCATACATATGGCTTCTTTTGTATGGTTTCATAAGTGAGGAGGGCTCTTCTTCATTCATCCTCTCCAGACCATACTGCCTTTGGAATATGACCCGGAAGCTGTCTCAAAAACATTGAAATCCAACTAAAGTCTTCATAAACACAAGTTAATAGCTTACTTTTTGTTAAAAACAGAAGCTGAAAGGGCGAATGGCTCTTGCATTCAGTAATTCACACATTTTAAAAGAAGTGGCTCTCTCCTCCTCCTGTGGCTATCTTGTCTCTTCAGGCTAGAAAACATTTCTGGGAGCATTTTCTTGCTGCTCCTATATCTCTACGCCCTTGGAATCTGATGCTAATACTATATTTTTCTAAAATTAGAAAATTTTAAATTTCTGTAGGCCCTTTCATTTTGTAATTTGCACCTGTCACTCGGGGGGAGGGAGGGGGAAGTCTGATAAGTTTTTTTTCTTGTAGACCTCTCAAATTGCAGCCCATTGCACTTAGCTGCAAAATCCTAGGTCATGCTAACAGGATGCCTGAAATGGACACTGGTAGAGGGTAAAAAAAATTGCCTGATACAGATGCTATCAACTATTTTTAGTTCCTGACAGTCCAGTATTTCCCTTACCAAAGGGATACCTGTTCATATTTCTTTCTCTTTTTCTTGCAACTCTCAGTTCTGTGATGACTGAGAAACAAAAATACAAAGTAAGGGTGTGCAGAGTAGATGGACTTTATGAGAATTAGGGGGCAATTTGACTATACACTGATCTGTATGATTGCCTTCTTCTGTGAGATTGTAGTGATGTTGTAATATATGTTGGGAAATAATTCATGCTATAAAAGCATGTATTTCATAAAGATTGCAAAATCCAAACAAGTCTCTGACCACAAGCAGCCTGAGAGGCAGACCTCTATTCAAATTCCGAAATTCCTGAAGGTGGCCTAGATAACAATTGGCACTTTAGCCCAAGAATAGACACACCCAGTGCGATGATCACCATTATCCCGAGACATCTTCATGTCATGGAAGACACCTAAATGTGATCATTGCCCTGTTGATAACATCGATCAAGATAGCCAAAGTCGCCAGAAAGATAGGTGTGAATACGTGACCTCCCCAAATCCGATCAGTGCTGGCTATCAACAAGGAAATGGCGATTGTCCAGCTCTGCACAGTGAAAGAACCAACTATGAATATGCAGAGTTACAAAAGAAACTGGGACTTCTTCGCTCAGGCATAATAAACTGTATAAAGCATCCCTGCAAGAAGCGGCTCTCATGAATGGTGGAGGGTCCGATGCAATAGAGGTGGGATCCAGGTTCACCCAGCACCAATCCCGGGCTTGACACTGTCTCTTTGGCTGTGGTGGTTTTGAAGACCATATTTTAGTAGCGGAAAAAGATAAAGAAATCTTTTCAGATTTTTTATAATTTGGCTTTCAATTGATCATTCATAACAGTTCCATATAGAAGATTCCACATTCGGTGTCTTGGTGTGTAAATCAAGAGCACAATCAGTTCATGATAAGCACCAGTACAAGCTGGACTTCCCAGAGCAGCCAACTGAAAGAATCTGAAAAGAAGAAATGCAGGAAATGCCTTGGTAAACCTTGCCTGGAAGATGGGTGACTTTTTTTCAGTAATCTATAATCCATTCCCTTGGCCTTTGGCTTTCTTAACAAGGCCATTTGCATCCCAGATTCCCCATGAAGTGCGAAGCCTGAGCTTGTGGAAGTGCCTGAAAGATGCCCTGTTTGTCTGCAAGGACATTCAACTGGAACAGGAGCCGGAGCGCTGTCTGGGGAAGCCTCCTCTGAGCTGGAATTTGTGCCATGCTGGGAGAGGAGGAGGAGGGGGAGAAGGCTGGCGCTGTGTGGCAGGAGCAGGAGGTTTGGGCCACAGGACATTCCATCTACGCCGCTGCCCCGCAATTGGCAGCCGTGCCCAGGGCTCTGGGCCTGGCCCTGCGTACAGTGAGCTCCCTGGGCTGGGCTCAGGTTCCCGCTGGGACTGGGCAGAGCCTGGGCTCAAACTGGGGGCAGCAGCCGTGCAAAAGACATCTGGGCATCTGCGTTTCCTGCTGCTGTGAAGGAGCAATGAAGCCAGTTTAGAAGTTCTGGTTTCTGCTTCTCCTGGTTGATTTTTTAATTTAACTCCACACTGCGGAGGCGAATTCTGTGACAGCCTCTGGCAGCTTATTCTATTTCAACAGTGCCAGCAACAGGGCTCTGTTTGAGCCCTGCAAATGTGGCCTGTGAAGCTTTAATTCCCCTCATCTTAGTGTTCAGGCACTGGTGAGCATTCCAGTATCTGCTGCTCTTTATGCCTGTGACAAAAACACTGACTTCACTGTCATGAAAGCACCGTGGGTAGCTCTGGAACCTGATCCTTTCTTCCTCTGAGGGCTGGCTCAGGGCAGCACAGGCGGGCCCTGAGCAGTCAGGGCTGTGTGTGGGTGCTGGCTGCTCTGCTCCAGAATTGAGCTGGAAAAAGCCCTTGGGAACCGAGGCAGGAGCAGGTGGGAAGGGGCCAGCGCTGCTGCTGCTCCTGGCCAGGAGACCCGGCTGGGCCGGACCGGCGCCCCCTGCGCTGTGCCTGCTGCTGCTGCCAGAGCCGGGCGGGACTCAGGGACAGGGAACGGACACGGGGGGACAGCAAAGGCCTGGCGGCTGCAGGGATGGTGGTGCTGGGGCGGGGGCCAGCACAGAGCTTCAGCCCGCAGTTAACCCTGAGGGAAACGCTGGGGAAAGGCTCCATTTCAGCCTTTCTGCACTCGTGGCTGTGAAGGGACTGAAATGAAAGGAGAACAAGCAGGGCCTGATCCCTTCTCCTTTGGGAGGAGCCCCAGGACTGCAGCTGTGAGGGACCATGACGGGCTGTGAGGGGCTGTGAGGGGACATGAGAGTCTCTGAGGGGCCATCAGTCATGATGCACCATTAAGGGCCTTGTGAAGCCATGAGGGCCATGGGGAGCTCTGAGAGGCCATAGGGGCCTGTGAGGGGCTGTGGGATGTCAGGCACCTCATGGAACCAAGGGGCCATTGTGGCCCAGCAAGGTCTTGTGGAACCAAACGGACCATGGTGACACTATGGAGCCTCATGGTACCACAGGCCCATTGTTACACAGCAGCCACCACAGGGCTGCAAAACCAAGGAGATCATTGTGACACTGCACAGCTCTGGAAACCTGTGAGCCTACCAGTGAAAAGGCAGCAGAAATGCCCTGGAGAGACACACCATAGGCTCTGGGCATTCCTCAAAGCTCAGGGTGAGAAAAAAGGCTTCCCCATGGTGCTCTGCAGCACTATGTTAATTTGTCCCAGTTCTGTACTCTCCCTTGGCCTTCTCTACCCCTTTAACTCTTATATGTTCAGGTTCTGGTGAGTTCTCCCTTCCCTGTTTTCCCACTGGCGTGTAACCCTGCCCATCCACGCTGGCATTTACTATTGGTCCCTTCCATGTGTACTGCCCCTGAACCCTCAGAGCACTGGATCCCCAGTGCTCTCCTCTGCGCCCTCTTTCCCTGTATTCGTACCCTGGACTCTCCTTTGTCTTTGTCTTTGGCCCCTGGACACTTTCAGCATTTCTCTGTGTGTGTGTGTCTGTGTGTGTGTTTGTCTGTGTCTGTGTCTCTGTGCTGGTGCTCTCGTGGTTCCTACCCATTGGCACAAGAAACTCTCGGGGAAGATTGTATCCAGACCACCTCAGACTGCAACAATAACTGCCTTTTTTAATTTACTTTGTGGTGGGAATGAACCATTCTGTCTAATCATGATCAGAATAAATCAGAGCTGTATTTATATAAATTTATCTGGTATTCAATCTTTAACCCTGGGGGGAAAATTGCATTAAAGTTCAATTCCACATGTCTAATCTTTAACACCTTTGACACCTTGACTGGGATTGGATGCAACCGCTCCCAGTCTCCTCTCTTAGAAGGAATTTTAGAAGTCTAGGGGCCCTACAGGGGTTTGAGGATCCATGGTGCCTGCAGTATGTAATTTCTCCATCTCATGTCTCAGCAGGAGTTTCTCCAATAAAGAAATAAAGGTTTTGTCTGAAGCTCCCACTGTTCCCATGACAGGAACCCCTGTGAGTGTCAGGCACATCTTGGCTCTTTGGCAGCCTGGGGACTCCTGGGATGTCACCTTGGAGCCCCTGTGAGTGCCTGTGACAGATCGGTGCCTTTGCAGCACAAGGTGCCCTGGGATGTCACCATGGATTGGCTGTGACTGCCTCTGACCACACAGCTCTTTACCATCCCCAGAAAGCCCTGGGAGGTCTCCATGGAGCCCCTGTCTGTGCCTGTGACATTCCAGCTCTGGAACAGCCTGAAGACTCCTGGAAAGTCCCCATGGAACACCTCTGAGGGCCTGTGACAAATGTGATCCTTAGCAGGGAATGATCACCAGCACCCTGTTGCTATGGTCAGTTTCCATGGCAATCATCACCAGCCCCCTGTTGCTATGGTCATTTTCCATGGCAACCATCCCCAGCCCCCTGTTGCTATGCTCCGTTTCCATGGCAGCTCCATGGATACCCCATGCCGGGGGTAGTTGCCATGGACACCAGCTCAGGCCTGCAGCCAGAGCACATTGCCATGGCAACCATAGGCAGCCTCATCCCCAGGCTCACAGGATCCCGGAACCACATAATGGGCTGAGTTTGGAGGGACCCATCAGGATCCTCCAGCCCAACTGCTGGCCCTGCACAGGACACCCCAACAATGCCAGCCTGGGCCTGACAGCGCTGTCCAAACTCTGCTGGAGCTCAGAGAGCCCTGGAGCTGGGACCCTTCCCTGGGGAGCCCGGGCAGGGCCCCAGCAGCCTCTGGGCAAAAACCTTTTCCTGACATCCAACCTGAGCCTGCCCTGACTCAGCTGCAGCCGTTCCCTCCACTCCTGTCCCTGGGCACCAGAGGGAAGAGGTTCCCACAGCCCCAGCCAGGGACCTGCTCCCAAGGCTGTTGCCATGGCCACCAGGGCTGGGACCAGCTGGGATGCTTGGTTTTCCACGGGCCGGGGTTCAGGAATGGGATTCCCCAATTTCCTGCTCCCACTAAAACCATGCTGCCCTCGCTGCCCTCCCGCCTCTAATGGAAAGCACAAGAGGCAAAGATTCCGGGCTGGGATAAGAACAATTTACTGGAAACACCAATGAGATGAGGAACAAACAGGAACAAAAACAATATTGATAACAGAAGGGATAAATAAAACTCTTTGCAGGGAAAACTAAACACAACTCACTGGGTCTTCCTGGCCACAATTTCCCATGCCTGGAAATTTCACCCTTCTCCTCTGGGAGAGAGAAAGAGTCCCTTTCCTGCCCCTGGCAATGACCTGAGGTGGGAGTGAATGTAATGACAGGGCCATGGCCAGACCCTCATGTTCTTCCATCCCACATCATATCATTGGCAGGGGCAAGAAAAGGTACAGGTGTCTTCCCAGCATGGATCACCAGGGCTCTTCCCAACATGGGTTCTCCCATGGGGAATGAAGCTGGAGCTGGGAATAAAAGTCTTCCTGCAGTTGGGACATGGGCAGGGTTTCTTTTACTGGTGACTCCGTTCGTGTCTGGTCAAGTGAGAGCTGCTGGTGAAGGTCTTCCCACACTGGGGACACTCGTAGGGCCTCTCCCCGGTGTGGATCCGCCGGTGGGTGATCAGGGTGGAGCTGTGCTTGAAGCCCTTCCCGCAGTCAGGGCAGCGGAAGGGTCTCTCATCTGTGTGAATCCGTTGGTGCTGGAGGAGATGAGAATTGGTGTGAAATTTCTTCTGACACTCAGGGCACTTGTAGGGCTTCTCCCCAGTGTGGGTAATTTAGTGGATGATCAGTTGGGGCCTCCTACTAAAGGTCATCCCACATTCCCCACACTTGTATGGCCTTTCCTCAGTGTGGATCCTCTGGTGGCAGCTCAAGAGAGACTTCTGCCTGAAGCTCTTCCCATATTCCCCACATTCATAGGGCCATTCGCTGGTGTGGGTCTTCTGGTGGGAGATCAGGTTAGAGTTCTGGCTAAACCTTATCCCACATTCCTTACACTCACTGGGCCTCCCCCCAGTGTGGGTCCGCTTGTGCCTGATGAGGTGGGAGCTGTGCTTGAAGTCCTTCCTGCAGCTAGGGCAGAGGAAGGGCCTCTGCTCAGTGTGAATCTGCTGGTGCTGGAGGAGACTGGAGTTGGTCTGAAACCTCTTCTGACACTGGGCACACTCCTAGGGCCTCTGCCAGTGTGGATGCGCAGGTGGGTGATGAGGGCGGAGCTGCAGCTGAAGCCCTTCGCACACTCCCCACACTTGTAGGGCCATTCCCCAGTGTGGATCATCTGGTGGATGATCAGGGTGCTGCTGTGCCTGAAGCTCTTCTCACACTGAGCACTTGTGGGGCTTCTCCCCATCATGAAGCTGCTCATGGACCACCAGCTCTAAGCTCTGGCTGAAGCTCTGTTCATCTTCCTGGCTCAGGGTGGGTCTTCTCTCCTCAGAGCACACTGGGCTGGGTTCGCAGCCCATCCTCCTGTGGGATCTCTGAAGCATTTCCTCCCAGTTGTAATTCTGCACCATGGCACTGCTCAAAACGGCCTCTTCCTCCAGGTTCTGCTGTGGGGATTTGTCCTTCTTGGTCTCCATCCTCAGCTCCTTCTCAGGGGGAGGAAGGACAAGGAGAGGATAGGATTTGCCTCCATGCCAGAGGGAAAGGGAAGGAGATCCCCCCAGTGCATCCCAGGTAGGACGGGGTTGGCAGCAGGGGTGTCTTGCAGCTGGGGGCTGTGCTGGGCTGGGAGATGGAGCAGGAGAGAGGGAGAAAGGGGCACTGACTTCCTCCTCACCTGCCTGGGTGTCCTGGGGCATCTTCCTCTTCCTTGCAGTCTCTCCCTCCATCTGGCTAAGTTTTAGGAATGGGAAATTCTGTTTTGGGAGGAAAACAAGAAATGAGCACACTAAATTTTGTATTGGATTGAAGGCAAACCAGGGGGAGAGTCTAAGTCAGAATTCCAATTCATAAACAAAATTAGGATCAAGGCAATGATACAGAAACCCTGCCTTAAACTGACAGAGTCATGATATAACCTGACACCCTGTTGGTCAGGGTGGTGGCTGCAGTCCCATTAAATGGTGGCTGCAGTCCTGTTGGAGTGATGAACGTGATTCTGTCCAAGAAGTGATGCTGTAGAAGGGTCTGGTCTTCCTCTGAAGGTCCAGTGGTGGTTATAGAGCTCTTGTCCTCTGGGAATCCAGTAGGCAAGGTGCTGCTGGTGTTGCCAGCCTCAGCTTATATCCATGTAGGAATGCTTGGATCCTCCCCCTGGGTGGAGCGTCCCACAAGGGGATGATGGATTTTTATCAGTCCTGCAGTGACACTCAATGGCCCATTAGCAGAAGATATCTCCCCTGGAGGGCGTTATCAGGGCTGAGTCATGGAAGAGATAAAGAACACTGCCCCACCTGTTTATAGCAGTTGATGAAGATGGGGATTGAAAACGTGCATTTGGTTACATCTTGCATTGCAACCGGAAACAGGGGGGTAATCCCTGCTCAGGGGGTGAACACCACCCCCCTTACCCAAACTGGCTCAGGTGTAAAACCCCCACCCTGGGAATGTCACACAAATGGGGGACAATGTCACACTTGCTCTGCCCCAGGTGAGGTCTCTATCCCTGTCACTCTCTTTCAAAGGCTGGAGGCTTTGCCAAATGTGAGAATACTTTTTCTCTTTGTCCCTGTCACCTTTGTGACAGCTACACAGAGCTTCCCCTCCCTTTTCATTACCCATATGGGGCCTAATTTCGACTTTTCTTTCATCAGAATGTGCCAGCAGCTGAGCTGGAGCTATGCAGGACCAATAGAATTTGGATTTGCCACAAAACAGCTTCTATTGTAAGTTTATAAAATTTTGGGATTTGTTTGCATTTCCATCACAAGTGACTTGTGAGAAAAGCAAATTCAAGGCATTTTATCTAGGATTAATTTTGATTTTTGACAAGAAACAACATTACTTTGTCTGGTGCCCAGGGTTGATCGAGGAGCCTCTGTGCCTCTGGCCCTGGGGTGTGCTTCGGGAGGTTTTACCCTGTCCCACACCATTCCCTAGGAGGTTTGTCCCAGTCCCTGTCACCCCAGGCCATTCCCCAGAGGGTCTCCATTGTTCTCACCCCAGGGAATGCCTGGGGGGTCTACCTCCCTCTCACCCCTGTGCCAGGGGATGCTCGGGACAGTCTCTGTCCCTCTCAGCCCAGGGGATGCTTGGGGGTTTCTGTCCCCTCACCCTGGGGGATGCTCAGGGGGTCTCCGTCCCTCTGGCCTCAGGCAATGACTGTGCAGGGCTGGGGACCAGGGGCTCTGTGTCCCTCTCACCCCTGAGGGTGCTCGGGGCTGGGGGGGCTCTCCGACCTTCTCACCCCTGGGGAGGCCGGGGGGGGGTCTCTGTCCCTCTCATCCCTGGTGTGGCCCCACCCAAACATGATCAGGGTCAGAGGGACAGAGACACCCCCAAACCTCCAGAAAGGCTGAACTTGTGGATGGAAAAAGCCCAGCTGCTCTTTTCTTCTGGTGCCTCCTCCTCTCATCAGCTGAGGATGTCAAACTCCCCAGGAGCAGGAAAATCCCCATTCCCTGTTTCCTTGTAGCTGCAGCCTGGAACATCCACTCAGAGTGAAGAATTTTCTGATAGCTCTGCTCAATGACACTGGGAGGAGGTTTGTGAGAAAATGAAGAAATTGTGCTTTAATAGTTAATAAAATGTGCAAAATTATTTCATTCTGACATATTCCTTTTCAGTCAGTTCTGGTCTGTTTCCAGAGTACCACCTTCTCAGCTGATTGTGTTTGTGCCCTCCTTTCTCTCCTGCCTTTCTTTCCCTGCTCTGTTTCTCTCTCAGTGTCTCCCTTGACCCAGGGCAGCTCCCACCAAAGACCCTGCCCTGATTTAATTCCCAATCCAGGACCTACAACAACCATGGGTGAAGATATGAAGGCTGGGAGTGAAATGTCACTGTAGGATCTTGCTCCACTTGGCTTTTGGCTCCTTCTTGAGAGCTTTTCCTTACAGGGCAGGAACATCTTTTGCTGGCAGGGAACTGGAATTCCAGCCCCTGGGAGTGTGTGCCATGGATCCCAGAGGGGCATTCCCGAGATTTCCAGGACACAGGGAATGGGGATTTTCCTACTTCTGGTGAGTTTGACATCCTTGCCAAAGGAGAGGAGGAGGCACCAGAAGAAAAGGGCAGCTGGGCTTCATCTTTCCACTTGAATTAGAGGGGGGGGGAATCTCTCCTCCTGTCTGTAGCTGCTCCCACAGGGATGTGACAGCTGATATCAGAGCCCCAAGGGTCAAAGTCAGGGCTGCCCTCAGGGAATGCTCACCTCGTATTGAGGTGGGAGCGTGGGAGCACCTGGATCTTGAGGCACCCAGCTGCCCCCCATGTGTGGAGGTGCCTGAGGAGGGCTGGGATGATGCCAGGGACATCCTGCAGTGACATCCCCTCTGTCCCGCTCTGGGTGAACTCAGTCCCAAACCTGACCCTTATCCTGGTCTCAATCTCACTCCATGTTTAGACACACTCACAGTTCTGTATTCATTCTCATCCCAGTGCCAAACTTGTTTAGCCCCAGACCCAATCCCAACCCCAGCCCTAAAGCCAATCCCATGTCTAGCCTTAACCCCAATCCCAGCTCTAATCCAAATCTCAGTCCCAACTCCAATCCCAGCCCCAATTCCAGCCCCTTCCTAAATCCTCAGCCCCAAACCAAATCCCAGGTTCAGCCCTTCTGGGGGTTTGGGGGTGTCTCTGTCCCTCTGACCACGATGATGTTTGGGTGGGGTCACACCAGGGATGAGAGGGACAGAGACCCCCCCGGCCTCCCCAGGGGTGAGAAGGTCGGAGAGCCCCCCCAGCCCCGAGCACCCTCAGGGGTGAGAGGGACACAGAGCCCCTGGTCCCCAGCCCTGCACAGTCATTGCCTGAGGCCAGAGGGATGGAGACCCCCTGAGCATCCCCCAGGGTGAGGGGACAGAGAGCCCGAGCATCCCCTGGGCTGAGAGGGACAGAGACTGCACCGAGCATCCCCTGGCACAGGGGTGAGAGGGAGGGAGACCCCCCAGGCATTCCCTGGGGTGAGAACAATGGAGACCCTCTGGGGAATGGCCTGGGGTGACAGGGACAAGGACACCCCCAGGCATGGGCTAGGGTGACAGGGACAGGGACAATCGCAACAAATTCCTCCTGAGTGTCCCCCAGTGCAAGAGGCACAGAGACCCCTTGAGCATCCCCAGGGCACTGGACAAAATAAACTAGGCAGAAATCAAACTTAATCCTACATAAAATACTTTGATGAATATTTGATTTTCCCGAGAGTCACATGTGATTGAAATGCAAACAAATCCCAAACAGGAATAAACTGACAATAGAAGAAATTCTGTGACAATTCCAAGTTTCATTGGTTCCTGCACAGCTCCAGCTCAACTGCTGGCAGGTTCCAATAAAAGAAAAGTGGAAATTAGGCCCAATAGAGATTATTAAAAAGAAAGGGGAAACTGTAGCTGTCACAAAGGTGACAGGGATGAAAGGAATAATGATTCTCACATTTGGCAAAGAACCCAAGCCTGTGAATTCCAGAGTTATTTGGGAATTTAGCTACTTGAATTGCGCTTTTTGTGTGACTTTTAGCAGCCTTGTGTTCCTCACCATGGGGTGAATGAACCTTGTCAGTCTTGCTGGTAACATTTGCTCACTTTCCTCCAGTGATTTTAACAAACTTTTCAAGGAAGGACAACAAAATTATTTCTTTTCACTGGCCACCTCTTACAGCCATTTTCCTCATCAGTTCTCCCATAAGGTACTCAGAGGAAGCTGTGTCCAAGTTTCCAAGAGTTCCTCCAGAGAGAACCATAACATCCTCAGAGGAGGAAACCATGCTGTTGTCAAAGGCACTTGGGGTCAGACAACCGTGCCCTGATATTGGAATATGAATCCCAATATAACCAGTTAGATGGTGCCCGGGCCAGTTCTGACCCTCGCTGCTGGGCCAAAGGCAGCACTGTGGTGTAATTCACCCCAGAGATACCTTGGCTGCTGGAGATTGCGGCAGGGCACTGAACAAGTCCAGGCTTGTCAGGAACTCCGTTTACCTCAGAAGAGAGAGCTTCTGGCGATGGTGAAGAGAGAAAGGAGAGGATTCCGCTGAACGGTTACATCCAGATGTTTATTCCATGGTTACAGAGGTCTGAACCGGGGCAACTGCTCCCACGGAATACCGGCCGCATGGTCTGATTAACCTTTTAAGCTCAGGGACAGGAGAAGGGGAGGGGACAGGTGAGCTACCAACCAGGTGAAAGGGGCAGGGTCTCAAGGGACTAGGGACACCTATACGGGCCAATGTCCCCCAGGCCTGAGGAGCATCCTTTGAAATAGACCAACCACACGACGCCTTGCTGGTATGTTAAGCCTGATTGACAGGGCACACTCAGCAAGGGGCGAGGGGGAAGGGAGAAGGGAACATTGGCACACCTGAGGAAGGGATCCGGAAACTAAAACCACACCACAACATCTCCCCCTAGTTTTGTTTAAAAAGAAGAGGACTGTATTTATGGTGCAGAATGATTGCCAAACCATGGTTGGTAAATCGGTTCTTCTTCTACAGGAGGGTCAGTGTTTTCCACTGAGGCCTCCAGGTCATCCATTGGAGCACTGAGGGCTTCCAAATGGTAGACTTCAGGAGGGGGAGATGAGCTTGAAATTAACTTGAGAACCATGCGTTTAATTAGTCCAAAACCAATGCTAACAAATACAATAACTCTAACTAAAATAAACAGCACTAAAAACACAGTTTTCAGAACAGATCCCAACCAGCCCGAGAGTCCCCAGCCTTTGAACAGTCCATTCAGCCAGTTGTCAGTTTCTCTGTTGATGTCCGAGAACCTTTGTCAAGGTAGTCCATATGTGGTTTGGGCTGCGGTACTATGTAGGATATCGCAGGTGGGATGATCACGAGTAGGACGAGAAGCAGGCTTGGTCTCATGGCATCTTGAGGCTACACACGAACAGTGGGATCTAAACTGGTACAAAAACTTGAGACAAACATATATTACAAACTATTCCAGATAGGAGGCTTAAATGGAATTTCCTCCAGAGAACGGGTGCGGCGTTTTCTTCTTCAGGCAGCGTGAGCAACCTGGGGTGCTTCTGCAGATTTCTCTGAGACTTTGGGAACAAAGGGCTTTACCCATTTGGAAGGAACCCACCTTAAACCAGAGGGGGTGGACACACAGGCGTATCCACGTCCCCAAGTAACCAATTTGTAAGGTCCCACCATTTTCCAAGTCTCAGGGTCCTTTACTAAAACCGGAGGTTTTTCTTTCATCAACCTGTGACTGCTCCCCCCAAAGTGGCGTAGGATGGGTGGGTTCAGGCTGTCAAAAGAACAATTCAGAAAATTGATTGTGAATAGTGCCCTGGATAACCGGATGTGGGGAGGTTCTACCTTCAGAACCTTTTGTTGCTGGTCCAGGACCCTTTTAATATCACGGTGAGTTCTTTCTACAATGGCTTGACCTGTAGGGGAGTAGGGGATGCCAGTTTTATGCTCTACTCCCCATTGCTGCAGGAAGCTCCCAAATTCCTTGGATTTATAAGCAGGCCCATTATCAGTTTTCAGCTCCTTGGGGATGCCCATGAAAGAAATAGCCTGTAAGAGGTGCTTAATAGCATCAATAGATGATTCTCCTGTGTGGGCAGAAGCATAGACCGCTCCAGAAAAGATATCTACACTAACATGAACATATTTCTGCCGTCCAAAAGCCTGTATGTGTGTTACATCTGTTTGCCACAGTTCACAACTGTTCAGTCCCCTTGTGTTTGCTCCCGTACTCCCTGTAGGGAGTGCATGTTGTTGGCAATTTGGGCACGTGGCCACAATCGCTTTGGCCTGTTCTCGAGTGATGTTAAACTGGCAAACCAGGCCAGGTGCATTTTGGTGGAAAAGCTGGTGGCTGATTTTTGCCTGTTCAAAAACATTTGGGAGAGTGGCCATCACTGCAGGTGCAGCAAGAGCATCTGCCCTTCTGTTGCCTTCAGCGATAAACCCTGGCAAGTCAGTGTGTGACCTGACATGCATCACATAAAAGGGTTGCTCTCGGTGAGTGACTAACTTTACCAGTTTTGAGAGCAATTCAAAAAGTGCAATGTTAGATACATCTTGCAGTATTGCTTGATCTGCTCTGGATACTACTCCTGCCACGTATGCAGAGTCTGTAATCAGATTAAATGGTTCTGAGAACCTTTCAAAAGCCCTAACAACCGCAGCCAATTCAGCAACCTGAGGTGAACCTTCCACCTCAGCAATGTCCGTCTCCCACTGCTGGGTTTGAGGATCCTTCCAAGTCATAACGGACTTGTGTGACCTCCCGGACGCATCTGTAAAGACAGTTAGAGCCCTTTTTAAAGGTCTCCCACTTAGAGCAGTTCTTAATTTTAAAGTAAATTGAACATCTTGTTCAAACAATTTGTGAGCGGGCCGCGCTACCGAAATTTGTCCTGAGTAGGAATCCAGAGCAAACTGCAACACTTCATTTTCTTGAAACAATTGTTCCAGTATTTTCATCGTATTTTGACCTGATTTTAACTCAACTGGAATGTGAATGCACTTAAAATCCCATCCTGCTAACTCCCTGATCCGGGTCATTGCTTTCCGGATCAGTTCCGCTAACAGCTCCTGAGGCTTTGTCAGTCTCTTGGACCTTTTGTGACTGAGGAAAACCCATTCTATGATCAAGAGAGAGTCCCTCTGGTCCCGGTCCTTTTTTGGTGTGTCCTTTGCCTTAGGTGTTTGTTTTTCCTCCCACTGGAAAATAATTCCATGGAGGTGTGGCAACTTACCTAGGATGATAAATTTGAATGGCAGATCAGGCCGGCATCAGTGGGCCTGTCTTGTGGACATTGCAATCTGAACCTTTTCTAGAGCTTTCCGTGCCTCTGGGGTAATAGACCTAGGAGCACCTGGGTCCTCTCCCCCTTTCAATAAATTGAAAAGAGGGGCAAGGTCTTCATTAGTCAGACCAAGCCATGGTCTTACCCAATTCAAAGACCCACACAACTTGTGGACATCCGCAAGGGTCTTGATCCTTGGATTGATTTCTAGTTTTTGAGGAACAATGGTCCTATTTCCAATTTCTAAGCCCAAATACTTCCAAGGTGGCATCTTTTGAATTTTCTTTTCCTGGAGCTCGAACCCTGCAACAATCAATGCATCGATCGTTAGGTCAAGCGCATGTGTGAGTAAAGCATCATTGGGGGCACACACAAGGATATCATCCAAATAATGATAGATGATGGCTTTCTCTGCGGCTGCACGCACTGGGGAAAGCAGGGAAGAGACATACCACTGGCAGATAGCTGGAGATACCTTTAATCCCTAAGGGAGAACGGTCCAATGGTACCTTTTCATAGGAGCTTCTGAATTGATAGAAGGGACAGAGAATGCAAAACGCGGTGCATCATCAGGGTGCAATGGGATTTGGAAAAAACAATCTTTAATATCAATAACAGCTAATTTCCAATCTTGGGGAAGCATTGTTGGGGATGGCATACCAGGTTGGGGAGAACCCATATCTTCAATTACATTATTAATTTGTCAGAGGTCACAGAGGAGTCGCCACCTCTTTTTGTCAGCTTTTTGGATGACAAACACTGGAGAGTTCCATGGGGACATGGTCTCCACAATGTGGCCCTTTTTTAGTTGCTCTTCTACTAGTTCCTCAAGCACCTTTATTTTTTGTTTACTGAATGGCCACTGTTTCACATCAACTGGTTTGTCTGTTTTCCACTTCAGTTTTTGGGTAGGGCGCTGTTGTTCAATGACTGCTGCCCAAAAATGCTGTGGAGAGTCTGGAATATCAATTGTGACACCCCACTGGGCTATTAAATCTCTCCCTAACAAAGGTTCTGAATAATCTAACACAAATGGACGGATATTTGCCAATTGTCCGTTTGGACCCTCGAATTGAATAATGCTTTTGGATTGTTTTGCCAATTGCAGACCTCCTACACCTTGAAGGTGACCAGCAACATTTTGCAAAGGCCAATGTGCTGGCCAGTCTTGTACTGGAATCACTGTGCAGTCTGCACCTGTGTCTACAAGCATCTCAATGCGTTTAGACTCCCCACCCCCACTGACATTGCACCACCATTTGGGTTTATCTGTCCCAATAACTTGGACCCGGGTGACTGTGGGCCCTTGTTTATCGACATTTTCAGGTAAAGATGGCACAGGGATAGCTTGAGCAACAATTTGTCCCTTGGGAAGAAACAGGGGTGGGTGGAAACAGTGCAGGCCGAGAACAAATTGCTTGGGATCTGATGTTGTCATTCCCGGAGCAATTTCGATCTCTTGTGGTGTGTGTTTGGTGTCCTCAATGACGATGTACTTACAACGAATTTGGTTCCAAGTACCCTTCTGTTCAGGATTTACAGAGACAAAATGCCAGTCAGTGTCCTTCAGGTGGAGTGACTCTGTCAGCTGCAACCTGTAAGGCTCATTGACAGAAGATGCGGTTAATACAGAATCACTTAAATCATAACAAAGGTTATTTTGTTTCACCTTCAACAGTGGACTAGCAGACTTGGTCTTTGAAGCACCTGCTTCACTTACACAAATGTTAATGTTATCGCGCGCTTGATTTGTTTTGCTACCCTTATTCTCTTGGCCTGCTCTTTTTATGTCTGCAAGCCTGGCAGGCGGGCGCTCTCTTTTCAGTTTTTTTGTTGTTGACCGCCAGGGAGGGCTTGTAGTTCTCCTCCCCTGCCATTTCTAAATTCATCAAATTCCCTTTTCAGGGGGCACTGGTTACTCCAGTGTCCTTGGTTATTACAAAGCAGGCATGGTTTAGTGGGCTCAACCATTGCTGGTCTCTGCTGCTGCCCAGGGTACTGCTATGCTGAGGGAATAGGTGCAGGGCTGGCAACAGCGACACGCTGAGGTGGTCTTGGCAGCAGCCTTGGTCTGGTGTCTTCAGCCACAGTCATCAGAGGCACTTTCCTGTTACAGACTAGAAGCATATCTTTTAGTGTAGGGGGAGGTTCTATAGGAAGGCTCAGGATTGCCGCTCGACACTGTTCATTTGTATTGTAAATGCTATTTCCTCTAAAATTGCTTCCCTAGCATTTTCCTTTTTAACCTGTATTTCAATGGCTCTAGTTAGCCTTTCTACAAATTTCAAAAAAGGCTATGATGGTAGCTGTTAAATTCTACTATAGGGCTCCAAAGGCCCCTCAGGTTGGAGGGAAAAGAATGCTTTTTCAGGTGCTTCTTTTACCTTCTCGAGTGTTTCTGCAGGAATTGCAGTAGCTTGGACTGAGGGAGAAGACCACTGGCCCTCACCACAGAGGTGCTCAATGGTGATAGGGTTACCACTGTTGTCTTTCGCTGTGTTTGGATCAGCCTGTAAGCCTGGGAGAGCATCTTTTAGCAGTTGTTTCAATGCTGATTCCCGTAATTTGAATTCCGTGGAGGTCATGAGGCAGGAAAAAAGCTGTTTTAAGTCATGTGGGACTACCACAGTCCTACTCAATTCAGAATTTAAAAGGCCATGGAAATATGGACTGTGTGGACCATATTCCTTATGAGATTTACAGATCTCTTTAATCAATTGTTGTCCAAAAGAACTCCCTCCAATTAGCAGTTGGAGCTGCTCCTCCCTGAGCTGCAGGCTGAAAGGTAGCAGGAACTAGTGACAACATGGGATTATGCATTGGGTCTGCCGTCCCCTGCTCTGTATCTCTGGAATCAGAAGCATTGGGATCACAGCTACAGGTTTGGGGACAGGCAGTGGGTGTGTCCCCACCATGGGAACTCGGGGAGGGGTGGGGACAGGGAGCCAGCAAGGGGCAGGGCAACCGTGGGAACAAGGGGCGGGGTCAAGGGGCGGGCAGGGGGTGGGGACACCTGGTGACATCACGTCAGCAGACGCCCCCTGGGAGGAGTAGAGGGGCGGAGACGAGGGTACTGCAGGAAAGGTGGGGGGAGGGGGGAAGCTGTCACGAGGAACAGGAGGAGAGGGGGATGAGGATGGAATTTTGGAATGCTTAAGAGGATTTTGGGAAGAAGAAGACCAGGTTTGGGAAGATGCCACATGGCATCCGCCATCTTGTGGACCCCCTAGGGACTGGGGGCCATTTTGGGCATCACTGCTCTCCAGAAAGCCACCAAGTTTTGGGTAAAGAGGTTTAGCGTTTTTTGAGCTAGGAGAGGGAGAAACAGGGAGAGCAGAGGTATTTGGCTTTACATTTGGCTTTTTCTGCATTTCCTTTTGTTTGAGCAATGCTGTTCGAATTTGTAAACTCCAGAACACAAATTTAGCTGAGGGTGATTTGCTAGATTGTCCTAAGGTTATCAATTAATTCCCAACTTTATCCCAGAATTGAATATTGTGGATTTCTTCAGGGGAAATGTTTGGGAACTGCAGAAAAAGCCATCTTATAAACTGTTTCAATTTTCCTTTATAGAACTTCACATTGCCATTTACTAAAATGCTAACAATATTATAATACACTCCCTTTTGTACCATGCTAAGTTTGGAACCCATGTAAGATGTAAAAAGCAAAGTACTTAATCCCGCCTGACCAAAAGCAAAGCTAAAATCAGCTACCAATTTCTAAAAAAAACACAGATAGAAAGCTATAACGAGCAGACAAAAGCTTCACAATGCAGCTGTATATACTGCTTATAAAATTCCCGGGCACCAGCAGCAGGGCACGCCCTGCCAAACTGAGGCAGAAACAAAGCGTCCTCCGCCGTGGAATGCAGCTCCCCCGCGGAGCAGAGAGAGCAGCCACTCCACGTGGCAAGCCAAAACCTGGGCCCCCGCGCCGTGTGTGCAAAGAGCACTCCCCACCCCACACCGAGAGAGATCCCCCGGCCACGTGAAAAGAGAGCCCCCCCCCTCCCCCACACAGAGAGAGAAAGAGAGTCCTCCGCGGAGCAGAGAGCCGGGAGCCCCCCCGTCCCCCGCACAGAGAGAGAAAGAGAGTCCCCCGACCACGTGTAGAGAGCTGAGCACACTGCCAAGCCGGGGGGGAAGGGCAGAGAGCGATCCCGCTCCAGCGCAAATTCCAAAAGACAGTGAAACACGTGGCAGAAAGCTAAAAGCCTAGAACGCAATGAATTCCCGTCTGTGGGGCTGCGCAGCCAAAAATGCAAAGGTAAAAAGGAACAGAACTCACGGCAGAGTCTGTTTTTGAGCTTCTGCTCTACCGAAAGCAGAGATACTCACGTGAAATGGAAGCTGTAGGTGGCTGGGTACAGGCAGGTTTCTTCACCGGAAAAGGACCTCTCTGTGTGCAAGAGAGGCTACCGTCTTCTCCTTTTGGAAAGACTGCTCACCACAAGGGAGCCGGGCTTTCCAGAGGCGCCGAACAGTCCACGAAACTTTTTCTGGGAATATTCCCAAAGTCTCTAGCTGAGGGCGATGCAACCAAAGCCCTTCCAGCGGGATGCACAGCTGCCAGAAGCTTCTCCGAGGTACTGCGAGTCCGTTCTCGGGCTGCGGAGTCGCTTTGCCCACCCAGGGACGCCAATATATTGGAATATGAATCCCAATATAACCAGTTAGATGGTGCCTGGGCCAGTCCTGACCCTTGCTGCTGGGCCAAAGGCGGCACTGTGGTGTTTTACCCCAGAGATACCTTGGCTGCTGGAGATTGCAGCAGGGCACTGAACAAGTCCAGGCTTGTCAGGAACTCCGTTTACCTCAGAAGAGAGAGCTTCTGGCGATGGTGAAGAGAGAAAGGAGAGGATTCTGCTGAACGGTTACATCCAGATGTTTATTCCATGGTTACAGAGGTCTGAACCGGGGCAACTGCTCCCACGGAATACCGGCCGCATGGTCTGATTAACCTTTTAAGCTCAGGGACAGGGGAAGGGGAGGGGACAGGTGAGCTACCAACCAGGTGAAAGGGGCAGGGTCTCAAGGGACTAGGGACGCCTATACGGGCCAATGTCCCCCAGGCCTGAGGAGCATCCTTTGAAATAGACCAACCACACGACGCCTTGCTGGTATGTTAAGCCTGATTGACAGGGCACACTCAGCAAGGGGCGAGGGGGAAGGGAGAAGGGAACATTGGCACACCTGAGGAAGGGACCCGGAAACTAAAAACACACCACAGCACCCTGAACCCACTATGGCAAAATAATGTTGCAATCTGCTTAAGAAAAGTTTTGGAGAGATTCCTCTGCCCCAATTAAGGTACTAAAAAGAACAAATCCAAGGTGGATTTATTGAACAGTAAATGTGAGGTAGAGAGAGAGTTGGAGAGAAAAAGAAAAGGGGGGAGAGTAAGGGAGTGACAGGGACAGAGACCTCACCTGGGACAGGGCAAGTGTGACATTGTCCCCCGTTTGTGGGGCATTCCTAGGGTGGGGGTTTTACACCTGAGCCAGTTTGGGTAAGAGGGGTGGTGTTCACCCCCTGAGCAGGGATTACCCCCCTGTTTCCGGTTGCAATGCAAGATGTAACCAAATGCACGTTTTCAATCCCCATCTTCATCAACTGCTATAAACAGGTGGGGCAGTGTTCTTTATCTCTTCCATGACTCAGCCCTGATAACGCCCTCCAGGGGAGATATCTTCTGCTAATGGGCCATTGAGTGTCACTGCAGGACTGATAAAAATCCATCATCCCCTTGTGGGACGCTCCACCCAGGGGGAGGATCCAAGCATTCCTACATGGATATAAGCTGAGGCTGGCAACACCAGCAGCACCTTGCCTACTGGATTCCCAGAGGACAAGAGCTCTATAACCACCACTGGACCTTCAGAGGAAGACCAGACCCTTCTACAGCATCACTTCTTGGACAGAATCACGTTCATCACTCCAACAGGACTGCAGCCACCATTTAATGGGACTGCAGCCACCACCCTGACCAACAGGGTGTCAGGTTATATCATGACTCTGTCAGTTTAAGGCAGGGTTTCTGTATCATTGCCTTGATCCTAATTTTGTTTATGAATTGGAATTCTGACTTAGACTCTCCCCCTGGTTTGCCTTCAATCCAATACAAAATTTAGTGTGCTCATTTCTTGTTTTCCTCCCAAAACAGAATTTCCCATTCCTAAAACTTAGCCAGATGGAGGGAGAGACTGCAAGGAAGAGGAAGATGCCCCAGGACACCCAGGCAGGTGAGGAGGAAGTCAGTGCCCCTTTCTCCCTCTCTCCTGCTCCATCTCCCAGCCCAGCACAGCCCCCAGCTGCAAGACACCCCTGCTGCCAACCCCGTCCTACCTGGGATGCACTGGGGGGGATCTCCTTCCCTTTCCCTCTGGCATGGAGGCAAATCCTATCCTCTCCTTGTCCTTCCTCCCCCTGAGAAGGAGCTGAGGATGGAGACCAAGAAGGACAAATCCCCACAGCAGAACCTGGAGGAAGAGGCCGTTTTGAGCAGTGCCATGGTGCAGAATTACAACTGGGAGGAAATGCTTCAGAGATCCCACAGGAGGATGGGCTGCGAACCCAGCCCAGTGTGCTCTGAGGAGAGAAGACCCACCCTGAGCCAGGAAGATGAACAGAGCTTCAGCCAGAGCTTAGAGCTGGTGGTCCATGAGCAGCTTCATGATGGGGAGAAGCCCCACAAGTGCTCAGTGTGAGAAGAGCTTCAGGCACAGCAGCACCCTGATCATCCACCAGATGATCCACTCTGGGGAATGGCCCTACGAATGTGGAGAACGTGGGAAGGTCTTCAATTATAGGTCCACCCTTGTGACCCACCAACACATCCACACCGGGGAGAGGCCCTACAAGTGTCCCGAGTGCCAGAAGAGCTTTCGGACAAGCTCTGATCTTCTCAGGCACCAGCTCATTCACACTGGGGAGAGGCCTTTCTGCTGCCCTGAGTGTGGGAAGGGCTTCAAGTGCAACTCCCACCTCATCATCCACCAGCGCATCCACACTTGGGAGAGGCCCTACGAGTGCCCCACCTGTGGGAAGAGGTTTCAGACCAGCTCAAATCTCCGTCTGCATGCGCGGATTCACACAGAGGGGAGGCCCTTCTGATGCCCTGACTGTGGGAGGGGATTCAAGCATAAGTTCACCCTCATCAGGTACCAGCGCATCCACACAGGGAAGAGGCCCTTCGAGTGTCCCCAGTGTGGGAAGAGTTTCACCCAGAGCTCTGACTTGACCAGTCACCAATGGGAGCACCGGTAAGGGACATCCTATCATTGCCCCAACTGTGGTAGATAGGGTCAGGCGTTCGGAAGATCTCGCGATGTAACGGGAAGGCAGGGCCCCTGTTCCCTTAGATAAGAAAATTAACATAGGAATGTAGCCCCCTAAACTAGATGCCAGTAACTTTCTATTCCCTACCCAGTAACTTTCCACTCCTTACTAACCATAGATGGTAAAGACAGACCCGCTCTGACGTAGAAAACCCCTAGATTATAAAACCCCACGAGAAGAGATAATAAAAGCCTTTTGACCATCCACCACATTGGTGTCTGCGTTTCATAGACCCGAGCGACCCTGGAGAGTGGGTCGCCATGCCATTTCCTAAGAACCAGGTCGCCTGCCTTGTATCAGAAGGCAACATCTGGTGCCAAAACCCCGGGATAAGCACCCGGGGAACAGGAATTCGCCTGGACAGAGGACGGCGGCAGCGCAGCTGGCCTACTGCAGTGGGAGGTATATGCCTCCGGACCAGCGTGGACCATGGAATCCATGGCGAGGGTCGTAAGTCAGGCTCATGAGCAATGGGGAATTAAATGTGAGCTCAGGAATTCTAATCTTGCTATGGCAAGGCTCCTAGAGCTGGGGACGATTGAACGTCCAGTAAATATATTATATTCGGAAGTGTGGGAGAAATGCACTGCCACCCTAGCAGAGGATACTAAGTCCTCAGGCAGTGGTAAAAGCCTCAAAGCATAGGGGAAAGTAGAAGAGGCCCTACGCAAGACGTTAGAAGAACAGAAGATGTGGAAAGCCGCGTGTACAAGTTTATTAGCTACCCTAAAACTGGGGGTGGGGGCCGCGACGCAAACCGCCTCTGAGAGCAATCAGATTGAATGCGGGAGAATGCGGGGGCCGGGTGCGTTCCTCCCCTTCCCAAACCCGAGCCCAGACCCCCCGGAGCCCCCAGGAAACCCCTTGGAGTCCCCAGGGGACCCCCCGACCGTCTCGCCGAGCCCACCGGGTCCTAGTCCCCCCGCGGAACCTTCCGAAAAATCCGCGGTTTCTCTATCTGTCCCTTCCCGGCCGGTTGCCGGTCCGGTGCGGGAGGCAGAGCGGCGCGCGTGGTCATTCTGGTGGGGAATCGCGGAGGGGGTGCGGAGCGCGGTCAGATTGTCGGACCCCACTGGGATTGGTAAAAACTCGCCCCCGCCATATGCATTTGAAAATGGCGCCCAAGCACATGGCAAAAGCGGAAGGGAGGAGGCGGGGGGCAGAAATGCAGTCAGCCTGCTTAACAAGGCATGCACGGGCAAGCGGGGAGAAGGGGCGGCCCCCGCGGTGGACCGTAAGACCAATCAGAGCACTCTATTCAAATTAGGTCCTTTTAGGGCAAGGACCTCCCCCAGCAGGAGGCGGGGGAGCCCAGGGGGAGGGAACGGCACCATCCCTGAAGGGAGGAGCGGGGTCGGAGCCGCACAAAATGGCATGGAGCACAGGAAATGCGCCGCCTGTCTGCTTCCGCCTCAGAGTCAAGAAAGAGCTGCTTAGACAGCTCGGGAGAGCTGACCAAGCCTGGCTCGGACTCGGAAACCGAGAGAGCAGAATTAATACGGTTTCGAGTGAAACCAAATAAAGCTTTAAACAATATCAGGAAACAATCGCAACACAAACTCACCGATTGGGGAAAAGAAAAAGCAGCGTGTGGGGGCCAGGCACCGGCAGCCTCCATGAACGCTTTCCTGGTGAAGGTTGCCGGAGCATGGGGGAAACCAACAAAGGGCATATACCCCAGTTAACCCAAAAGAAATCAAAGCGATTTCAGAAAAAGGGGTCAATTCAGCTGTAGTACCCACTCTTGTGGACGACCTTTCTAGCAATAACGATCTGCTCACTTTTGATATTACGCAAATAAGCCGCATGTTTTTTGATGGGGCAGGGCGGATTGTATTTAAGCAGGGGTGGCAGGACGACTGCATCAGCCCAGGCTTCTGGGGAAGGGCAGCAACTCAGCGAGCTGTCCCCAGCCGGCACAGCTTTCCCTGGCAGCACCCCCACTCTGAGCACGCCCGAGGGGGATCTGTAGGAGCTGTGGGAAGACACCCCGATGCAGCGGCCCAGCTACAGCAACCCCCAGGGGGGCAGGAGACCCTCATACCTTATGCCCTCACAGGGAGCAGTCAATTTTGCATCCTCGCCTACGGTGCAATGGCAGAGCAGGGCAGCACCGCCAGTAACACGCTCGCACCCCCCACCGCCACAAGCCGCGCTGTTGCCACAAGACCAGCAGGAGACGCCCCAGAGCAGGACCCCTGGGTAGTCTTGGCCATGAGAATAGGGAAGGAACCCCTGATGGTGTGGGGGACATGCCGCCTTTACAGCAGTCAGGATCCACACGCCATAGGGTTTCAGTTCTGGGCAGACACGGGACCAGACTGCAGGATTTTTCCCCATACCCTAGTCGCAGCACCATCAGCAAGCCAAGTAGATCACCTGGTGTCCACAGTCACGGAAACCCTTCAGGCCAACGGCTTCAAGATCGCGAGCGCAAAGATCAAGCGAGGACCCTGTGTGACCTTCCCGGGAGTGGGGATCACAAGCTCCTACGTGACCCCCTGCAAGGGGAAGGTCCGTCGGGACATCAAAACACTACACGACGTGCAACACCTGGTGGGATCGCTGCAGCGGCTTCGCAACATCGTCCTGATTCCTCCCAAGGTTATGGACCCTTTATATGACCTTCTGAAAGGAAAGCACCCCTGGGAACCCAAGGAGCTGACGCTGCAAGCAACGAGGTCCCTCGACTTCATCGAAAGCCAGATGTCCACGGGCACACTTGCCAGATGGAACCCAGTCCTGCCACTGGACTTATACGTTCACTTTCCACCGAGGGGGGGAGTGGGAGCACTGGCCCAAGGACCTTCTGAAAAGGCCTGACCGATTCAATGGGTGGTCCTCGGAAGACCTGCCCGTGCTTTCTCCCCAGGAATCGAATGCATCACTAACCTCATCATGAAAGGCAGGAAACTCGCCTTGAAACACCTAGGAACCAAGCCAACAAGCATCCACCTTCCGTTTCACAAACAAACGACCACAGAGTCAGCCACAATATCGGAATAACTAGCCCTTGCCCTCACCGGCTTCGGATGAGAAATCTCCTACTCCTCCAGACCACCCTGGACTCAGCTGCTGACCGTAGTCGACGTGGACATACCGCCAAAGGTCAAGGACCGACTGCAGCCAGGACCAACGGTCTTCACAGACGCTTCCTCCACGACTTCAACCGCAACAGCAGTGTGGCAGGCAGGAGAGCAATGGCATTGCGTCAAAGCATGTGACTCCACACTGTCAGTGCAACAACTGGAGGCGACAGCAGTTGTCTTGGCGTGCGGACTCTTTCAAGAAGAACATCTCAACATAGTAACGGACTCTATATTCGTGGCAAGGCTCTGCCTAGCCATGGCAGGACCAGGAGTGTCGACATCTGCAGCAGCCCTAATGCTGGAAGAAGCACTCTTCTCGCAACAGGGCACCGTGTCAGTCATCCACATCAACAGCCATGACCCAATCAAAGGTTACTTCCAGATCGGCAACGACAAAGCGGACGCCGCAGCAAAAGGCGTATGGACGTTGCAGGAAGCTCATCAACTGCATGACTCGCTCCACATCAGAGCCAACTCACTGACGAAGAAATGCGGGACCCCGATTGCAGACGCAAAACACGTGGTAGCCACTTGTCCTCATTGCCAGAAGTCACCCCTATGGACCTGTGGGGTCAACCCGAGAGGTCTCAAACCTTCAGAGATCTGGCAGTCGGACTTCACCTGGTGTGAACTGCTAAGGCCCCAAGCATGGCTTGCAGAGACAGTGGACACTTATAGTGGAACAATCATAGACACACAGCACCCCAAAACAAACTCCAAAGCCACAATTCAGCACTGGCTGACAGCCATGGCTTGGCTTGGTATCCCCAAGCAGATCAAAACGGACAACGGGTCCAATTTCACCTCCAAACCAATGCAAGAATTCGCCTCAAAATGGGGCATCACATTAGTGCGAGGTATCCCGTATAACAGTACCGGGCAGGCCATAGTTGAGAGGGCAAACCAGACCCTGAAAACCAAGCTAGAAGTATTGTCAAAGGCAGAGGGCTTTGCCAATTCCATTCCCCCAGGAGATCAGGCGCGTATGCTGGCAACCACTTTGCTAGCACTGAATCAGTTCCCTAGGGGAGACGAAACAAACAGTCCCGTTCAAAAGCACTGGGCCAACTGAACGCTAGAGGAGGGCCCACAGGTGGTAATTAGAAACAAGCTGGGCGAATGGGAACGGGGCTGGAGGCTGATGCTCACGGGGAGAGGGTATGCAGCTGTCAAAAAGGACGGCAAAGTCAGGTGGTGTCCACTTAGACTGACGAGAATTGCGAGTTTCTGTTTACAGGATATGCTCATAGGATGTCCTTGTGACGCGTACATGCCCATCCCAGAGGAAAGTGACAGACCAACAAGCTGCCAGGCAGCGCCTGAGAGACCCACACGGGTGAGACCCAAGCATCAACGGTGTTTCTGTGTGATTTTGCTGTTGGGGCTTGTTGCCAGAGGACAAGCCAGCCCAGACCACTACCCCCATCAGCCATTCAGGTGGATCATGCAACACCTTAGTAGTGACAAGTTGCTCAAAGAAATCACCACACCAAACACCCCATCCTTTGTGCTCCGCGTTACCGACCTGTTTCCAGGACAACCAAAGGTAGACCCCAATTCCCCACACGCCACACACATGTACCTGTGCTACTGGTGCCCAGCTTCAAACCCAGGAAAAAGCTACTGCAATCACCCAGAGTGGGGATATTTTGGGCACTGGGGCTGTGAAACCATTGTTACAGATTCCATACCGTCAGGGCCTGGGTGGGATCCACAAGAGCCCGACAAATTCTTATAGTTCACCTGGGCACCCAGCAGCTGCAAAATACCCGTCTTCCTCCAGGGAAGCTTTTATCGCAATCACCATAAAATCCCAAAAATTCCGAAATGCACTAGCTATAACATGACGGTCTTGCAGCCACATCACCCCAGTTGGGCCATAGGCCGAACGTGGACAGTAGTCCTTCAAGGGTCAAAAGAAAGAGTGAATGTGCGAATTATCAGGCCCCAACCGTCGGCGCCCCGAGCGGTCGGACCAAACAAAGTGATTAAAAGCATGCCGAAGGGGAGAAACGCAACCTACCCTAAAACCTTACCCACAGGGGTCAGCAAAGTCCCAACCAGCCACGTGGAAGCCTTTCAGACAGACCGCGCCGCCAGGTCGGACTCAGACCCAATCCTTCGTATGTTAGAAGCTACCTTTATATCCCTGAACGAATCCAACCCTAACCTAACCGAATCCTGCTGGCTTTGTTACGATGTCAAACCCCCCTTTTATGAAGGAATCGCTTTAAACACTCCCTTCAGTTACTCCACAGCCGATGCCCCTCACCAGTGCAGATGGGAAACCCCTCGCAAAGGAATCACCCTGAGTCAAGTCACAGGCCGGGGCAGATGCTTTGGCAATGCAACCCTAGCTAGACGGAAAGGCAACGTCTGCACCAAAGTAGTCAAACCTAACAGGAAAAACAATAAGTGGGTAGTCCCATCCGCACCTGGGATGTGGGTTTGCCAGCGATCTGGAGTGAGTCCCTGTGTGTCCCTTGCCAAATTCGATGACTCTAACGACTTTTGTGTCCAAGTTCTGATTGTTCCTAGGGTCCTGTACCACTCAGACGAAGAAGTGTACCACCTTTTTGAGGAACCCAGCCGGCTCCACAAAAGAGAAATAATAACAGGTGTAACAATCGCGATGTTGCTTGGTTTAGGTGCAGCAGGAACGGCAACGGGTGTCTCAGCCCTAGCGACCCAGCACCAAGGACTGTCCCAGCTGCAAATGACAATCGATGAGGACCTGCAAAGGATTGAGAAATCCATCTCCTTCCTGGAGAAGTCAGTCTTCTCTCTCTCGGAAGTGGTCTTGCAGAACAGGCGAGGTCTGGATCTCCTGTTCTTGCAGCAAGGGGGCCTGTGTGCCACCTTGAGAGAGGAGTGCTGCTTCTATGCAGTCCACACAGGAGTCGTAAGAGACTCCATGGTGGAACTCCGAAACAGACTGGCTCAGAGGCAGAAGGACAGGGAAGCCCAACAGGGCTGGTTCGAGTCCTAGTTCAATCAATCACCATGGCTAACCACTCTGATTTCTACCCTAATAGGTCCATTGGCATTGCTGCTTCTAGCAGTTACCTTCGGACCATGCCTGCTGAACAAGCTGGTCTCATTCGTTCAGACCCGCCTAGAATGGGCCAACATCCTGTTCATACGCCAACGACAGTTTCTATGAACTCAACCAGGGAACACTGCCAGCCACAAGTCCTAAACTTGACTGGCGAAAACTTACTCAGGTTTACCAAACCCCTTTCTCTTACCGAACTACAACCTTATATCTCATTTCAGTACCTATGTATATGACTACCTCATTCATTTGTGAAAAAGGGGGGGGAGATGTGGTAGATAGGGTCAGGCGTTCGGAAGATCTCGCGATGTTATGGGAAGACAGGGCCCCTGTGCCCTTAGATAAGAAAATTAACATAGGAATACAGCCCCCTAAACCACATGCCAGTAATTTTCCATTCCTACCCAGTAAATTTCCACTCCTTACTAACCATAGATGGTAAAGACAGACCCCCCTCTGAGGTAGAAAAACCCCTAGATTATAAAACCCCACAAGAAGAGATAATAAAGGCCTTTGACCGTCCACCACATTGGTGTCTGTGTGCTCTTTGGCCGAGCGACCCTGGAGAGTTTGGGTCGCCATGCTGTCTCTCCAAACCAGGTCGCCTGCCTTGTATCAGAAGGCAACAGCTCTGGCTTGCCTTGGCATCTTGGGGGCCACCTCTCATCTGCCTTCAAAACACTGGGCAGCTGTGCTTTTCTGTCCAGGGAAAAAAATCATCTTTCAAGAGAACATATCCATAGCCAAAATTTGGAATCTGCCTCCAAAATTCCTGATATCCAGTGACAGCTCCAAGACAAAAGCTGCCAGGACTGTCTAGGTTCCCTTGCCTTCCTTAGGGCAAGTTCTCATCTGCCTGTGAAACACTGGGGGTCTGTACTTTCCTTCTTTTAGAAAAGAACTCTCCTTCTAGTCCAGGTGCCCATGGAAGAAAATTTGGGATTCGGCCTCCCAATTTCCCTCTATCCAAGGATTTCCCCAAGAGAAAAGCTGTGAAGACAAACAGGTCTGGCTGGCCTTGGCCCCCTTGGGGCTGCCTCTAATCAGCCTTTGAAACACTGGGGCTCTGCCCTTTCCTTCCTGTGGAGAAGAACTGTCATTCTGGTCCAGGCACCCATGGCTGAAACGGAATTCCACCTCCAAAACTCCACAAATATGCAAGGGTTGCTTTCAGACAAAAGCTGCAAGGACAGAGAGGTCTGGCTGGCCTTGGCCTCTGGTGACTGCCTCTGATCTGCCTTCAAACCCCTGGGGCTCTGTGGTTTCCTTCCTATAGAAAAGAACCGTCCTCTTTGTCCAGGCACCCATGGCCTCAGGCACATGAGCACTGTACAGGGACAGAGGAGCTCTGTGCTCAGTGGGGTGGAAACTGAGGAGAGCAGAGGAGAGCCCTTTGAGGGACTGAAGGGAGGTTTCAGAGATGGTGAATCCTTTTTGACATAGTGGAGAACAGCTTGAAATAGGAAAAATTAATGCCAAGGGCATCTGGGGAGGCCCAGATTTGGGAACAAAGACAATGGAGTTTCCCTCCCAGGGCAGGGCTGTGTTGCAACACATCCCCCAGAAGGAGTCTGGAGCAGCCCCAGGCTCTGTGTGGGCAGGCAGAGGCAGGCAGGAGGCAGAGTTGTCAGCAAAGGAAGGGCCCAGCCAGGTGGGGCAGCCGGGGAATGCCGACAGCCTGCAGGGACAGAGGCGCAGGGCAGGGACACCGTGGGACAGCCTGGGCTGCACAGGGCACAGGGATGGGCAGCAGCTGCAAGACAGCCCTGCCAGAGCCAACTTGGGCAGCACTTTGGCCATGGCTGCTGGGCCTGGGCCTGAGGCAGGAGCAGGAGACAAGTGACCCTTGCAGGGCTGGGGCCTCATTGCCTCCTTGTCCCTGCTCAGCAGCCTGGCAGGGGCCGCCCCATGCTCCTGCCCTTGCCATTGCACATCCCCACATGCCAGTGCCCATCTGGGAAGAGCCCTGAGCAAGGAGGGAGGGACAGGATCTGCCTGGCCAGGGGCTGGGGCTCAGGCCTTGGCCCTTGGCATTCCTGAAACACATCCAGGTGTGCTCAGCACCAGAGACACCTTTCCCTTGTTTGTCCCCACCTGTCATCACTTCTTCCAGGGTTCTGCTCTAACTGGAACCTAGGGACACTTTCTGATTCATGTCTCTCAGTAGGACCCATTAAAACTTCAAGAAATTTCAGAGTTTGAATTTAATTTTAAGTTTTTGAGAAATGTTTTGAAGACACTCTCAGGGACTGAGTCTGATGTAAACAACACCAAATCCCCTACAGGCTCATTAAAGTCCTTGTGCTGTGTCTGTGCTACTGAGCTTTAAAGGAACAGCTCTTCCCAGGACCAGATCCTCTCCCAGCCCAGCAGGGCTGAGGGCTCTGCCTGCAGGCACTGAGGGGACAGGACCCAGGCAGAGACAGGCTGAAGGCAATCAGGAATGGGAAGACAATTGAGCTGAGACTTCACTTGGGGAAAGACCTTCACAGCCCTGTGCATGGTGAGTGTGTGGGTGCAGGGCAATGTCCCCTGTGCTCCTGGAGGGATGTCCTGAAGCCAGCACACCCCACAGCCTAAGGGATGTGCCAGGAGGACTCTCCCAGTTTCTCTGTGGCACAGGAGGAGGAGGAGGAGGAGGAGGATGTGCTGCAGAGCAGGCGTGCCCTGCTGAGGGAACTTGTCATGAGCACATTCAGGGCAGTAGTTTCCTGCTTGGGTCTCTGATTTCCTGAATCTGTGCTCACACTTTTCCCTGGCTCAGCTTAGTGACAATGCAAACTCAACTGTGCATGGCAGAGCAGGGGCTGAGCTTCTTAAACCATCACCCTGAGGATTCCTGGGCACCTCAGCAAGTGCCTGCACCTGCCCAGCCTCCAGATCCATGCAGCATCACCTTTCCATGGTGCCCAAGCTGGGGGAGCTGTTCTTTCATCCCTGCAGGGCTGAGCAGCTGCAGGGCAGGGCTGGCCCAGGGGCAGGGCTGGGCTCTGGCAGCTCTGGCAGGGAAGGAGCCCGGGGCCACAGGAGCAGCTGGGGCTGGGACAGCTCCAGCAGCAGAGCCGTGGGCAGGGAGGGAGGGAGGCAGTGCTGAGGGAAGCCCTGTTGCAGGGCAGATGTGGCACCTGCCGGCCCTGCCTTGCAGGGCACACACTGCCCTGAGCAGCACAGCTCTTGTGTCCCCTCGCAGCCAGCACAGCCCTCAGCCCAGGGGCTCGGGGTCCTCAGTCCCTCCTGGGCCAGCAGAGCAGCCCCAGAGATGAAAGGCATCTCTGCAGCCAGGTGCCCATTCCCTGCTTACCAGGGCCTGAGGGCCACTGTCCTGCCCTGCTGCTGCCTGGCAGGGGCTGGGCAGGGCTGGCCGGGGAAAGGCTTTTCCTCAGGCCCGGCTCTCTCTCTCTCCTTGCCTTGCCCAGGTGCTGCTGGCATTGCTGAGGGGCTCTCTGCAATGGCAGTTCCAGCTGCAGGGCCAGCCCCAGCCCTTGGGCTCCTCCTGTGCAGGCTGAGCACAGCAATGGGGTGTCCCAGCTCCCTGTGCCCGGGGAGCCCAGGGCAGGGCATCCTGGGAGGCTGGCAATGAGCCCACTGTCCTGACTCTGGGAAAGGCAGGAGCCACTCTGTGTGCCAGGGATCCTTCTGCTCTCAGCAGTGTCTCCTGGCTGTCCAGGGTAACATAGAAGTGGATTTCAGAAAGGTGCAAGTCCCAGGCAGCTGGACCAGGAGAGAGGGACAGAGCAGCTCCCCTCAGTCTGCACTAAGCCTCAGACAATCCTCCTGCCTCTCTGGACTGTCTGTTCTTCCCAGATGCAGCAGAATCTCTCGTTCTGCCTTCTGTTATCCCCATGCCTTCACCCAGGCAGTTCCTCTGCCTTAGGGGAAGATTCTTTATCCAAGTCCCAACACCAGGACTGGCCCCTGCCCTCACTGTTCCTCTGCACTGACTGGGGGTCAGGGCTGAATCCCAGGTGTCCTGCAGGGCAAGGTCCAACTCCTCACACAACATTGGCCAGCAGCAATCAGGGCTCCAGCAATCAAGGTGAAGTAAGATCTCTGAGACATGGACAGGGGGAGGTGTTTAATTGCAGAAATGAGTCTATGAGAAAGGGCTTTGACTTTTCTGTGAGAAATCTCCCCTCAGTTATCACTGTCATTCCTTCTTCAAAAGGTTCCAATATCTGAAGACAGCAGATGTCCAACAGTAGCTCCATCAGCCACTTCCTCCTGCTGGCATTGGCAGACACGCGGCAGCTGCAGCTCCTGCACTTCTGCCTCTTGCTGGGCATCTCCCTGACTGCCCTCCTGGGCAACGGCCTCATCATCAGCGCCGTAGCCTGCGGCCACCACCTGCACACACCCATGTTCTTCTTCCTGCTCAGCCTGGCCCTCAGCGACCTGGGCTCCATCTGCACCACTGTCCCCAAAGCCATGCACAATTCCCTCTGGCACATCAGGGACATCCCCTACACAGGATGTGCTGCACAACTGTTTCTGTTTGCCTTTTTCATTTCAGCAGAGGTTTCCCTCCTGACCGTCATGTGCTACGATTGCTACGTGTCCATCTGCAAACCCCTGCACTACGGGACCCTCCTGGGCAGCAGAGCTTGTGCCCAAATGGCAGCAGCTGCCTGGACCAGTGCCTTTCTCAATGCTCTGCTGCACACAGCCAATACATTTTCCCTGCCCCTGTGCCAGGGCAATGCCCTGGGCCAGTTCTTCTGTGAAATCCCACAAATCCTCAAACTCTCCTGCTCACACTCCACCCTCAGGAAACTTGGGGTCATTGTGGTTAGTGCTCTTCTGTTGTTCAGTTGTTTTGTGTTCATGGTTTTCTCCTATGTGCAGATCTTCAGGGTCGTGCTGAGGATCCCCTCTGAGCAGGGACGGCACAAAGCCTTTTCCACCTGCCTCCCTCACCTGGCTGTGGTCTCCCTATTTGTCACCACTGGCATTTTTACCTACCTGAAGCCCCCATCCATGTCCTCCCCATCCCTGGATCTGGCAGTGTCAGTTCTGTACTCGGTGGTGCCTCCAGCCCTGAACCCCCTCATCTACAGCCTGAGGAACACGGAGCTCAAGGCTGCAGTGAGGAGACTGATGACTGGATGCTTTCAGGAGCATTAAACTGGTTGCCAAATTCTGCAAATTACCTTTTATAGAAGTCATCTTTGATACTTCTTGTTGGTTTCATTGTTTTACTTCTATAATATTGTCCCTAAACAAAAGCCTTTTATACTGTCATATTTTGTTTTGTTCCTCCACATCTTCACTGTTACCCACAGACTCTGTCAATGAGGAGCGATGCTCCTGGTGGATTTAAATGACCTTAAGGACTTCCAAGCAGACTTTTCACAAGAGATCCCCCTTTTGTTCCTTCTCTGGAGCTGCAGCAGCAATGTCTGTGTGCAGAGCTGGGGACACATCAGTGCTGGCCCAGCAGCTGTGCCCAGCAGCAGCAGCACTTGGTGGTGCCAGTGCTGCTGCCGTGGCCCTGCCGCGCTGCCCTGATGGCCCTGGTGTTGCTGTAGGGTCTGAGTGTTCTCGGGGCCGGGCACAGCCCTGGGGGTGGCAGTGCCGGGGCTGCAGCACGGACAGGCCATGGGCACTGCTGGGGCAGCGCTGACGCCTCAGCCCAGGGCCTGGGGGCTCCAGGCTCCTTGCCCAGGCTCTCTCAAGAACACAGCCAGGCCAATGCTCAGCACAGAAAACCCCCGTGAGCAGCCCCAGGCTGGCCATGGTCAGGCTGGGGGCAAACAGCATGGCTGGGGCTCTGCAAGGGCCCTGGGGCAGATGGGAAGGAGCAGCAGAGCAGGGGCTGATCCATCCCCAGTGTGCTGCACGGCTCAGGGCAGCGTCCCAGAGCGTCCTGATGAAGCTGCCAACAACATCTCCCCTCTGCAGCCCTGGCCTCTCCCCCAGCTCACACAGGTGCCCCATCCTTGCAGGCATAGACACGGCAGCACTGGCTCAGCAGCCCCTGTTTGCATTGCACAGAGCAGGGGGAGCACCCCCATGCTGTTGGTGTGGGGACATGAACCTGAGGGAGCACAAATGCCATCAGCCCCTGGGGCCAGCAAGGGCTGGGGGACACCAGGGATACCACTCAGCTTTGTCCTGGCCTCTGCAGTCAGCCAGAAAGTTTGTTCCCATCAGCTGGGAGTTTCCTGTCCTGCTGCAGATGCTGTTGCCACTGCTGCAAGGGTGGTTTCAGAGTGTGCCAGAAGCAGCAAGCTTGGAAAGACCTTGGAGATCATCAAGTACAACCTGTGCCCTGACACACCTTGTCTCCTTGAGTCTCCTTTTCTCCAGGATAAACAACCCCAGCTCCCTCAGTCACTCCTCACAGGACTTGTGCTCCAGAACCTCACCAGCCTTGCTGCCCTTCTCTTGACATGCTCCAGCCCCTCCATGTCCTTCCTAATCGAGGTGTGGCCTTACCAATGCTGAGCACAGGGGAAGAATCCCTGCCCTGCTCCTGCTGGCCACACCATTCCTGATCCAGGCCAGGAGCCATTGGCCTTCTTGGCCACCTGGGCACACTGCTGGCTCATGTCCAGCCTGCTGTCCATCAGTCCCTGCCAGTCCCTTTCTGCCTGGCTGCTGTCCAGCCGCTCTGTCCCCAGCCTGTAGTGCTGCTGGGGTTGTTGTGGCTAAATGCAGGACCAGGCACTGGGACTTGTCCAACCTCACCTTGTTGGATTTGGGCCCTGGATCCAGCCTGTCCAGGGCCCTCTGCAGAGCCCTCCTACCCTCCAGCAGATCCACATTCACACCCAGCTTGGTGTCATCTGCAAATTTTCTGATGCTGGACTCAGTCCCCTCACGCAGATCATCAGTGCAGATATTGAAATCCACGCTGGCTGGCTCTGATCCCTCGGCCATCCTGTGGGTGCCCTGGGATGGCACTCAAGGTGATCTGTTCCATAACCTTGTCAGGCACCCAGGTCAGGCTGACAGGCCTGGAGTTCCCCAGCTCCTCCTTCCGGCCATGCTTGGGTATGGGCTCACACTGGCCCATCCAGTGCTCTGGGACCTCCCTGCTGAGCCAGCACTGATGGTAAATGATGGAGAGCAGCTTGGGGAGATCATCCAAAGCTCCCTCATCCCCCTGGGATGGATCCCATCTGCTCCCACACACCGGTGAGCATCTGAGTGGCTCAGCAAGTCACCAACTGCTTCCTCCTGGATTACAGGGGATTGTTCTGCTCCCTGTGCCCATCCACCAGCTCAGGACAACACTTGTCCTGAGGACAACGTGGCTTAGTCTTGAAAACTGAGGCAAAGAAGGGGTTAGGTGTTGGAATCCCTAAAATCAGACGGTTTTTAGGAAATTGTTAAAAAAGAATATGTAGGCCTCAGGCTGAAGTTCTGTTACAGCAGAAAAGTTTCCCAAGCAAGCAGAAAAGTTTCCCAAGCAGCATACGTGACAAATAACAATAGGACTCTGTAGAATTTGCTTTAGGATGGCAACAAGTTTATTTAATGTATATCTTTAGAAGGTTACCATGAATAGAGCTCTGTTCTTTGTCTTTTATGAAATAGTCTTTGTCTTAACTACCATTACGTATGTTTTATAAGATTAGTTAGAAGGCTTGTCAATATGTCTTGCTTTTTTGTATGATTGGCTGAAATCTAAACTGAGATGATTGTATGTCCTTCTGTGTTACCCCACCTTCTGGCACATTTCCCTGTAGACCAGCGAACTGTTCACATGCTGTCTCCATTGTAACAATGTTCTGAGACTGATGTGCCAACAATAAAAAGTCTCTTCCCTGGTCTGGATTTGTCCAGTGTTGTCCATATTTGGACTTTTTGCCGCGGCAAGTGGGTTCCTCTCTTTAAGACGTGGGTTCCTGCACCATTGGACCTCTAGCTACCCCTTACCCCAATAATTGGTGCCCCATCCTGTTGTAATCTTTGCTGCAGTCCCAGCTCTCTGGCTCTTCTCCTTTCTCTGCAGCACTCTTCTCAGGGGTTCCTCTTGGGCTCTCGACCCACCCCTATTTATCTCAGTTACCCTCACGAGCCACAGCTGTTGCCCAACTAAGGACCCTGCAGCTGCAGCTCGTTTGGAGTAACCCAGACACACATAGATCTTACAATACAACATGTATTCAAGCCCCCACATTTCCCCCTTTTCTTTTAACAATTTCACAATAACAATATACATACAGTCCCAGCTCTCAGGCTGCCACAGCTCTCGGCTGTCCTTAGATGTTCCAAGGCTCTTTTCCTTAAAGGCCATATTCTTGCAGCTTTCTGCTGCTACAGCTCCTTAATTCAAAGGCCATATTATGTTCTACAGTCCCAGCTCTCAGGCTGCCACAGCTCTCGGCTGTCCTATCTTTTATAGTCCCAGCTCTCTGGCTGCTACTCCAAAGTCCCAGCTCTCAGGCTGATATTCCAGTGTCCCAGCTCTCTGGCTGCCACAGCTCTCGGCTGTCCGGGGAATTCCATACCTTCTTTTGATGACCACTTCTTGTTGTTACATTTCTAGTGTCCCAGCTCTCTGGCTGCCACAGCTCTCGGCTGTCCGGGGGATTCCATACCTTCTTTCTCTCGAGGTTTGGCTGCACGTTCGTCTTCACACGGGGTCACCAATTGTTGTAATCTTTGCTGCAGTCCCAGCTCTCTGGCTCTTCTCCTTTCTCTGCAGCACTCTTCTCAGGGGTTCCTCTTGGGCTCTCGACCCACCCCTATTTATCTCAGTTACCCTCACGAGCCACAGCTGTTGCCCAACTAAGGACCCTGCAGCTGCAGCTCGTTTGGAGTAACCCAGACACACATAGATCTTACAATACAACATGTATTCAAGCCCCCACACCATCCAAGGACGTAGAATAGAAAAAAAAAAATGAAAAATCGTGGATTTACCGGCCGCGGAGACTCAAGTGTTAATCAAGAGGATGCTGTATCATCTATCCTGCTGAAGCCAAGGAATTTGCAAGTAACTTTTCTCAGGAGTGGTTTTGGTAATGAGAAAATGAAAATGGGAACAAAGTTATCAAAAGTTGGATGTTACAAGAGACTGTATCAAAAGACAATGTTACAAGAAAAAGGTCTTTATGAAGTCTCAAAAACTGAGTTTAAAAACTTAGTCATCTGGGTTAAAGCGAATACGCAAGATTTGAATTTACAGTCTGCTTTTACTTTTCATTTTTGGGACCAGATAAAATGGAGAATATATAATTTAGTCTCTCTTAAAAAAGATGAAAGCTTAAGAGCAATTATGCCGACTTCTAAGGTGAACTCGGACTCAGAAAATAAAACTTCTGGTTCTGTCTCTTTAAATTCCAGTAAACCGGAGACTGTGTGTGTATCGGAGAATGTAACAAATGTTGTTTCAGATTCTGAAAGTAATGTTTTGAACTCTGTTGAAAAAAATCTTTCTTCTCTCTCTCTGGGAAAAAATGAAACTCTTTTGGACTCTTCTTCGCGTTGTTCTGCTAATGTAAAAATATGTGACTCTTGTAAGTGGGAAGGGACAAAATGTGTAGAAAATGTAAATGAAAAAGTGATTGTACTTCCTAAAATTGTTTGTGCAGGGACATTGAAAACTGAATTAGATTCTTCTATGCCTGGGGTGGAAGCTGAGGGTGTCGCTTCCACTTGGGAAATTGTGGCTCCGGGTTCAATTCAAAGGTGTCGGATGCCTGGGGATTCTGGGAACTCTTTTTCAGTTAAGCAAAAACATGATTTTTCTGGTGTTTGTCAATCCGTAGATACAGAGAAAGAAAAATTGGCTTTAATCCAAAGGGTGGAGTACTTTGAAAGGATGGATAACTCTCAAAAACCTGAAAAAACACGGGTTGAGTTTTTAAAATGTTATTATCCTAAATCTTGTATTTTAAAACAAAACCATGCAAGCCATAATTCTGAGTTTCAGGATGGCAGCTCTCCAGCTGAGTTTTTCTTGGCAGGGAGACAATGTGAAACTTGTGGTAAAGTAGCAAATTCAAGGTTAAAATCTGGCTACGTTCCCAGAACAGGGGAACACGCCTCTGTCCCGGCCCCTTTGGGCCGGGCTTCGGAGGAGGCGTGTTGTTTGTTGGGGCCCACCCCTGCCTTTCATGGCAGGGTTCCAAGGGGGGCATGTTGCTTGGAGGTTTCTGCCAAAAATTTAGAGGCGTGTCCTCATGATCAGGCTGGCCGGACACCCGGCATTGGCCAAATTCCCGGACCCGGACAAGTTCCCAGAGTTGGCCAAGGTGTTGGCCAAATTCCCGGAGCTAGTAGAATTCCCAGAATTGGCAGAATTCCCGGACAAGAGTACAGTGTCCCTTCCCGGAATTTGGATTTGGTCAGAGTGCCTGAAAGGTTTGGATATAATGATTTTTCAGGATCAGAAAATGTATTGATTAGAAACAAAGGGAACATTCAAACTGTCATTGATCAAAGTGACAATTTTGATTTTCCATTAAAATTACCGGATTGGTCATACATTATTCAGAAACTAGAAAAAGATTCGGATTTAAAGAAACAATATCTTGCTTTACCAGTAAAATATGGAAGAAATGATAGAAATCCAAAATATGAAAGACTCAATCACCATGATATAAAGGAATTACGACAGGCTTTGAGAGAAAGTGGATTTTCTTCTCCCTATTTTAATAGTGTGTTGAAAAATACTTTTAACTCTTATGATTTAGTTCCTGCTGATTGCAGGAATGTGGCATCTCTGATCTTAACCAATTCACAGTACCTACTATGGGAATTAAAATGGAAAAAATTACTTAACAAGTTGGTTGAAGGATATGCAGATACTGATTACGCTGATCTAGATGTTGCTCAATTAGCTGGTGATTCACCTTATAATAGGCCTGAAAATCAAGCAGCAGAACTGCCTCAGCCTGTTTTAGCAGACATTAAAGATGCTGCTAGAAAGGCCTTGCTTTCACTTGAGCCTGCTGGCTTACATTTAAGTTCTTATCCACTGATCAAACAAGGTGGAACTGAATCTTATGGTTCTTTTTTGGATAGATTAACTCAAGCTGTTGAAAGGCAATGCCCAGATGAACAAGCCCACTCTTATATCATTCAAAATCTTGCTTATGTAAATGCTAATGATGAATGTAGGAATATTATTTTATCTTTGCCTGATCAGCCTCCAACAATTACACAGATGCTAACAGCTTGCAGTAGACTTATGGGTTCACAAAATGCTGCAAATTCACAGGTCAATGCTTTGGAAAAAACACTGGAACACAATATGACACAACGAATGGATAAAATTGAAAAGCTTTTAGAAAAACAAGAAAAATGTTGGGAAAACTCTGTTAATGCTGTACAAGTAGACCCTAATAAAAAGCCTGTCTGCTTTGCTTGTGGTAAACTAGGGCACCTCAAAAAGGATTGTTGTGGGACAGCAAATGAAATTTCTATTTGCCCTCGATGCCAAAAAGGAAGGCATCTTGCTAAATACTGTCACTCACTATTTGACATCAATGGCAACCCACTGTTGTTAAACTTCAAAAACAGCGCATTCCACCGCGCTCAGACACAAATTGTGGCACCCACTGGCAATGGGTAAATATTCCCACTGGGTTGGTCATGTCACAAAAGGATTGTCATGTGTAAAAATTCCAATCAAAGTGACTTTCTACCTGTCATAAGATATGATTGTTATGATATATATGATCTGCTAATATCTTGTTGTGCAAGTTTTGTCCTCAGTTCACAGAATTTTCCAGGATTCAAGATTCTACACTGGATGATCTGCTCATCACAGCCTCAACGCAGACAGAGATGCAGCAAACCTGTGCTGGTGTTGGGACTGAAATCCAAAAGGCTGGACTTGACATTTCTACAACCAAACTTCAAGGATGCAACAAAGATCCAAGGCTGAGACATCACATCTTCAAAGAAGAACATTAATTCTTCAAAGAAGACAACCTCATCACTGGACTTTGACTGTGGTTCGAGTTTTTCAGCTTTTCCCTCAATCTTTTAATTTAATTTAATGAATAAAAGGTTCAATTTTAAAAGATGTTAGCAATGAGACTTTACATCGTTGGCTTTCATGTCTTTTTACAGCTTTGCAATATATAACTAATCCATGTTTTGTTTTTCACATTAGGGTATTCATGTTTCCGTGGACACGTTCTCTGGTGCAGTTTTTGCTTCCCTTCACACAGGTGAAACCGACAATCATGACTGTCATCATTTCCTGCAAGCTTTTGCTTCATTGGGTGTACCCCAAGATGTAAAAACTGACAACGGTCCCGCATACATGTCTCAAAAATTGGCCACATTTTTAAATGAATGGGGTGTTCAACACATTTTTGGTATTCCCCACTCTCCCACAAGCCAAGCAATCATTGAAAGAACATATCAAACTCTAAAACGCATATTAAATCAACAGAGAGGGGGAATGGAGATCACCCCACAGATGAGACTGAACAAGGCTATGTATATTTTTAATTTTCTAAACAGTTCAAGTACAGAACCAGATCCACCAATTTTTAGGCACTTTTTAAATAACACACAGGCAAAACTGAAAGAACATCCTCCTGTTCTAATTAGAAACCCTGACTCTGGACAGATGGAAGGTCTGTTCCAAGTAATAATTTGGGGAAAGGGTATGCTTTTGCCTCCACAGGTGCTGGAATTAAATGGATTCCTGCCAAAAACGTCAAACCATATCGCACTTCAGAACCTGCAGTCGAGCCCAGAACCGAGGAAGCAAGTACGCAGACAAGAACCGAATCGAAGGATCCCGGGTCTGGCCTGACGCCTCTTGTGCCTGACATTCTTTGTGCATCGGTGGAACCCATGAACTCTGATTTTGTGTCAATGTTATTTATGAGTATGCTAATTGAATGCTGAATGTTTAACAGAGCTAATTTTTGGCAAAAACTTAGGTTATTGTTTTTGTGTAGAGAAAATTCTGCCAAAACTTAGTTCATGAAAGAGATGGGGCAAATTCAAATAGTATACTTGTTTTGCTTGATTTTAATTGTTTTTTTGTTGGGAGTTTGGCTGGATAAGGACTGGAAAAGTACAAAACCGTGGCTAATTCCAAGTCCTGCACCTGCATAGATAGCATGTCCTTGGGTCCTAGCTGTAGTATAATAACAAACAGTGAAAGAGACATGAGAAAAGAGAGATGTAACCCCTAAGGAATGAGGAAGAGTTCATGGTATAATTTAACCAATAGATTGCTTGGCTTACAGAATATTCATAAGCTTAATTTTTGCCATATAAGTGTTTGATACTTTCTTCAATAAACTGGACCTGAAGGACCTGTTGGACCTGTGATGAACCAGCTGGCATCCTGGTCCCCTTCCTTCAACACATGGTGACCCTGAATGCTGACCCCCCTTGTCTCGACTAAAAGAAAAAGGGGGAGAGAACATGCCACGGTCGAGGAAGTTGGAGCTGGGTCCTGAGCAGCCAGGACGGTGCCGGAATTTTGAAGCACCCTCGGGGTTCACATCGGTGACCTGAGCCATTCACGTGCTGCCGGAGCCTGGAAAGCTGCAAAGAGTGCTCATGAGGTATGAAAAGGCAAGCAGCAAACAAGTTATTCGCCGCGTATCTAGAATGGCGAGAGATAAACGGGATAAATTTGTTATTACCCTACGGATACGCTGAAGAAACTTTCCTTAACCCACGAATGGTCTATGAACTCTCAGAATGGAGAAAATTTGGGGATATACTGTGGGAAGCAGTGTTAGAAGATGATAAAACAGTAAAGAAACTGAGCAAGCCATGGCAGGTGTTGTGCAATACACTGTTTCGGCATGTCTCTGAATGCAAAGCAGCAGCCGTGGCTTGGGACGCCTGCAGGGCTGTGCCACTCCAAACTCGGCATGGGCGCAGCGGCGGTAGCACAGCTGCGGGGGGAGGAAGGCGGCACATGCGCCGTGGGAGCCGCTGCGGAGCTGAGAGCTGCAGCGCCACACCCAGCACATGGAAAGCCGCACCGCGCAGCCGCGGGGGAGCCGAGCAGCCGCGGGGGGAGCGACCCGACCAGTGGTAGCTGCAAGCGGAGTCAGCCTGCCGGCGAGTAAACAAAGAGCCCAGCGCGGGGGGATCGGCCCCCTCCGACACACGCGTCGTGGGACTGGAGTGCTTTTTCCAGCGGCCACACCCAGCACATGGAAAGCCGCACCGCGCAGCCGCGGGGGAGCCGAGCAGCCGCGGGGGGAGCAACCCGACCAGTGGTAGCTGCAAGCGGAGTCAGCCTGCCAGCGCGGGGGGATCGGCCCCCTCCGACACACGCGTCGTGGGACTGGAGTGCTTTTTCCAGCGGGAGCGCTTCTCCCTCTGCTCCACAGCCGGCAAAAGCTTCCGTTTTAGAAAATAAACAAACGACACCAAAGGATATCAGGACGTTTCTCACCTAAGTGTTAAAAGGGACTTTTGTTTTTCCTAACAGACTCTAAACATCAGAAGCATAGACTTTAATCAGTGGAACATCAAACTCTGAAATTGTATTTTGAAAAATTTAAAAATGTTGAAAATGTGATAAAGTGGTTGTAGAAATAAGATGTAATGAGTGTGTTTTTTGTATTTTTTAAGCTTTGCTTAGATGTGATAAATGTAAAAGCAGGCACTGAATTCAAAAGAATTTTTCCCACATGTATATCTTGTTTAGAATAAACTCCTTAGGTTTAAGCGTGTTCAAAGATAAAAATGCTGCAGCAAACACGTAAAAAAAAAAAAAGTTGTTTTAGCTTAGTATTTTAGACCCAGGCCTGTAAGTTATAGTAAATGCTATATTCTATTTTTATAGTAAGTTTTATTTGTTACTAAGTAGCTTAAATTAAATTATCTATTAAGTGCTGTTAAATGTTAAATGGTGTTAAGGTTTTAATTTCTGTTAAGTTTAAAAGTTATTAAGTTCTGTTAAGTTTAAATATTTTAAATTTAAATATTTTAAGTCTAGGTGCTATTAAGTTTAAGTAACGTTAGATAGATTTATGCTTTTATGATAGGTGTTTATTTTATGACTTGTGTGCAAAATATTGTTGTGAACATTAGAGAAACTCTAGTTAAAAGAGACAATCAGAAGTATTTGTGAGTAGAACTGGTTTTGTTTGAAATATATTTGCTGTTTGAGAATAGAAAGCAAACTTTCTTTTGCTTATTTTTGTGGGTTATATTAGCACACCTGAATTTTGTTTGAGCCTTGTAGCACATAGAATTCTTTTTTGTATCTGTTGTATAGCATATCCTATAAATGGTATTAGCCTTTTTGGTTTGTTTTTCTAGCTTAGATCCCTTGTAAGAGAGAAACCTTGCTAGCTGAGAATATTGTTTAGTTGTTAGAATTGCCTATTCTTGTGTTGCAAAGAGTGTGACACAGTTAGCCCATAGAACTTTTTTTAAAAAAATAAAAACAGGGGAAGTGTTGGGAGTTTGGCTGGCTAAGGACTGGAAAAGTACAAAACTGTGGCTAATTCCAAGTCCTGCACCTGCATAGATAGCAGTGTCCTTGGGCCTAGCTGTAGTAGGATAACAGTGAAAGAGACATGAGAAAAGAGAGATGTAACCCCTAAGGAATGAGGAAGAGTTCATGGTATAGTTTAACCAATAGATTGCTTGGCTTACAGAATATTCATAAGCCTATTATTTGCTGTATAAGTGTTTGATACTTTCTTCAATAAACTGGACTGGACCTGAGGAACCTGTGATGAACCACCTGGTGTGCTGGTCCCCTTCCTACGACATTTTGTCGTGCAGATTTGCCAGTGGATCAACCGAAAACGAATGTTTGGGTGACCTTAGCCAATGCTGCCAGATCGGATACTATATGTTTGTCTAATTCGGAACCAGAAAAGCCTTTTTCAACCTGTTTGGTTGGTGTGCTAGTGAAAGAGTTGCCTTTGGTCAAAAAACAATCCAATGGTAGGCCAGGTGGAATTGACAATGGAAACAATCCCTCCTTCAATTGGAACATTTGGTCCAAAAAACTTCTCAGGGCAGCATCTGAACCTCAAGAATTGGAAATCCTTGGTTCTTTGACCATGGATTTTTGTTTTACTTTTATGACTCGTGCCTGGCAAAAAGGTGACCTCCCAAAGTTTAGTGTCACTCCTCATTATTTTGCATATAAAAATTTGAAGTTTTGGTGTAATGTTTCAAACAGTTGGGATGTGTTTCTGGAGACGGATCAATATCCACAGCGATTGCCGAAAGGGTATTGGTTCATTTGTGGAGACAGGGCTTGGCAAGGCATTTCAGCTCACCTTGAAGGTGGCCCTTGTAGCATTGGTATGCTCACCATAATTGCCCCCACTGCCAAAGCAGTGATGAAAAAGAAATAAAGGAGAACGAGAGCTGTTCCTCATTATGATGAGAACTTTCAGAGTGATTTTATGCCTTGGAATGCTGCCAGAAGGGTTTCAGCAGGTATATTTTTACCCCAATCAGCTTCAGCAGTGGCATTAAGACAATTAGATAGAGTTGGATGCTGGCTGAGCAAACAAGCTAATGCCACATCCTCTGCAATCAGTGATATGTTGACTGATGTTGATGGTATTAGGCATGCTACTCTTCAAAACAGAGCAGCCATTGATTTTCTTTTACTGGCACAAGGGCATGGTTGTGAGGAATTTGAAGGATTGTGTTGTATGAATTTGTCTGACCATTCTGAATCCATTCACAAAAGCATTCAAAAATTAAAGGATCTGACAGCCCAAATTAAAGAAGATGGAGGTTCCTGGTTGGATGATTTGTTTCAAAAATGGAGTTTTGCACCTTGGCTAAGGAAACTTTGCAAGATAGGTCTTTACATATTAGGTGTTCTAATACTGATATTTATAGTGGTACCTTGTATACTTTGTTGTGTTCGGCGAATGATGAAAAAAACAGTCTGAGAAATTTTTGTCATACAAGCAGGAGAGTTAGGAAGTAGAAGCACAGAGAGTGTTCGAAATCTCACGAAAGCAGTAGATGAAGGTATAGACATGAACAAAGGTTTTGAATTAAGACCTTGGAATCGACCAGAGTTTTTCGAACAATGACTAGTGATTATTACCAAACGTGATTCATATCTCTTTCAAGGATTGGACCTTCACAGCATTAAGTTGCTGTGCCATAATATAGCAATGCTTTAGTGCAAATAGGTCTCCAACAGATAATAAGCAGAAATTTTGCAATAGAGCTATAAAACACAAGTAGTAAGCGACAAGAAAATGAAAGCTTCTGGGTCAAACAGAGAGGGGGAATTGTTGGAATCTCTAAAGTCAGAGGGTTTTTAGGAAATTGTTAAAAAAGAATATGTAGGCCTCAGGCTGAAGTTCTGTTACAGCAGAAAAGTTTCCCAAGCAAGCAGAAAAGTTTCCCAAGCAGCATACGTGACAAATAACAATAGGACTCTGTAGAATTTGCTTTAGGATGGCAACAAGTTTATTTAATGTATATCTTTAGAAGGTTACCATGAATAGAGCTCTGTTCTTTGTCTTTTATGAAATAGTCTTTGTCTTAACTACCATTACGTATGTTTTATAAGATTGGTTAGAAGGCTTGTCAATATGTCTTGTTTTTTTGTATGATTGGCTGAAATCTAAACTGAGATGATTGTATGTCCTTCTGTATTACCCCACCTTCTGGCACATTTCCCTGTAGACCAGCGAACTGTTCACATGCTGTCTCCATTGTAACAATGTTCTGAGACTGATGTGCCAACAATAAAAAGTCTCTTCCCTGGTCTGGATTTGTCCAGTGTTGTCCATATTTGGACTTTTTGCCGCGGCAAGTGGGTTCCTCTCTTAAGACGTGGGTTCCTGCACCATTGGACCTCTAGCTACCCTTTACCCCAATATTAGGTACCTCAGCCTTTCCGTCATATTTGGTAACCATATCTCCCCTAATAATGAATGGAGATTCTCCTTGTACCTTCTTTTGCCATTAATGTATTTATAGAAACATTTTTATTATCCTTCACAGAAGTGGCCTGGTTAAACCTTAAACTTTTACCTCTCTTCTTTCTGCATGACCTAACAACATTCTTAAACATTTCCTGAGTTACCTGCCTCTCTGTCCAAAAGGTGATGCACCTTCTTTTTTGCCCCAAGTTCCTGCAAAAGGCCCATCACGTACAGAATGTCACCTGTTGGCTAAAGTACGCATCAGAGGAGGAAAAGACAAGAGTCTATAAATTAAAAGAGGGAAAGCAAGCTAGTAAAGTAAAAGAAGTGGCTGGGAAGGCTGACAAACCTGGGACCTCCTTGACCACTTACCTCGTCCTACCCTTGCAGTACCTCAAATCCTTTCTTCGATTCCTCTTTCTGTGGACCCAATTCCTCCTCCTCTCCCAGCTGTCATTCTTTTACCACCTCCTAACCCAGTTATACCTCCAACACCTTCCCCTCCACCCTCTGCTTACTCTCTTTAACTTCACTACTGTCCCCTTACCTCTACCATCTCATGCACCCCTTATTCACCAGCAAGTTCCTGCTCTGCCTCCCCCAGCACAAATGAGAAGCCAAACAACATCTCAGAATCTCATGCCCAAGAGTGAAGTTACCCAGTCAGCCTTCACAGTTGATGTTTTACCACTCGGACCAAAGTGGCTGAAGTGGAAAAATTATTCCCCCTCAGAGAAGTTCCCATGGGTGGGGTGGCCAGTTAGATTGGATTTGTAAATGCTCCTTTGACTGCGTCCGAAGTTTGAAACTTTAAGAAAGAATTGGGAAATTTAGTGGGTAGGAACAGCAAATCACATTGATCGATTTTTAGCCCCTAATATTTATACATGAGGAGATTTGTACATCTTAAACATCCTATTTTCCCCAGAAGAGACTCGAATAATAAGAACTACAGGAATGAAAATTTGTGAGCGAGAAAATCAACCCGGGTCCCAAGGTATAAAAAATGCCTTTAGTGGAGCCTGACTGGGACCCTAATCAAGAAGAGGGGAGAAGGAATATGAGAGATCACAGGTCCCTGATGACCAGAGGGATGAAAGAATCAGTCCCTAGAGGGAGTAATACCAGGTTAGCGTTTGACAGCACCTAGGAAAAAGACAAGACTCCAGCACCATGGCTTAATAGGCTAAAGCAAAACTTCCAGATTTACTCTAATGTTGACCTAGATAGCCCCGAAGGCCAAGTCCTTCTCAACACAAAATTTGTAACTAAATCCTGGCAAGATATCAGATGAAAATTAGAAAGAATAGAGGACTGGCAGGAAATAAGTATAATGAACATCTGAGAGAAGCCATAATAGTATATCTGAGAATAGAAGAAAAAAAGACAAAAACAAAAGCTAAAATTATGGTAGCCATAGCCAGAGAAAGTGTAGGAGCCAACAAGGGTGGGCCAGTAGAACCACTTAGAAGAGACAAAGGTTTTATTGGACCAAAAGGGGCTAGGGCTCTACTCAGTGACAAATATTGTTATTACTGTGGAGAGAAAGGACATCTAAAGAGAAATTGTAAGAAATTCCAATTAGATGAAGCCATAGCCTGGGAGCAAGAAACTCTAGAGAACATCTTAAAAAGAGATGAGAAATATGCGGAATAGGGGTGTCAAGGGTTCTATGCTCTGCAGAATTTAATGAATCATCTAGAAGAGCCCTTGATAAATTTTGAGATTGGTCCCCAGAATGATGAATTTGAATTTTTAGTTGATACCGGAGCAGACAAGTCATGTGTGACTAAAATACTAACAGGACTCACAGTCGGTAAAAAGGTCTGCAAAGTTTGAGGGGCCAAAGCAGAATCATTTGAGGCCCAGATTATAGAAGATGTAGAAATTAGAGGAAATTCAAGAGAGTGTTGAGCTAATTTCATTTACATCCCTAGTTAGGTTGTGATTTATTAGGATATAATTCACATATCAAATTGGGAATTGGAGTAATGCCAAAAGAAGGAAAAATGGTAGTACAAATAATGGTCTTAACAAAGGGAGACATAGATGAAATCAACTCAAATGTGTGGGCGGAGGAGGGAAAAATTGGTTGTTTGAATAGACCACCAGTAGAAGTAGAGCTGCAGAAAGACATCTCCCCCATTTGAGCAAGGCTGTATCCAATTTCCCCAGAGGGAAAGAAAGGACTAGCCCAAATAACTTACCAGCTATTAAAGGAAGGATTTTAGAACCATGCATGTCTCCACATAATACTCCCGCACTAGCATTGAGAAAAGCTGATGGAAGGTATTGATTAGCACAAGATTCAAGAGAATTTAATAAAAGAATGGTTGTGAGGCACCTGGTAGTACAAAACCCGTGCACCCTTTTAAGCCAAGTACCTAAGGAGCATGCATGTTTCTCTGTCATGGATTTAAAGGATGTCTTCTGGGTGTGTCCCCTGGCTGAAGAGTGCCGGAACTGGTTTGCCTTTGAATGGGAGGACATAGAAAAGAAAAGAAAACAGCAACTAAGGTGGACAGGTCTTCCTCAGGGGTTTAGAGAATCCCTGAATCTCTTTGGCAAGCTCTAGAAGAACTCCTAGAACAGTTTAAACCTGAGAATGGGGCACATATTTTACAATATGTTGATGATTTACTTGCATCAGAGGGAGAACAAGACTAAGTTAGAAGTTCTAGCATACAGTTCCTAAATTTTTTAGGGGAAAAAGGCCTAAAAGTAACACAACAGAAGCAGCAATTTGTAGAACAAGAAGTAACATATCTAGGACATATAATTGGCCAAGGGTATAAAAGGTGAAGCCCCAAGAGAATGTTGGGAATTCTGTCCATCCCTGCCCCAAAGACCAAAAGGGATGTTGGAAAATTACTAGGTTCGTTTGGGTATTGCAGATTATGGCTTGATCAGTATACTAAAAGTGTTAAATTTCCATACGGCAAATTGAACGAATCAGAGCCTGTAACCTGGACCTCAAATGACAAGGAACAGGTTCGGAATCTGAAAATTAAATTGTCCCCTGCCCCAGTACTGAGCCTATCAGACCTTATAAAGAACTTTGACCTATTTGTAAACATGGAAGAGGGGATAGCTTGTGGAGTCCTTACACCGGATTGGGGAGGATGCAGGAAGCCGGTCGCATATCTCTCAAAGTTACCAGATCCAGTAGCCAGAGGGTGGCCAGCCTGTGTACAAGTGACAAAGGCAACAGCCACCCCAATAGAAGACACACAGAAAATAACCTGAGAGGGGAAGATCCGGGCTCATACTCCACACAATGTAAAAGCTGTTTTAAGTCACAAGGCCCCTCAGTGGCTAACTGAATACCAAATACTAAAGTATGAAGTCATCCTGAAAAGTACCAAGGGCCTTGAATGTGTCACTTCAAAATGTTTAAATCCAGCCCAGTTCCTCACGGGAGAGCTGTTAACAGACCTGGAGCATGATTGTTTAGAAATTATTGAAATGCAGACTAAAGTGAGAGAAGATTTAGAAGATGGGCCCCTCCCATATGGGAGAATTTTATTTACAGATGGATCATGATGAATGGTAGCCAGTAAACGGGTCTCAGGGTATGCAATGATAGATGGGCAGAACATGCAAGTTGAGGAAAAAGGAAAGCTACCTTCAAATTGGTGTGCCCAGTGCTGTGAAATCTGTGCCCTGAACCCTTACTAAAACTGTATTGATTTTTTATATAAATATAAAAACAAGGTAATAAAAACTAATACTGTTCTTTTAAACAAACATAAATATACTAAATATAGAAATGAAAAATATTAACACTAAATAATGTTTTAAAGAATAAAAATAAAATAATAAATCGCATGAACATTTTTGGATGTTTTGGGATCTCAGTCCCAGGGGGCGATGGTGAGGCTGGGCATGAGGAGCAGGTTGTCCAAACAGGCTCAGCCTGCAAGGGGTTCATTCTTCTCCATGCCCAGACCTCCTAAGGAGAAATTCACCATCAAGATCACTTAGGGAATGCTTCTGCCACCTCTTCAATGAACTGAAAAATAAAAAAATGCACCCTTGATTAAAAAACCATCATGAAGTGCATTTTGGAATCTCCCTCCTGAAGAAAACTCCAAACTGACTCCAATCACTGCACAAGCCCTGGAGACTCAAAGACAATGGAAGGGAGACAAAGAGCTCCTGAGGTCTTTCTTTATTTTTATCAGCCCCATGGTGGATTTGGGGCTGGGTCCAGGAGCCTCACGCAAAGAGAGAAGGATAAAGAAGCTGCTCAAGGAGTCAGCAACAAAACTCCAAGTGCCTTGGAGCATGGCTGAGCCCCAGTGGGAGCAGGGAGTGCCACAGGCTGCCCAGGGCCTGGTGAGAGCAGATCCTTGAGGCCAGGATTGCAGGGAGCCCAAGGCTCTGAGCAGGGCCTGGGCTGGCTGGAGGAAGCAGAAAGGCCAAGCCCTGAGCCCAGCCTGGGCCAGCAGGGCCTGTCCCTCACAGCTGCCTCGGGGCTCTTGGTGGGCCAGGGGGATGGGAGGGGCAGCAAGGACAAATGGCATCAACCTGTAGCTCCTGCCTGCCTCCTCAGGGAGGCCGAGGGAGAACCAGAGTGCAGCCTCTGCCAGGAAAGTTCCTCCTGTGGGGCCTCCAGAGGCGCTGCCCGAGCCCAGGGCACAAAGGCCTGGGTGCCTGTGGCCCTGCCAGCCCTGCCCAGCCCTTGGCCATCTGTCCTGCAGGCTGTGCCCCCTAGGCATGCTGTTCCTCTGCCCTGGCCAGCTGCACTCGCCCATCTCGCTGTCCCCAGCATTTCTCACCCAGCATTTCTGTGCCCTCCCTGGGCTCCCTGCACCCAGCACTGCCGGTTCCTGGCACACAGAGCCCGGCCATGGCCCAGCCTCACGCTGCCACACTGCCAGCACCAGCATTCTGCCCTGTGAGGGACTTTGCTTTCTCCTCAGCTCCAGGCTGAACCTTCCAAGCTGCACTTTGGGGAGGTTTCCTGCAATTCCCACTCCCAGGAAAAGCTCTGTCTCCTGCTGTTCACAAAGAGACAAGGGCTGGTGGGCGATGTGGGGGTCAGAGGCCATCTGGGGTACAGTGACCATGAAATAATCAAGTTTTCAATTTTCAGTTAAACAAGGAGGGGACATCAACAAAACTTCTACACTCGACTTACAGAGATCAGACTTCAGACTATTCAGGATGCAGATTTAGGAAGTACTGGACCAGGTACTGTTTTTTGAAGGGGAGAAGCCCTTTAAAACAAAGTTGTCCAGAAAGGATGGGCATACTTCAAGAAATCAATCTTGAAGACATAGGAGGAGGCTGTCCCTATATGCCAAAAAATGAGCCAGCAAGTACAATATCTGGCCTGGCTGGTGTGAGAGTCTGTCTGAATTTTCCCTCATCTGCCTCACAATTGTCATTGGGAGAACACTAAAGAGAAGACCCTCCCTGTCTAGAATCTCTGGCTCTGAAGCAGAAAGTCACATGCCAAAGGCCCTGAGACCTGAAAGCACAGTGTTATTTGTTTTCACAGGTGTGTTTTCTGTATGCTAAGAAGGGGGCACCATGCCCCATTTGCAACAATAGCAGTTCTGGAAGCTGTCCCACCTCTTGGCCTGGCTGGATTTCTCCTGAGATTCAGGTGGTCTCCCACAGAAGATCCTCACCTGTTTTACAACCACCATGACAGACAGACTGAGATGTAAGAAGCTTTTCCATCAAGGACTGAGACATGAAACTCCTAAAAGGCCCCTCTGCTCCTTCCAAGGACTGGGACTGAAACCCCCAGCCCGAGGGAGGTGTGTGGGAGAGGCAAGCTGACCAAAGTGAGATGTTTGCCTGCAGGTTGTGACCACTGGACCAAGAAAACAAAAGTTCTTTCCTGCTGCCTAGCTTGGACTCTGTGTACCCCCCTTTCTATCCTTTGTTTCAGTTGCAAAATTTATTCTCCCTTCCCCCAACCAAAAGAGTATAATTGGGGTGCAAATGAACTGTGCCTTTGAGATCTCCCTGGCGTAACAGGCGGGCCCTCGACTGGACTGGACCAAAGGACTTCGTCTCTGCGTTGGTAGCTATATCTCCCCCCTCTCTCTCTCTTTCTCTATCTTTTTCTCTCCCTTAATCTCTCTATCACATTTTTGTTGTGGTTATTTCAATAAAGCTGCATTTATTTTTATTATCACTGCAAACCCCCTTGTACTGTGTTGGTTTTTGCACCCTGAGATCATTCCTACGAACCATCAGGTCATCTGTTCACTAGGACGGATCCTGACAGCTGGGCATGGTGCTTTAGCAAGAACTCGGGAAAAAAGAGGGTGCATCACTTTTGAAGGGTGAAGAGGGGCAGGAAACTAAGGAAGTGTTTAAGGTTGTCGTTAGGTCATGAGAAGGGAAATTAGACAGGTGAAAGCTCAATTAGGGCTTAACCTGGTTGCTTCTATGAAGGATGATAAAAATGATTTTATAAATACATGAATGGCAAAAGGAGGAGCAAGGACAATCTCCATTCTTTACTGCATGCAGGGAAGGATATGGTTACTAAAGATGAGGAAAGGCTGAGGTACTGAACACCTTCTTTGCCTCAGTTTTCAACAGTAAGACAGGTTGTCCTCAGGATAAATGTCCTCCTGAGCTGGTAGATGGGCACAGGGAGCAGAACAGCCCCCTGTAATCCAGGAAGAAACTGTTGGTGGCCTGCTGAGACACTCAGATGCTCACAGGTGTATGGGATCTGTGACAGCTATAGCTGTTCTACAGCTGCATAAATAATTTGGCCATGACAGAAACTTACTGGACCAACTTCGTTCATTAGATGGTGAAAGTAAACAGGTCCCCGGGTATGTCACTCATAGGCTGGATTGAAGCTCAAACAAGAGGACCCCAGCCAATCCCTTCAACCATGGGTGCACCCACATCTTTGGCCAGTGAGCTGGGCAGAGTTGGGACCCTTGTCCAATGGTGTGCAAACTCAGGAAATTCAAAGCCATGTAAAAGGGGGAGTCCGACAATAAAATCATCTGTTGCTGCATGACTTCGGTGCGTGTATGTGTCACATTCCTGTGTGCATCTTCAGTGAAAGGGGCCACTGTAACCCTGTGGATCCAAGCAGACCATTGTGACTGAGGAACCTCAGGGAACCCAGAGTCCATTGTTACACTGTGGGGTTCTGTGGAACCAAGGGGAGCACAGTGACTTTGTGGGGCCTCATGGAACAATGGAGACTGTTCTGACACTTTGGGACCCACTGGAACCAAGGGGCCATTACAGCATGGCAGGGCCTCCTGGAAGCAAGGGGACTGCAATGAACCCTGTGGGTCCCCATGGGATGTAGGGTCCAATGGAACCAAGGATACCATTGTGACACTATGGGACATCATGGAACCAAAGGTCCATTGTGACCCAGCAGGGCCTCATGAAGCCATGGAGGCCATTTTTACACTTTGAGGCCTTGTGAAACCAAAGGGCCACTGTGGCACTTCAGTGCCTTGTGGAGCCAAGGGGACCACAGTGACACTGTGGAGTTCCATGAAACCAATGGTCTGTTGTGACAGGGCCTCATGGAAGCACGGAACCATTATGACACTTAAAAAGAAAGGAGAACATTGTGACACTGTGGGGTCCCATGGAACCATGGGACATGGAACAGATCTGGTTGGTTTGGCCTCCCAGGGGCCACCTGACAGGTGCAGCTGATCTTGGAGTGTTGAGGGCTACATTTCATCAGCCCTTGGAAAATTGTTGCCCTGTGCTTTCCTTCCTATGGAAAAGAACCATCTGTCTTTCCAGGTGCTTTATGGAATCATGGAGACCATTGTGACACCAAAGGCCTCACTGAACCAAGGGGCCATTGTGACACTACAAGGCCTCATGGAAGCAAGGAATCATTGTTACATTATGGAGTGTTGGCAGGCCAAGGGACAGTTGTAACACTCTACGGCAGCATGGAACCAAGAAGTCTATTGTGACACTACAGGGCCCCATGGAACTAAGGATTCATGGAACAGTGCTGGAACACATGGAACCAAAGGTGCATTGTGACACTGCGGGGCCTCATGGAGTGCAAGAGGCCATTATGACACATTGAGGCCTCGTTGCATCAAGGGGCTCTACAGGGCCTCATGGAACCAAGGAGACCCTTCTGACACTGTGAGTCCCCATAAAACCAAGGGTCCAGTGTGACACCATGGAACCAATAAGACTGTTGTTGGCTGGTTTTGGCAGTACAAAAGCTCTTTGAATCAAAAGTCCATTGTGACATTGTGGGGCCTCGTAGAACCATTGAGACAATTATGACACTTCAGGACCCACTGGACCCAAGGGGCCACTGTGACACTGTGGGCTCCCATGGAAGCAAGGGGCCAGTGTAACACATCCAGGCCTGGTGGAACCAAGGGGCCACTGTGACCCTGAGGATCCCAATAGAACCAAGGGGCGACTTTGAGACTCTGAGGCCTCATGGAATCAATGGGCCATTGTGGCATTACACAGTTCCATGGAAACAAGGAAACCATTTCGACACTGCAAAGCCTCATGGAAGCAAGGGGCCAGTGTGACACTGGACCAAGGAGACCATTGTTATATCATTGGGCCTCATGGAAACAAAGATCTGTTGTGATCCTACAGGGCCTCATGGAACCAAGGGGCCGTAGTGATGCTGCAGGGCCCCAAGGATCCAAGAACACAGAACAGGTCTGGCTGGCTGGGCCTCCTGGGGGCTGCCTGACTGGCCCAGCTAGCCTTGGCATGTTGAGGGTCACTCCTCATCAGCCCCTGAAACTCTGGAGTTCTGTGTTTTCCTTCCTGTGGGAAAGAACTGTCCTTCTCCAGGGGTTTATGGCCAAAACTGGGATTCCTCCTCCAAATTTGATTATAACCAACGATTATTCCCATATGTCACCTGCCAGGACAGATAGCCCTGGCTGGCCTTGGCCTTTTAAAGGCCACCTCTCATCTGCCTTCAAAACACTAGGGGCTGTGCTTTTTTACCATAGAAAAAAAATCTTTCAAGTCCAGGTGTCCATGGCCAAAATTGGGAATATGCTTCCAAAATTCCCTATATCCAAGGATAGCTCCCAGACGAAAGCTGCCAGGGCTGTCCAGATTCTATTGGCTTCCTGAGGCCTAGCTCTCACCTGCCTTTGAAACTCTGGGGCTCCATACTTTCCTTCCTGTGGAAAAGAATGGTCCTTCTTGTCCAGATGCCCATAGAACAAAGTGGGGTTTGGCCTTTCAAATTCTGTTTATCCAAGGATTCTCCCCTGACAACAGCTCTGGCTGGCCTTGACCTCCTTGGGGCCCCCTCTAATCAGCCTTTGAAACACTGGGGCTCTGCCCTTTCTGTCCTATGGAGAACTGTCATTCCAGTCCAGGCACCCATGTCTGAAATGGAATTCCACTCCCAAAACTCCCCAAATATCCAAAGGCTGCTTTCAGACAAAAGCTGCAAGGACAGACAGGTCTGGCTGGCCTTGGCCTCTGGTGACTGCTTCTCATCTGCCTTCAAACCCTGGGGTTCTGTGGTTTCATTCCTATAGAAAAGAACTGTTCCTCTTCTCCAGGCGTTCTTGGCCTCAAGCACTTGACCACTCTATAGGGACACAGGAGCTCTGTGCTCAGTGGGGTGGTGATTGAGAACAGTGTAGCAGAGCCCTTTGAGGGACTGAAGGGTGGTTTCAGAGATGGTGGATCCTTTGAACATGGTAGAGAACAGCCAGCGAAAGAAAGAATTAATTCCAAGGGCAGCTGGGGAGGCCCAGACTGGACACCAGGAAAAATGAATTTCCCTGGTGTGACATTGTGACATCACAGTCTTCTGTTATATCACAGCACTGCTGTATGACATTACAGGGTGACATAACAGAGTTAGCTCTGTGATATCACAACATCTGGGTAACATCACAGGTGGTTGTGCGACATCACAGGGGCAGTGTGACACCACAGAGAAAGCTGTGTGATATCACAGGGGGCAGTATGACATCACAGGGGCTGTGTGACATCAAAGGGAATGTGTGAGGACACTGAGGAGGTCAATACACCCTGGCCTTCCCTCACAGTTTACCCCAGAGAAGTCCAACACTGCTCGTGCACAGCGGGTCCCGTGTCTCCCCCATCCCTCCGCTGGCGTCTCAATGATCCTTATATTCCATGGAGCCATAGAGGTCCATGAAATGTAGGGATCATTGTGACACTTTGGGGTGTCATGGAACCAAGGGACCATTGTGACACTGTGGGGCACCATGGAATCATGGAGGCCCATGTGACACTGAGGGGACTCATGGAATCATGGAGACCATTGTGACACTGTGAGGCCTCAGGGAATAAGCAAAGCATTGTGACACTGAGTCCTCATGGAACCAGTGAGACCAAGAGGACTATTGTGACACTGTGGGGCCTTGTGAAACCAAGAGGCCTTTGTGACACTGCGGGCCTGCATGGAACCATAGGTCCATTGTGACACTGCAGGGCTGCATGGAACCAAAGCTCCAGGATGACACAGGGGGGCCCCCTGTCATCAGTGGCCCATTGTGACACTGTGGAGCCATTGTGACACTGCAAACCCCCAGGGTCGAAAGGTCCATTGTGACATTGCAGGTCTCATGGAACAGAGGAGTTACGTAACATTGTGGGGCCTGGAGAACCAGTGGAGACCATTGTGACACTGCAAAGACTCATGGAATCATTGGGACCACTGTGACACTGCAGGGCCATATGAAACCTAGGGGCCACTGTGACACTGCTGGACCCCATTGAACCAATGGGCGAGTGTGACACTGAAGGTCTTCTTGTAATCAAGGGGCCATTGTGACACTGTGGGGCCCCATAAAACGAAGGGAACACAGATAAGGTCTGACTTCACCACCCATGGACTACCTGACTGGTCCAGCTGACCTTGGCACATTGAGAGTCTCCTCATCTGCTATTGAAACACTGGGGCTCTGTGCTTTCCTTCCCAAGGAAAAGAACTGGCCTTCTCCTCCAGGCACCCATGGCAAGAATTGGGATTTCACCTCCAAAATTCCATATATCCAAGGATTGTTCCAATAGGAAGATTGCCAGGACAAGTCTGGCTGGTAATAGTTTCACAAGAGTCATCTTTCATCTGTCCCCAAAACAATGGGGAAAGCTCTGTGCTTTCCTTCCTATGGGAAAGAACTGTCCTTTTGATCCAGGTGCCCATGGCCAAGACTGGGATTTCACCTCCAACATTACCTGTTGTGAGAGACTGGAGGACATTGTTGGCTCAAAACATCTTGTCGGGGGAGGGGGGAAGAGGGAACAGGTTCAGACTTGCCCTGCCATGGAACCCCAGCCCTGCCCTGCCCTGGAACCCCAATCCTCCCAGACCCTCTATCCCAGCCCAGCAGTGTCTGCCAGTCCCTGGCACAGCACAGGCAATGCTCCACAGCCACCTCTGCAGCCCCAGCCCAGCTCATGAGGGACCAAATGACCCCAAGTCCCACCTGGGGCAAGGGCCCAGGAAGATCAGGGGGTATTTAAGGCTGACCACAAGGTAAGCACACATCTTGACCCTACCTCCTCTTGGAATTTCTATCTGAACAACACTGGAACCCGGAGTTGGTAGCTGTGTGTAAGGTTCTCTAAATCTTTATTTTTTCTCTCTCTCTCTCTCTCAATTTCTTCTATTTATGTTCTCTTGCAAATTTTGAATATGTTAAAACTGAGCAGGCTTAGAATTTGTGAAGTTGAATGCTCCAAATTAAAGCTTTGATAAGTGGGGTTTTTTTATTGAATATCATATTAAATCATTTGCCAAGTTTCCAAAATTTTCTAAAATTACCAGTAAAGGCTGTTGTGTTTTTGAGCTCCTGAGGCTCTCTTGTTGGTATTTCTCCAGTGCATGTAATTCAGAGTACACAAACAATTGTAATTCCCTTTAAATGTCTCCCCAAGAGAATTGTTTGGGGGATGGGAGTTGGTGCTCTGCTTGGCACAGCCCAGGCAGGGTTTTCCAAGCCACATTCCACACTCCATTTCCCAGCTGGAGCCGCTGCTGCCTCTGAGTTGTGCTGCCCCAGCCCCAGGGACGCTCTCCTTGTCTGCCCATTCCCCCACGGTCTCTGGGCAGGGATGGCCTCAGTGGGGGCTACTGACATCCTCAGCAACTCTGAGGCTGCTGCTGAATTTTCCTGCTCCAGAGGCTTGTTCAGCCTTCAGCTCTTCAGTGCAGGAATTCAATGTCCCAGGGCTCATTAACATTCAGAACACTAACAAGCCAAGCCTCTGGGAATAATTTAATTTTCAAATCTTTTGTGGTTAATTAGATAGATTTCAGTAGTGTATTCAAACGGAATAGATTCTCTCTAAAAAGCCAGAGTAGATTTATTTAGGTCCCGTTGAGGTTTTTTTAAACTGTTCATAAATTGATATGTGCAAATTCCAGTTGACACTGAATCCAAGTACCGCCTCATGCAGTTTGAATAGACATGAAAATCAAGACCCTTCATGGCTGACAATCAATCGGACTCTATCCCTATCCCCACTCCACCATTTCCCCCATCCAAGCCCTGGCACTCAGAGCAGCCTTGTGCAAATCTGAGCTCCCTCCAGCCCAGGCTGCACCTGCAGCTTTCAGCTCCTTGGCTCCAACTCCCACCTGCTTTCCTTGGGGAAGGAGCTGCCCGAGACACAGAGGGATGTTCATTTATTGTCAGCCAAAAAAGCCAAGGGAAGGCACAGCTCCATCAAATGCAAAAGTCATTCCTCTGCTGGAAATTACATCTACTTTCCACAGACATTCTCAGAGCAATGGAAGATACCTTCTGTGACCAGCACAGATCCCAAGGGCCCCCCCAAATACTCCCTGCCCCAATTCTGCCCAGATTTGCTCTTTGCACACATGAGTCACACGATGAAGTCAGGAGCTCCCTCCATGCCCAGAGGGAGGAAAAGAGAGAAAGGGGATTAAAAGCTCTCCTGCGCAGAGCCAAAGTCCAAGTGCAGCCCCTGCAGTGGGAACCACAACTCATCAGGTTTGTGTCCTTTGGGCTCAGGGACTGGTGACACTCAGAGGCACAGAAAGGTTTCTTGCAAACAAACAGAACCTGATCATTTGAATAGTTTAGTAACCATCACAGCTCTTCTCTCAACACTCTGGGATGTCCCAGCAGGATGTGACATGCCCCCTGTCCCCCAGTGATTTCCATACAAGAACAATTTTAGATAAGGACAAAAGAAAAAACAATTCTGTGATAAATATAAACATAATTGAGGTGATGACTATTTATATATTTAAAATATATAAATTCAGAAATCATGGTCAACTTCTTACACTTCAAAGCATTAAATCAGTCAGATGAGAGGTACTTGAATGACCAGAAAGGACCTAGAGGAGAAAATCTGGGAGCAGCAGGAAGTACAAAGATCCAGTTGCTTTAAATGAAAATATGTTCTTAGAAATGGCCATTTAAACAGTACTTGAATGACCAGAAAGGACCTAGAGGAGAAAATCCAGGAGCAGCAGGAAGTACAAAGATCCAGCTGCTTTAAATAAAAATATGTTCTTAGAAATGGCCATTTAAACAGGAGAGCAGGAAACACCTGAAGGAAGAGTGTGATTAAATAATAAACTAAATATTGCTGACACAAGTAGATAAGAAGATCAGTGTTTCTTCTTCTGCCATCAGTATGCTTCCAGGGAATCCCCGTTCCTACTAGGACAATTTTGCCATTTCTCAAAAGTACTCAAATGACCCACATAATAAAGATTTGCTTGTATATTATGATAAAAGCAGGTATTAAAAGCTGTGCCCCTTTCCAGGCAGACATCAGTTGTGTGCCTATGAACATCCAGTGCCACTTGTGCCCTGAGGTGCCCAGCTGGGATTGGATCTCTCCAAGAGCACCTGAGGAAGAGCAGAGCACCTTGCAAGCTGCAGGTCCCTGACAGCCACACAGGGCTCCTGTCCAATCAACATCTGCTCTGCTCCAGTCTGAAACAGGGCCCAGCATGGTGCTGGGATCATCAGAGAGCTGAGGTGTGCGCTGGAATTTAATGCCCTCCCCATCCCACAGCAGCCCTGCATTTCCCTCCTGCAGCCTTGGTCTCCAGCACAGCCATGGAGGCTCCTTGGGCTCTGGAGTGTTGCTGCAGCCCCCAAGGGCAGCTGAACTCTGCCTTTGGCACACTCAGGCCTGGTCAGCGCAGGCCATGGTCAGCAATTGCTTGTGTGAGCCTGGCCTTGCTGTCAGCCCTGGCAGCGGCTGTGTGGCCCCTTTGTGGCCCTGTGCTGGCCCAGCCATGATGGCCCAGCCCCTGTGCAGGCCCAGCCCAGACCAGGAGCATTGCGGCTGGGAACGGCCCCTGTGCCGTGGTGCCCACAGCAGCCTTGGGGTTCTGTGCCCCATGGCCTCACTGCTGGGCAGCCTCTGCCAGCTCCTGCAGAGCCCATGGCACCTGTGGGGCTGCACAGACAGCCCTGCCCCGGGCTCTGCAGGCCTTTGGGCCAGCAGAAAGGTTGGCTAAGGCTGGCCATGGCTAGGAACTGGCCCTGAGCCCTGCAAGAGGATGGAGCTGGGCCACAGCCAGACTCAGCCCAGGCCAAAGCTGGTCTCAGCAGCCAGGGCTGCCAAGGGCTGGGCACAGGGGCGGGCACTGACAAATGTCCTGGGCTCCCTCCCTGCGCCATCCATGCCACCAATGGCACAGAGCAGCCTCCTCTCTGGGCCACTTGCCTGTTTGAAATGCCTTGCACAGGTGCTGGCCCTGCCCCACAAGGCCTGGCCTGAGTCCTGCCCCTGCATGCTCAGCCAGGCTGAGATGGACACTGATGGTTTCTGGGCCAGGCTCTCAGAGCCCAGCCCAGCTCCCTGCAAGCTCTGCCAGCTGCCCTGAGCTCTGGGCAGCACCAAGGGCCTCTCCCAGCCCAGCCCAGCCGGCTCTGGCCCCACAGCTCTGCTCAGGCCAGGCTGCTCTGGGCACTGCCCCACGGCCTCAGCCCCTGGCAAGGGCACAGCAGCAGCTGCAGCCGCCACAGGACTCAGCCTCAACCATGGGGGAAGGTGCTTGGCCAAGGCCAAAGGAGGCTCCCTGGCTGCCCTGCTCCCCTCGGGCTGAGGTACTGAGAGCTCTGCAGCCCCTGCTGCCATCCCATCTGCCCAGGGCAGCATAAGAACCGCGGCCTTCATGCCCTCAAGAGCTGCTCCTTCTCACGGCAGGTTTGTGTCCTTTGGGGGTCAGGAACTGGTGAGACTCAGAGGCACAGAAAGTTTCTCTTCGTGGCCAACAGACCGTAGTTGAACAGGACATAATTTAATAACAATCGCACTGAGCCATGTGCAGTGTGCAATGTCTTTGCCATGTCTAATGAGTCCACCATCCACAAGTGATATCCATACTAAAATTAATTTCAGACAAACATGGTTCTGTGAGAGATATAAACGAATTAAGTTCTTGTTTCAGGATGCTCATCCTGGAGTGGGGGCAAAAAAGTTCCAACATTTCCTGATTTGCAAAGCTGCCAGTGGTGGATAGAGAAGGGTGGTCAGGCTGCACTTGGTGCTGAGGAAATGCTGAAACCAGCCTGACTCATTTCATCTCCTCCTGTCCTGGCTGATCTCCTCTCTCTCCCCTTCCACCCATTGGCTTTTGTCTCCCCCCAGCCCCCTGTGAAGAGCCTGGCTCTGTGTTCTCCGTCCCCTCCTCGCTGGCACTGCCAGGCTGGGATGAGGAGCCCCTCAGCCTTCCCTGCTCCGGGCTGGACAATCCAGCTCCCTCAGCCTCTGCTCACAGCCCAAGGGCTCCAGCCCCACCTTGGAGGCCCTTCCCAGACCCTGCTCCAGCTGCCAGACATCTTTCCTGCCCTGGGGAACCCAACCCAGGCCACAGTGACCTGGATAATCCCCGTCCTTGCTGTCCTGATCACACAGCCCTGGCCCCTTGACCCCTGTCAGGCTCTGGGGTGGATCCTGTGGAACATCCTTTGGTGGAGGCTGTGGCTCCAGGTGGGCCGGGGGGATCCCAGGGGACAGGGACACTGCTGGGCATGAACAGCATTGGACTTGTTGGGAGAAACTGTGAGGGGGAGCTGGGGCAGAGTGACCAACCCAGTGACCTGACACAGCCCTGCTGGGATGTCACACAGCCCCTCTGGGATGTCACAGCCTGCTCTGTGATGTCACAGCCCATTCTCTAATGTCACACTGCTGACCTCTGATGTCAGAGTCAACTATGCGATGTCATAGTCTGCTCTGTGATGTCAGACCTCTGCCCTGTGATGTCACAGCTGGCTCTGTGATGTCATAGTCTGCTCTGTGATGTCAGATCTCTGTCCTGTAGTGTCACAGTCTGCTCTGTGATGATGTCTATGATGTCATAGCTGCTCAATAACGTTACATACTGCCCACTCTGCCATAGCCCACTCTGTGACCTTAAAACCAAAAGGGTCCAGGAAGGATGGACGCATTTCAAGAAAGTAATCTTAAGAGGGAAGGAGCAGCCTGTCCCAGTGTGGCAAAAGATGAGCTAGTGAGGAAAATGACTGTCCTGGCTGCCCATGGAACTTGTGTAGGAACTCAGGGGAAAAAAGAGGGTGCGTAAATTTTGAAAAGAAGGTCAAGCAACTTAGGAAGTGTTTAGGATGTTATTAGGTCATGCAGAAAGAAAAGTCAAAAGGTGAAAGATCAATAAGAGATTAACCTGAGCACTTCTCTGTTGCGGTGTGTTGCAATGTCCTGTTTTAAACTTCCGGGTCCCTTCCCAGGTGTGCCTACGCCTCTCTCCCTGCCCCCTCGCCCCCTTGCTGAGTGAGCCCTGTCAATCAGGTTTAAGATTCCAGCAAGGCGTCGTGTGGTTAGTCAGATTCAAAAGATGCCCCTATGCCCAGAGGTCATTGGCCTGTCTAAGTGTCATCCTCCCTTGAGACCCTGCCCCTCTCACCTGGTTGGTAACTCACCTGTCCCCTCCCCTTCCCCTGTCCCCGAGCTTATAAGGTTAATGAGACCATGCGGCCGGTATTCTGTTAGCAGCAGTTGCCCCGGTGCAGACATCTCTGTAACCATGGAATAAACATCTGGCAACCCTCCAGCAGAATCCACTCCTATTTTCTCTTCACCATCGCCAGAAGCTCTCTCTCCTGAGGTAAACGGAGTCCCTGACAAGCCTGGACTTGCGTCTGTGCCCCGCTGCACTCTCCAGCAGCCAAGGTATCTCTGGGGTAAAACACCACAGTGCTGCCTTTGGCCCAGCAGCGAGGGTCAGAACTGGCCCAGGCACCATCTAACTGGTTATATTGGGATCTTATTCCAATACTTCTGTGAAAAATATTGGAAAATTTTTCTATAAAGAAAATTAATAGCAAATCATGGGATAAGGAGAATCCCTCCTCTTTTTTAGGTACAGTGGAGAATATAGTAACTAAACATGAGGAGCAGCCTATTCTACTTAACATCATGTTTGTCTCATTTTTCAATATTAGAACAGGTTGCCCTCAGGACAAGTGTTCTCCTGAGCTGGTGGATGGGCACAGGGAGCAGAACAGCCCCTGTAATCCAGGAAGAAGCAGCTGGCGACCTGCTGAGCCGCTCAGATGCTCACAGGTGTGTGTGATCGGGTGGGATCTATCCTAGGGGGATGAGGGAGCTGTGGATGAGCTCCTCAAGCTGCTCTCCATCATTTACCATCAGTCCTGGCTCACCAGGGAGATCCCAGAGCACTGGAGGTGCCAATGTGATCCCATCCCCAAGAAGGGCTGGAAGGAGGAGCTGGGGAACTCCAGGCCTGTCAGCCTGACCTGGGTGCCCGGCAAGGTTATGGAACAGATCACCCTGAGCGCCATCACAGGGCACCCACAGGATGGCCGAGGGGTCATAGCCAGCCAGCGTGGATTTAGGGGTGGCAGGTCCTGCCTGATCAACCTGGTCTCCTTTTATGACCTGGTGACCCACCTGTGGATACAGGAAAGGCTGTGGATTTTGTGTGCCTGGACTTCAGCAAAGCCTTTGACACTGTCTCTGACAGCATTCCCTGGAAAAACTGCAGCCCACGGCTTGGGCAGGTTCCGTCCTTGCTGGGAGATTTAAGAGCTGGTTGGAGGCTGGGCCCGGAGAGTGGTGGGGATGGTGCTGCACCCAGCTGGTGTCCAAGCACTGGTGCTGTCCCCCAGGGATCTGTGCTGGGCCCAGTCTTGTTTAATATCTTCACTGATGATCTGGGTGAGAGGATCGAGTCCAGCATTCACAAATTGCAGATGGCACCAAGCTGGGTGTGAGTGTGGATCTGCTGGAGGGCAGGACAAGAAGACACAGCCTTAAGCTACCCCAGGGGAGGTTCAAGCTGGACAACAGGGAGAAGTTCTTCACAGAAGGGGTGAGTGGGCATTGGAATGGACTGGCCAGGGGGGAGGTGGCAGAGTTACTGTCCCTCTCCAGTGGCACTTAGTGGCATGGTCTGGGTGACAAGGCAGTATTAGGGCATTGGTTGGACTTGATGATCCCAAAGGTCTTTTCCAGCCTATTTGATTCTGTCATTCTGTGATGATTGGGACACTCTGGGGCCATTGTGACACTGCAGGGCCTCGTGGAACTAAGGGGACCATGGTGACACTGTGCAGCCCCACAGAACCAGGAGTCCATTGTTGTGCTCTGGGGCCAAATGGAACCAGGGAGTGCCCTGTGACACTCTGGGTCCTCGTGGAAGCACAGAGGCCATTGTGACACTGCAGGGCCTTGTGTAACCAAGGGGTTTCACTATTTTGGCACTGCAAAACCAAGGAGACCATTGGGGGACTCCAAAGCCCAGTGGAACCAACGGGCCGTTCTGACACTGTACGACCTCATGGAACCAAGGGGACATTGTGACACTGCAGGATCCTGCGTAACCAAGGGGCCACTATGACACGATGGGGCTTCAAGGAATCTGGAAGAATGTTGTGACACTCTGTGGCCTTGTGGAAACAAGGAGTCCATTGTGACACTGAGGGGACTTGTGGAACCACAGAGACCATGGTGACAGTGTGGGACCTCATGTGACTATGGGGCCATTGTGACAGTCTGGGGCCACATGGAACCAAGGGGCCACTGTGAAACTGCAGCATCAACGAGAACATTGTGACACTGTGAAGCCCCATGGAAGCAAGGAGTCCTTTGTCAGATTTTGGGGCTCCGTGGAACCAAGGAGACCATGGTTGCTCTGAATGCTCTCATGGAACTAAGGAGACCAGTGTGACAGTGCAGGGCCTGAGGTAACCAAATGGCCATTCTGACACTGAGGGGCCCCTTGGAACCAAGGACACCTTTGCAGATATCACCAAGCTGGGTGTGAGTGTTGATCTGAGGGAGCATAGGTACCTGGACAGGCTGGATCCAGGGCCCAAATCCAACAAGGTGAGGTTTAACAAGTTGAAGTACCAAGTCCTGCACTTTGGCCACAACAACCCCTGCAGTACTACAGGCTGGGGACACAGAGGGTGGACAGCAGCCAGGCAGAAACGGGACCTGCAGGGACTGATGGACAGCAGGCTGGACATGAGGCAACAGTGTGCCCAGGTGGCCAAGAAGGCCAATGGCTCCTGGCCTGGATCAGGAATGGTGCGGCCAGCAGGAGAAGGACAGTGATTCTTCCCCTGTGCTGGCACTGGTTGGGCAGCACCTCGAGTGCTGTGTCCAGTTCTGGGGCCCCTAGTTTACAAGGCACATGGAGGACCTGGAGCATGTCCAGAGAAGGGCAACAAGGCTGGGGAGGGGTCTGCAGTGCAAGTACTGTGAGGAGTGGCTAAGGGAGCTGGGGTTGTTTATCCTGGAGAAGAGGAGGCTCAGGGGAGACAAGGCAGTGTCAGGGCACAGGTTGGACTTGATGATCTCCAAGGTCTTTTCCCAATCTTGCTGATTCTGGAATTCTCTGAAACCACCCTTGCAGCAGTTGCAGGGTGAGCCCTGGGCCTCCTTTTCAGAAGCTCCAGCAGCCCAGGTCCCTCAGCTTCTCCTGCCAGCCCCAAATCCCATCCTGTCAGTCCTGCAGAGCCTCTGCAGCTCCTCCTCACTGCCCAGAAAAGGGAGCCCCAGAGCCAGACACAGCAGCCCAGATGTGCCCCCCTGGCCTGGGGTGCCTCTGGCAAGGGAGCAGCACGAGGCACTGCAGGAGCCTGCAGACAATTCCTGCAGCACCTGCAGGATGATCCTGCTGCCCAAGGGATGTTCCCATGGTGCCAAGTCAGGAACTGCAATGGGGAGTGAGGCCAGAGAGGAAAGGGCAAACAGGGATGGGCTGTTTGCAGGGGAGGGAACAGGGGTAGTCAATAAGATGAAATTTGTAGCAGGAAGAGAAAAGAAAGCAAAGGTGACCCCAAGGAAATGCTGAGGGCAGTTTGGGGGTGGCTGCCAAGCAGCCCTGGCTCTGATCAACAGCATCTGCAGTGGGACAGGAAACTCCCAGCTGATGGGAACAAACTTTCTGGCTGATTGCAGAGGCCAGGAAAAAGCTGAGTGCTTTCCCTGGTGTCCCCCAGCCCTTGCTGGCCCCAGGGGCTGATGGCATTTGTGCTCCCTCAGGTTCATGTCCCCACACCAACAGCATGGGGGTGCTCCCCCTGCTCTGTGCAATGCAAACAGGGGCTGCTGGGCCAGGGCTGCCGCGTCTGTGCCTGCAAGGATGGGGCACCTGTGTGAGCTGAGGGAGAGGCCAGGGCTGCAGAGGGGAGATGTTGTTGGCAGATCCATGAGGATGCTCTGTGACGCTGCCCTGGGCTGTGCAGCGCACTGGGGATGGATCAGCCCCTGCTCTGCTGCTCCTTCCCGTCTGCCCCAGGGCCCTTGCAGAGGCCCAGCCATGCTGTTTGCCCCCAGCCTGACCATGGCCAGCCTGCGGCCGCTCACGGGGCTTTTCTGTGCTGAGCATTGGCCTGGCTGTGTTCTTGAGAGAGCCTGGGCAAGGAGCCTGGAGCCCCCAGGCCCTGGGCTGAGGCGTCAGCGCTGCCCCAGCAGTGCCCATGGCCTGTCCGTGCTGCAGCCCCGGCACTGCCACCCCCAGGGCTGTGCCCGGCCCCGAGAGCACTCAGGCCCTGCAGCAACACCAGGGCCACCAGGGCAGCGGGGCAGGGCCACAGCAGCAGCACTGGCACCACCAAGTGCTGCTGCTGCTGGGCACAGCTGCTGGGCCAGCACTGATGTGCCCCCAGCTCTGCACACAGACATTGCTGCTGCAGCTCCAGAGAAGGCAACAAAAGGGCATCTCTGCAGGAAACTTTGCTGGGAAATCCTTTAGTTCCTTTAAAGCCACTGAGTGGACTGCCCCTCATTGACACAGTCTGTGGTTACAGGAAAGGTAGAGAGTAACAAAATTATAAATAGCACAAACAATGACATATTTTTGCAGATGTTATCGCAAAAGTAAAACAAAGAAAAAGAACTTCCAAAATGAAACCAACAAGAAGCATCAAAGATGACTTTTATTACAAGTGATTTGAGCAATTGGTCAGCAGTTTAATGTTCCTGAAAGCATCCTACCATCAGTCTCCACACTGCAGCCTTGAGCTCCTGGTTCCTCAGGCTGTAGATGAGGGGATTCAGGGCTGGAGGCACCACCGAGTACAGAACTGACAGGGTCAGATCCAGGGATGGGGAGGAGATGGAGGGGGGCTTCAGGTTTGCAAAGATTGCAGTGCTGATGAACAGAGCGAGCATGGCCAGATGAGGGAGGCAGGTGGAAAAGGCTTTGTGCTGTCCTTGCTCAGAGGGGATCCTCAGCACAGCCCTGAAGATCTGCACATAGGAGAAAACCATGAACACAAAACAACCAACACCAAAGAGGCACTAACAGCAAGAAGTCCACGTTCCTTGAGGTTTGAGTGTGAGCAGGAGAGCTTGAGGATCTGGGGGATTTCACAGAAGAACTGGCCCAGGGCATTGCCCTGGCACAGGGGCAGGGAAAATGTACTGACCGTGTGCATGAGAGCATTGAGAAAGGTACTGGGCTAGGCAGCTGCTGCCATTTGGGCACAAGCTCTGCTGCCCAGGAGGGTCCCGTAGTGCAAGGGTTTGCAGATGGACACATAGCGGTCGTAGCACATGATGGTCAGGAGAGAAAATTCTGCTGAGATGTAAAAGGCAAAAAAAAAGACCTGTGCAGCACATCCTGCATAGGAGATGTTCCTGGTGTTCCAGAGGGAATTGTGCATGGCTTTGGGGACAGTGGTGCAGATGGAGCCCAGGTCGCTGAGGGCCAGGTTGAGCAGGAAGAAGAACATGGGTGTGTGCAGGTGGTGGCCGCAGGCTACGGCGCTGATGATGAGGCTGTTGCCCAGGAGGGCAGCCAGGGAGATGCCCAGCAAGAGGCAGAAGTGCAGGAGCTGCAGCTGCCGTGTGTCTGCCAATGCCAGCAGGAGGGAGTGCCTGATGGAGCTGCTGTTGCACATTTGCATTATCTAGACATGGTAATCTGTAAGAAAAGTAATCATGGAATAGTTGGGTTTGGAGAGGACTTTAAATATCCCAGCACAGCTTAGGGGCACTTTCCCCTTACTGCCTGCCCAGGGCTCTGCTGCCTGGAGCTGTCTCTGCCAGCAGCTGCTCCCTGTGCCCAGGGCTGGGCCCTGCCAGTGCTGCCAGAGTCCAGCCCAGCCCTGGGGTCTCAGCTCTGCCATACAGACCCCTCCCAGCTCAGGCACTGCCCAGGGGCAGCTCTGGCTCTGCAGGCTCTGATGGCAACGTCAGATCACCCTGAGGAGGCTGGAAAAGTGGCACTGATGCTGCCTCTGAGGGGCCCTGGACTGATTTCTGTCACTGCCTGGTGTATTCAGATCACAGTGAAATATTTTTTTCTGTTTTCCTCAGCCTGAACTGAGAGATGAACATCTATGTACAATTTCCCATCCAGACAATCCAGAGCAGTAAATAAATAGAGGAGGATTTTCCCTTTTATGCAGTCCCTGAATACCTCTGCTCCCTGTATAATCTACTTGGAAACATTCTGGAGTTGAATGCCATGCTGGGAAGTAGTCCTGAACAATGCAGCATCCTCACCACACAAGAACACTTCCAAGCCTTACCAGTTGTGTTCTCCCACCCAGATCTTGTCCCCCAGTGCTGGGAGCAGCTGCCAGGGCTGGCTGAGAGCTGTCCCTGGCAGGCAGCAGAGTCTCTGCCCCAGCACAGCGCCCTGGGCTGCAGGACCCTGCTCTGCACGACAGCCCTGGGCACCCCTGGCTGCTCTGCACAAGAGACAATCAGAGAATGTACTCACAGGGTCTGCAGGCATTGGGATGTTCCAGCTTTAGGAGATGGCTCCAGGAGCTGCAGCTGCATTGTCCTGCAGCCAGAGGTTCCTGTGCCAAGGGCTGGCGGTGATTCTGCCCCAGGCACTTCTCAGCACCTTCCCAGCCCTGACTGATTGAAGCTCTCTGTGCCTCTGTGCTGCTCCCAGGGTGGCTGCAGGCAGTGCCCCAGCCCTGCTGGGCTGGCAGAAGAGCTGCTCATCAAGAGAAATGTGCTTTTGAAGCTTTGCTTGGTCACCAGGAGCTGCCTCTGTGCCAGGAGCCCAGCCCAGCTCTTTGGCACAGACACAGCACAAGGACTTTAATGAGCCTCTGGGGCTTTGTGCTCAGGCCCTGAACATCAGTCCCTGAGAGGGAGCTGAAGAAACCTCTCCAGAACTCCAAGTCAGAATCCAACTCCAAAGTTTCTTGGACTTTTAATGGGTCCCACTGAGGGACACAACTGAGAAAGTGTCCCCAGGCCCCAGGCAGAGCAGACAACTGGAGGCAGTGATGACAGGTGGGGACAAAGAGAAGACAAGTCTTGGTGCCCTGGGGCACAGCAGCAGGGTCTGTGCCACCAAGGGCTGGGATGAGACACCTTGTCCTGAGGCCCTGGGGCCTCCTGGCACAGCCCCAGCCAGGCTGGGCACTGTCAGCCCCTTGTCCTGCCCTCAGCATCCCCCCCTAGCCCACATCCCAGTGGCCTCAAGGATCTGCTGGAAGGAGTCCCTGGAGAGCCTTGCTCAGGAATGGCCCTGGGGGATCCTTGATGCTCCCAGGGACTGCAGGTTTTTCAAAGGACTTTGGGTTTGGCTTTTGCCTTGGAGTCTCTGAGAGGTTTGGGCAATCATGGCCTGAAATTATCTGCTTTAATGAGTCCCTTGAGAGCTTTTGTCAGTAACAATACTCAGTGGGGCTCATTAATCTTCAAGGTACTTAAGTTATTTTAAGGTACTTGGTGTTTCACTTTTCATACAAACTCTATGAGAAGTTTGTGCAATCATGGCCCCAATTATCTACTTTAATGAGTCCCTTGAGAGCTCTGTACTGACACTCAGTGGAGCTCATTATTACTTTGAGATACTCAAGATTTTTAATGTACTTTGGATTTTCCTTTCCACACTGAGTCTCTGAGAGCATTTAGTGCCATCCTGGCCTCCAATTCTTTCCTCCAAAGAGTCGAGGAGTAGCCTGTGTTGGGAATGACCTCAGTGCGACCCATTTATGCCTCGAGACACTTTGGGTGTTTCCTCTGACTTTGACTCCTGGAAAGGTTTGTGCAGCCTCCTCTCAGGCCCTGAGGTTGCAGGGCTCAGCTCCAAATGCACCACAGGGCTCATTAGGCTCAAGCAAGTCCTGACAAGCTGTGGTTCTGCCTTGATTTTCCTCTGCTCTTGTGGAGTTCATCAGAAATGTTTCTGTAGTGGTTTTGGTTCACCATTTTGAGATTTCTCAAAATCAGTTTCGGTTCAGTGTTGGCTAATTACCAGTGCACTCACTAGAATACCCTTACTCATTTCCTGCTGCGAGATAGGATTAGGAGAATGGAAAAACAGACTCTAAGTTTTAAAAGGGTATAAATTAGAGCTTATAAGTAGTAATTAAAGAACTAGAAATAAGAGTCAGAACAAAACTTTCAGAACACTTCGCCCCTCCATACAACTTTCTTACTGAGAATACAAAGAGACAAACCCCAAACTATTCAGTCACTTTACCACCTCTAGAATAGCCTTTTTTCAGTTCACTTAAGGAGAGAAGTTCCTCTTGGTAATGTTATGGAGACTTCCATATAAGAAAACAGTTCTCTTGTGGCTTTTTATTTCCACTAATAGCAGCCACCCAGAAAAATCTGTAATTGTGAAGTCCCTCCAACTTCTTCACAGCTTTTCCCACAGTTGTCTTTATGGGCCATGTCAACTAACAGGGTATTAGTTTAAAGATAAGCTGTTTAAGAGCAAAAGTTCTCTTCATCTATCTCTGAAATCACCTTCATCTGACTATGACAGAGCTGTCAATCACACAGCAGGGGCAGTGCTAACCCAGGTCTTATTGACTGAGCTGTCAATCACATAACAGGCACTGTTGGTACCTATGTGTGTGTCTTTCTACAGATCTTTGTCTTGCTGTTGTTCTCTGTTTCTTCTTCTAATCGTACTTACCTGTAACATTTTTGAGTAAATTAACATCTTCAGAATTAAAGGTTTTAAGGTTAAATGGGCTAAGTTAGTGAAGTTAATGTTATGATGAGAGGTTTATGTTGAAGTAGATGTTGTATTAAAACCTTTGCCAAATTTCCTGGATTGTCTATATTTTGCCAGCAAAATTTTGTGTCATTTTGACCTCTGAGCTCAGTTAGTTAGAGCCTGGTGCTGGTATAATTGAGGTTGTGGGTTCAATCGCTGTGTGGGCCATTCACTTAAGAGCTGGACTTGATGATCCTTGTGGGTCCCTTCCTAGCAAGAATATTCTTTGCATCTGCCCATGTTGAGACTATCTGGTTGGTGTTTCTCCTGTGCACCAAACTCAAGTCAAGGATTACCCCCAGCATTTCAGTGTTCTGAGTGCACACTGCAAGCTCACAATGGCCTCTTGTTTTCATGAGGCTCCACAGTGTCTCACTGGCCCCTTGCTTCCGTGGGCCCCAACAGTGCCACAATAATCTCCTTGGTTCCACAACTTCCCACAGTGTCCCACTGGCCCCTTGGTTCCATGAGGATCTGGAGTGTCACACAGGTTTATGACATTTGTCCTTGCTACCCCTCACATCCCACTGCCCCACAAACAGCCTCGAGCCACCCGTGAGGGACAGGCCCTGCTGTCCCAGGCTGGGCTCAGGGCTTGGCCTTTCTGCTTCCCCCAACCAGCCCAGGCCTTGCTCAGCATTGCAGTTCCCTGCTCAGAGCCTTTGACTCCCTGCAATCCTGGCCTCAAGGATCTGCTCTCAGCAGTCCCTTGGGAGCCTTTGGCACTCCCTTCTCTCAGTGGAGCCCAGTGATGCTCCAAGGGACTTGGAGTTTTGCTTCTGATTTCTTGAGCAGCTTCTTCAGCCTTCTCTCAGTGCCTGAGGGTCCTGGACTCAGCCCTAAATCTACTATGTGGCTCAATAAAATACAGAAAGCCCTCGGGGTCTCTTTCTTCCTTCAGGACACCAGGGCTTGTGCAGCTGGTTGGAGTCAGTCTGGAGTTGCATTAATAATGAAAATTTCAAAGTGCACCTCATTACTTGCTTTCTTTAATCAAGTGAGTATTTTTAATTTTCAGTTTAAAGAAGAGCTGATAGAAGCATTCCTCAGGTGATCCTAATGCTGAATGTCTCCTTAGGAAGTCTGGCCACAGAGAAGAATGAGCCCCTTGAGGCTGACCCTGTTTGGACAAGCTGCTCCTCACCCCCAGCCTCACCATGTCTGACATGGCCCACCTGGCACTGACATCCCTGTGCCCTGCAGCAGAACCTTGTCCCTTAGCTCTGCAGATCCATGTCCCAGCCCATTGCACCACATCCCACCTGCTCTCCTCAGGGCTGTACCTGCACACAGGCTCAGGAGAAGTTTTCCTGTTGGGAAGGAAAGAATGGAAAAGCCTGAGCAGGTTTCCTGAACAACTAACCCCACTCAGGAACCACCTGCTCAGTCCAGGCTGCCTGGAATGGTGTCACCTTTCTAAAAGGGACAGTGTGAGCAGAAATGATCTCTGGAAGCAGAATTCTCTGAGTCTTGCAGCTGAATTCTCTGTCCCTGTCCTTTCCCTGGATCTCTGTTGCAGATGGAAGCTGCTGGTGCCATCCTCACCTTTAACATCTCTCTTGAATGCAAACAGATGTTCCCAGGTGTATTAAGCAGGATTTGCTCAATGTTTCTATAAAAATTTTGTGTTCCTCATGGAGTAAAGGGGCCATTTTGGCACTGAGAGGGTGACGTAGAAGCAAGGAGTCAATTATGGCCCTGGGGTGCCATGGAACCAAGGGGCCATGGTGACCCAGCAGGGCCAGGTGGATCCAGTGGTCCATTGTGACAGTGTGGATCCAAGGAGACCATGGAGATGCCCCCAGGACCTCATGGAACCAAGGAGTCCATGGTGGCCCAGTGGGGCTGCATGGAGCCAATGGTCCATGGTGACACTGCCCATTCAAGGAGGCCATTCTGACACTGTGGAACCTCATGGAGCGAGGGAGGCCATTGTGACACTGAAGAACTCTTCATGGCACCAAATATCCATGGTGACACAGCAGGGTATCATGGGAACCAAGGAACCCCTGTTGGCAGTATGGAAACTCATGGAACCAGGGGCCCTTGTGGCACTGCAGAACCAACAGAGCTGCTGGACCTTGTCCCCTGGCCCTGCACAGCTCCTTGGGAGGCACAGCATGAGCAGCACCCTGGGGGCCTTGGGAATGCCCCTCTGGGATCCACAGCACACACTCCCAGGGGCTGGAATTGCAGTTCCCAACCAGGAAAAGATGTTCCTGCCTCTGAAGGCAAATCTCTAAAGCAGGAGCCAAAAGCCAAGTGGAGCAAGATCTTACAGTGACATTTCACAGCCAGCCTTCATAACTTCACCCATGGTTGTTGTAGCTCGTGGATTGGGAATGAAATCAGGGCAGGGTCTTTTGTGGGAGCTGCCCTGGGTCAAGGGAGACACTGAGAGAGAAACAGAGCAGGGAAAGAAAGGCAGGAGAGAAAGGAGGGCACAAACACAATCAGCTGAGAAGGTGGCACTCTGAAAAACAAAACTGAACTGATAGAAAATAAATCAGACAGAAATCAATAATTCTTAAAAGGTTTATTTAATATTAAAACACATCCCACACACCCAGCCCCACACAATCCCAATCCCGCTTCTCCAAATTTGGTTGCCACTTCTCCCAATCTCCTTCCAACCCCATCTCACCCTGGAGGCTGTGAAATTGAAATATCTTGACATGGGACTGAGTTTTTTTGAGGTTGGAACAAGCCATTTTGAGGTGGGATTGAGGCTTTTTGGGGTAATACTGAGGTGTTTTCAGTGGGACTGAGTCATTCTGAGGTGACAGATCAATTCATTATGACTTCTGGACTGTAAAGATACGGAGAACACTGGCTGACATCCCCCAAGAACCCACAAATTCCCCAGAATATATCTTTAAACTATAAATTCCACCTGAAATAGCTGTGAAATGGTGAGACTTTAGGCATCTTTAATCAATTACTTTCTTTTTAGTCCTATTTCAGGTGTTTTTATACGATAAATCCAGAGAAATTTAGAGCCAAACAAAAAGGATAACCAGCCCAATGTCTTCCCAACACAGATCACTGGGAATGTGGGTCACCAGGGCTCTGACCAACATGGGTTTTCCCATGGGGGCTGAAGCAGGAGCAGGGCACAAAGCTCTTCCTGCACTCACAGGGCTTCCCTTACCGGTGTCTCCGTTGGTGACTGGTCAAGGCAGAGCTCTGGGTAAAGCGCTTCCCACACTGGGGACACTCGTAAGGCCTCTCCCCAGTGTGGATGCACCAGTGGGTGATGAGGTTGGAGTTGTGCTTGAAGCCCAACCCGCAGTCAGGGCAGCGGAAGGGCCTCTCCTTGGTGTGCATCCGCTGGTGCTGGAAGAGACTGGAGCTTCTCCAAAACCTCTTCCCACACTGGGGACAATTGTAGGGACTCTCCCCAGTGTGGATATGTTGATTCCTGATGAGGGTGGAACTGTCGCTGAAGCCCTTCCCATGTTCCCCACACTCGTAGGGCCATTCCCCAGTGTGGATCATCTGGTGCTGGATCAGGGTGCTGCTCAGCCTGAAGCTCTTCCCACACTCCAAGCACTTGTAGGGCTTCCACCGATCATGAAGCTGCCCATGGTCCACCAGCTCCAAGCTCTGGCTGAAGCTCTGTCCACTTTCCTGGCTCAGGGTGGGTCTTTCCTCCTCAGAGCACCCTGGGCTGGCTTTGCAGCTCCTCATCCTGTGGGATCTCTGGGGATTTTCCTCCCCATTGGAATTCTGCACTGTGGAATCACTCAAAATGGCTTTTTCCATGAGGTTCTGCTGTGAGGATTTTTCCTCCCTGGTCTCCATCCTCAGCTCCTTCTCTGGGGGAGGAAGGACAAGGAGAGGATGGGATTTGCCTCCATGCCAGAGGGAAGGGGAAGGAAATTCCCCCAGTGCATCCCCAGAAGGATCGTATTGGCAGCAGGGTTGTCCTGCAGCCAGGGGCTGTACTGGGCTGGGAGATGGAGCAGGAGAGAGGTGAAAAGGGACACTGGCTTCCTCCCCACCTGCCTGGGTATCCCAGGGCTCCTTCCTGTTCATCGCAGCCTTCTCCTCCATCCAATCAATATTTGGGAATGGGAAATCCTGTTCTCAGAAGAAAACAAAGGGTGCTCACATTGTCTTTTTTTCCGGGGGCCGTGATGGGCTGGGAGATGGAGCAGGAGAGAGGGGGAAAGGAGCACTGACTTCCTCCTCACCTGCCTAGGTATCCCAGGGTTCCTTCCTGTTCTTCGCAGCCTCCTTCTTCGTCCAATCAAGGTTTGGGAATAGGAAATCCTGGTTTGGGAAGAAGACAAGCGGTGAGTACATTGTCTTTTGAACTGGTATGAAGGCAAACCTAGGGGAGAGTCTAAGCAAGAATTACAATTTAGTAAGAAAATGAAGATCAAGGCAATGATAGAGAAAAACTGCCTTAAACTGACAGAGTCAGGATATAGCCTGACACCCTGTTGGTCAGGGTGGTGGCACCAGTCCCATTAAATGGTGGCTTCAGTCCTGTTGGAGTGATGAACGTGATTCTGTCAAAGCAGTGATCCTGTAGAAGGGTCTGGTCTTCCTCTGAAGGCCCAGTGCTGGTTACAGAGCTCTTGTCCTCTGGGAATCCAGTAGGCAAGGTGCTGCTGGTGTTGCAAGGCTCAATTTATATCCAGATAGAAATGCTTGGTTCTTCCCCCTGGGCAGAGCATCTCACAATGGGTGGTACACTGGAAAGGGACCAGTAGAAAATGGAACTTTTTCATTCCTGCAGTGACACTCAATGGCCCATTCACAGAAGATATCTTCCCTGGAGAGCGTTATCAGGGGTGAGTCATGGAAGAGATAAAGAACACTGCCCCACATATTTAGAGCAGTTTTTGAAGATGGTGATTGAAAACATGCATTTGGTTATATTTTACATTGCAACATGAAAGAGTGGGGTAATCCCTGCTCAGGGGATGAACACCACCCCCCTTACCCAAACTGGCTCAGGTGTAAAACCCCCACCCTGGGAAGGCCACACACACAGGGGACAATGTCACACTTGCCCTGCCCCAGGGGAGGACTCTGTCCCTTGTCAGGAAATGCCTGGGGGATTCCCCTCCCTCTCATCCCTGTGCCAGGGGATGCTCGGGACAGTCTCTGTCCCTCTCAGCCCAGGGGATGCTCGGGGGTCTCTGTCCCCTCACCCTGGGGGATGCTCAGGGGGTCTTCATCCCTCTGGCCTCAGGCAATGCCTGTGCAGGGCTGGGGACCAGGGGCTCTGTGTCCCTCTCACCCCTGAGGGTGCTCGGGGCTGGAGGGGCTCTCCGACCTTCTCACACCTGGGGAGGCCGGGGGGGTCTCTGTCCCTCTCATCCCTAGTGTGACCCCACCCAAACATCATCGTGGTCAGAGGGACAGAGAAACTCCCAAACCCCCAGAAGGGCTGAACCTGGGATTTGGTTTGGGGCTGAGGGTTTAGGAAGTGGCGGGAATTGGGGCTGGTCTTGGAGTTTGGAATGAGATTTGGATTAGAGCTGGGATGGGGGTTATGGCTAGACATGGGATTGGCTTTAGGGCTGGGGTTGGGATTGGGTCTGGGGCTAGTCGAGTCTGGGACTGGGATGTGATTAAATACAGAGCTGGAGTGTGTCTATATGTGGAGTGAGACTGAGACCAGGACTGGGGTCAGGTTTGGGACCAAGCTTACCCAGAGCGGTACAGGGGGGATGTCACTGCGGGATGGTTTGGGGAAAATCCTGGTTTGGAGAAAAACAAGGTGTGAATGCCTTGTGCTGGGGATTCCTCTCACCCAAGTCCATCTCTACAATTCACCTAATGCCCATAAAAACCTCCAAAAATCAAGAGTGAATCAAAAAAGCCACCAGGAGTTCCCTCTTTCAAGTCTCATTCCTCTGGAGTTCTGGTGGTCCCCCATCTCAGGGCTGCTGGGGATCCCATGGGTCCTGGGCATCCCCCTTCTCCAGGGTCCTGCTTACGGATTCTGGGGGGTTTTGGGTTCCCCCTCTCCAGCCTCCCCCCAATCCAGCCACTTGGGGCTCCCCCCTCTCCCCACCATCCTACACTGGTTTAGGGCAAATTTGGGAGAAAACCTCCAAAAGAGGTTTCCTCTAGAAAGCAGATTCAAGCAGCTCCTCCCCCAGCTGGTTCAGGAAAATATTTCCTTGGAGAAAAGGGTAAAAAAACTCTTTAGTTACCAGGCAAAGCATTCACCAACACAACAAATGAACAATATTAAACAGTAAAACATAAAGAGGTTACAAACTCACAAAGTCCCCCTGTGGGAAGTAGCTCAGCTCACTCAGTCTCTTATCAGTCGCCCCAGTGCTGGAAATTCTGTGGCCCAGGCCTGACCCAGTGGGCCACAGGTGCGAGCTGCTGGTGATGTTCTGGGTGTTCAGTCCAGAGCAGGTTTAAACAGCTCCAAAGAAAAAGAAAAAGAAAAAAAAAAAGAAAAAGAAAAAGAGCAGTCCAGGGAACTTCTCTTCTTCAGTGAGCTAAAAACTAACTAATAGCAAAGGAGAGCTCTGTCCCACTGTCTATCTGTCCATCCTGTCCATCCAGGAGCCGTAATGTGGAGGAGTGCAGTTTCTGAAAAAGAGCTGCCGCTTCTTCTTCCTACACTTCACGCTCAGAACCAGCATTAAAGGTGCAGAACTCATTTCTGGGCTAAACAGACCGATGGGGTACGAGCATCATGAAGTCACCCCAGGACACGCCCCTGTCAGGGTCAGGGGGTCCCGTCCCCGCCTCATCTCCGGGCTGCCAGGGGTCCCCCAGCTCCGGTATCGCCCCTTCCCCTCTCCCTGCCCCGGGGGTCCCCCCTTCCACAGCCCCAGCTCTCACGGGGATCCCCGAAACCAATGTCCCACCCCGTCAGTACCAGGCCATCCCTACGTGGACCCCCCGGGACCCTCCCGAGGGGCGATCGCAGCTCCTCTGCCCCCGAAAAAGCTCCTCTTAGGGAGCCCGGAGATATCTGGGGCTTCAGTCCGGGATCTGCCTGCTCTGAACACTCTCCAAAAAAATCTTTCTGGAGGCCCCAGGTTGGAGTTATTAGGGAATTTAGCTACTTGACCTCGGCTTCCTGCAGGACTTTCAACAGACTTGTGTTCCTCACCTTGGAGTAAATGAACTTCATCAGTCTATCTGATATCATTTTTTCCCTCTCCTCCAGTGATTTTAACCAACTTTTCAAGGAAGGACAACAATTTTTTTTTTTTTCAGTGGCCACCTGTTGGGAATTTAGCTGCTAGAAAAATGGAAAAGTACAAAACCATGGCTAATTCCAAGTCCTGCACCTGCACAGATAGCAGTGACCTTGGGCCTAGCTGTGGTATAATAACAAACAGTGAAAGAGACATGAGAAAAGAGAGTGTAACCCCTAAGGAATGAGGTTGAGTTAATGCTATAGTTTAACCAATAGATTGCTTAGCTTACAGAATATTCATAAGCTTATTATTTGCTGTATAAGTGTTTGATACTTTCTTCAATAAACGGGACCAAAAAGACCTGGGGGACCGGGACCGGGACCGGACCTGAAGGGCCTGTGATGAACCAACTGGTGTCCTGGTCCCCTTCTTTCGACATAGTGGTGACCCTGAATGCTGACCCCCCTCGTCTTGACTAAAAGAAAAAGGGGGAGAGAGCACGCCACGGTCGAGGAAGTTGGAGCTGGGTCTCGTTTGCAGCCGAGACGGTGCCGGAATTTTGAAGCACCCTTGGGGTTCACATCGGTGACTCAAGCCATTACGTGCTGCGGGAGCCTGGAAAGCTGCAAGAGCGCTCACGAAAAATAAAAAGAGGTATGAAAAAGGCAAGCAGCATATAAGTTATTAGCCGCGTATCTAGAATGGCAAGAGATAGAGGGGAAAAATTGTTATTAGCCTACGGATACGCTGAAAAAACTTTCCTTAACCCACAAATGGTCTATGAACTCTCAGAACGAAAAAAATGTAGAGATATACTGTGGGAAGCAATGTTAGAATATGATAGAACAGCAAAGAAACTGAGCCAGCCATGGCAAGTAATGCACCACACACTGCCTCAGCATATTTCTGAGTGCAAGGCAGCAGCCGCGGTTCGGGACGCCTGCAAAGCTATCCTACTCCAAACTCGTCATGGGCGCAGCGGCGGTAGCGCAGCCGCGGGGGGCCGCGGCGGAAGCCGAGCCATGCGCCGCGGGAGCTGCCGCAGGAGCCGCCGGAGAAGCCGCGCCGAGAAGCCGCGCGGGGAGCCCAGCAGCCGTGGAGGCCTAGAGCGGGGGGAGCTGCACCGCACCCAGCACGGGGGGTCGCCCCCTCCGACACAGGCGCCGCGGGACCGGAGCGCTTTTTCCAGTGGAGCGCTTCTCCCTCTGCCCCACAGCGGGCAAGGGCTTCAGTGTGAGACCTTAACAGCCGTAATAAATGTGACTCTTGTCAACAAGAGAAAGATTCCTACTGCAATTAAGAGACCAGTGATAATAAACAAGTGACACCAAAAGATAACGGGACGTTTTTCACCTAAGTGTTAAAAGGGACTTTTGTTTTTTCTAACAGACTTTAGACATCAGAAGCCCAAAATAACTTAGTCAGTAGAACATCAGACTTCAAAATTATATTTTGAAAAATTTAAAAATGTTAAAAACAAGTTAAAGTGGTTGTAGAAATGAAATGTAATAAGTGTCTTTTTTGTATTTTTTGAGCTTTGTTTAGATGTGATAGATATAGAGGCAAACACTGAATTCAGGGGAGTTTTTTTTACAACTGTACCTTAAACAGTGTTTTATTCTAGGGGTATGCAATGTAGCTTTGTTGTTCCCTAGGATAGATTAGAAGTTTTATTAAATTACTAATATAAAAGGTAATGCATAAACACAAATTCTAAGTAGTATATTGTGTCTCAAAGATTTGAGCTAAAAAATGTCTATTTTACACAAGGAAAACATCTGTTGAGGTATTTCCTCAAAGAGGCATTTTATAAAAATGCTATATAATTATTTTTAAATAAGAATTGTTTTCTTTCTCTGAATCCAAAGGAAATGTTTGTTTTTAAAAGTGGTGTTTCCTACTTCAAAGCCACTTTAGAAGGTATAATAATAATATAAATAAAACAATAAAATATTAAATAAATAATAATAAAAATAAATAATAAT